>NC_042621.1:11094357-11394405 GCF_901001135.1 Rhinatrema bivittatum | reverse complement strand
AGACAGTCTCTGGTGTAGAACCTAGGCACCACCCCGGAACGGGGAAGCACAGACATTCACCAGTGTGGAACATAGGCACTGCCCCGAGGAGCGGGGAAGCACAGACATTCACCGGTGAGGAACGTAGGTACTGCCCCGAGGAGCGGGGAAGCACAGACAGTCTCTGGTGTAGAACCTAGGCACCACCCCGGAACGGGGAAGCACAGACATTCACCAGTGTGGAACATAGGCACTGCCCCGAGGAGCGGGGAAGCACAGACATTCACCAGTGAGGAACGTAGGTACTGCCCCGAGGAGCGGGGAAGCACAGACAGTCTCTGGTGTAGAACCTAGGCACCACCCCGGAACGGGGAAGCACAGACATTCACCAGTGTGGAACATAGGCACTGCCCCGAGGAGCGGGGAAGCACAGACATTCACCAGTGAGGAACGTAGGTACTGCCCCGAGGAGCGGGGAAGCACAGACAGTCTCTGGTGTAGAACCTAGGCACCACCCCGGAACGGGGAAGCACAGACATTCACCAGTGTGGAACATAGGCACTGCCCCGAGGAGCGGGGAAGCACAGACATTCACCAGTGAGGAACGTAGGTACTGCCCCGAGGAGCGGGGAAGCACAGACAGTCTCTGGTGTAGAACCTAGGCACCACCCCGGAACGGGGAAGCACAGACATTCACCAGTGAGGAACATAGGCACTGCCCCGAGGAGCGGGGAAGCACAGACAGTCTCTGGTGTAGAACCTAGGCACCACCCCGGAACGGGGAAGCACAGACATTCACCGGTGAGGAACGTAGGTACTGCCCCGAGGAGCGGGGAAGCACAGACAGTCTCTGGTGTAGAACGTAGGCATGGCCCCGAGGAGTGGGGAAGCATGGAGATGAGTCTCCCAAGTAGTGAGGCAGTTCCCTGAGGCAACCCTGAGGAGCAGGGAAGCCGGCGGGTAGGACCCCTGGAAGGTGCAAGGCTAGCCCGAGGAGCGGGGGAAGCCAGGAGACGAGGTCTCCAAAAGGAGTGCAAGCAGGACCCTGAGGAGCGGGTACCCGAGCCAGGGTCCAGAGTCCAAGGTAGATCAGAGACAGCCACTACAGGTCCGAGGAGACAGGAGCAAGCACAGTAGCGATCAAACTCATTGTCAAGTCAGCTAGCAAGAGGCGAAGGCGGTGCTTAAGAACCCTGACCAAGTGATGTCATCATTCGGGGACGCCCCTGAGGTTCCCGCCGAGGCGTCTTCAAAGGAGGGCCCGGTGGTGCGCACGAGCGCCTAGGAAGGCCCGGAGTCGGCATGGGTGGCAGCGGTATCCCGGCCACCACAAGGAACCTTGAGGTACGCAGCGGTAGAGGCTAGCCCCCGCCGCGAGCAGGCCCGGAAAGGGGAGAAGGGCACAAGACGCAAGAAGATGTGGTTGCAGCCGTCTGCGACTGACGGTCATAACAATAAGATCCAGTCCCAAATGATGAAGATCAAAAGTAACTTCTGGAAAAATCAGAACACAAAAGCCTCTCTCTCCATTGTAAATCCCCCTAATTGTTCTTTCCCCATCTTAACCAGTTAACCTACCTGTGAAGGGTGGGGTAACTCTTCAAGCTCCAGCATAAAGTAAAGGCTGGAGAGGTGAAAATCTTCTTGTCCAAAAATAGATCTCAAAACAGTAAACTCCAACCGTCTGAACAAAGTTCTCAAAGTTAAAAAACTTCAATAATTCTCAAAACATCTCCAGCCTCTTTGGTTGACTGGTCTTGAGTTGAAAGGGAAGAGTTCCAAAGCCCAAGCCGACTGGGGGTATGCTTTTCTCTCTGGTAACTTGGCCCCAAAATCTATAAACAGCAAAGTCTTCCAAAAATTCTTTGTTCCTGAAATCCAGGGATGATCTCCAGCTCCTTACTCTCGTGGTGTTGCCCTCTCCACTAGTTGCCTTCCCTCTGAATCTGAACATGCTCTAGGGAAAGTTTATAGCTCCCTCAAGCCTCCCACAGAAAGGGTGGTTAAATCATAGGACGGATTCAAACAAAATGTAAAAACTGAATCCCACTGCCTATACTATAAAAATCCAGGACAGGCAAGGCCAGGTCACACAAAGTAAACGTAAATTTTCCCCCAGATTTTCTGCACATATAATAGCCAGTATAAGTGTAAATGGGAAAAATTGGTGGGGTTCATTTTCAATGCAAACCTACAGTATGTGCATCAATCCACTTTAAAAACTGGTGTAACTTGGGTGCATTCTTGCTGCCTAATTTAGGTAGGCTATTATAAAACTACCTCCATAATGGACAGTTGAGTTAATCATGAAACTTTGTTAATAAAAATGCAACATGATATTTCCAGATCATTTGCACATGAAAGCGCGTCCGTAAAACTTATGGTACAAGTCCTGAAGTTACATTTTATGTAATCCTGACAGACTCCTCCAACCCACCAAAAGACACAGCACCACACATTTATTCTGGTTCTCTCTACGTTACTGTAATGCAGGGTCTCCAGCATATGTAAATGTATCTCATGCATATTCATTGCGGATATCCTGACCACCCAATAGGCTGTGAGCATCCTCAAGTCAGGTTTGGGAAGGCCTGGGTTTTCTTTGGTTTTAAAGGTCTAATTTATGCATGTTTATGCATCACATGGTCAAGCGGCACCTTTTGGGAATCAGGGTGCAAAGGAGTTTGATTAAGGCACAGGATGCAGCCCTGTCCCCTCCGTTGCTTTTAATGTTTAATAATGCAAAATAAACTTCTAGAGCAGAGTCTGACAGTATGTGAAGCAAAAACAGAGGTCAGGACACCGCTTTTCTCGTATGTATGGTATATAAAGGGAAGATCAGAACGAGGTACAAGCACTACAAATACCCCTTAAACCACAAAACTTGCGTAAAAACCTCATTCTGAGAATTTTTCAAAGGCCGGAATGAATCTACATCTTAATGTTATGAATCCTCTGATTTATTCAAAAGTGTGTGCTTAGCAAAAGTAAAGCCAGTTTGGAAGGCTTCATCAGCTAACCTCCCCCCCTCCCTCCCGTGTTTATTTGCAGATCTGATCTTATTATGCACCGGGTGGAAAGACGAGCATCATTATAACAAGTCCTTCCTGCCATCAACCTCAGCGTGATGGAGAATGCATATTTATGACCTGCTTAGTTTAACCTAAACCCTTTGATCTGGATGTCTCTGCGCCGCATATATAGCACAGAGAATTTCCATGCTGGGGCAGCTCAAAAGCAGAGATTGCTTTACGCTGAAATTATTCAGGTAGGTCCTTATTCTGTCTTTTCTTTAGTTGAATGGAAATTACCAGAAACTTTAAGGCACAGTCATTATTGGACAGATTTTCCACCATCCTTATTTGTGTGAAGGAATTATGAGTAAGAAGTTGAGGCATAGTATATTTCACATCTGTTTATTGTACTTGGCGGTGGAGGATTCGAGGGTTGGAGTGTGGGTAAAACCATGGGGGTAGATTTTCAAAGGGTTACGCATGTAATATACACGTGTAACCCTTTAAAACCTACCCCTGTGCGCGCCGAGCCTATTTTGCATAGGCTCGGCGGTGCGCGCAAGCCCCGGGACGCGCGTATGTCCCGGGGCTTTGAAAAAGGGGCGGTCCGGGGGCGGGGCCAAGTCCTCCGGCACAGCAGCTATGCTGGGGGTTGGCATGCCGGCAGCCGGCCGGCGCTCGCAAGTTACGCAAGTTACCAGAGGCAGGCGTAACTCCTGCAATAAAGGTAGGGAGGGGATTTAGATAGGGCAGGGGGGTGGGTTAGATAGGGGAAGGTGGGGGGGAAGTGAAAGGAAAGTTCCCTCCGAGGCCGCTCTGATTTCGCAGCGGCCACGGAGGGAACCGGGAAAGCCATCGGGCCTCCCCTAGGGCTCACCGCGCGCAAGGTGCACAAGTGTGCACCCCCTTGCGCACGCCAACCCTGGATTTTATAACAGGCACGCGGCAGCGCACGCATGTTATAAAATCGGGTGTACATTTGTGCGTGCCGGGTAGCGCGCACAAATGTACCCCGCGCATGTAAGATTAAAAATCTGCCCCTTAATCTGCACACGACAGTTGTCCATAATACCCTCATGCATATTTCTCACGGTGCCCTCGTTTCAAGGCGTGAGACCATCATAAGAAGGTGATTATCATCTCATCCCTATCATTTGATATTTATGAGGCTCAAGCCGTTCAAATCTCTGGAGGCTACAGAAAGTGATAAAGCCTCATTCCTGGGCCTTCCTCCGAGTCGGTGGTGAGGTCTGCAGTCATATCCACAGGCTCACAGGAACCTAATAAAGGATGTGATGCAAACACCTCAACTGTGGTCCCCAAAACGTGACTGAGACCACCAACTTATTGCCCATAGGTTGGCTTTTTAAGGAGCTTGATTTGAATTGCTGACCTAGAGTTGAATGGCTCTGTAATGCTCTGATTATTTTCTCAGTAGGCTCAGTTGGGACCTATGACGCCATAAACCTTTATTCACAGCTGCCCAGCACTTTTATTCCACATTTTTTATTCCCTCTTCTCCCCTTCCATCTAACCAGGTCATAGCAACCACAATCCTCTTTGACTGAGACACATGAACTCTGGAACCTGGTATAAGGAGTAGGAACCAGGTCTGGGCTGTGAGGAGAAGTTGCCACAGGGATGTTTCTATAATGAGGCCGGGTGAGGCGGCCACTTCAGGCAGTAGAATTTTGAGGCAGCAAAAAGTGCCCCTCTCAGAACACCACTGTGTCGTTTGCTTCACATTGCCTGCCCCTGCCGCGGCTGCCTCAGCTCAGGCCAGCGTCAGCTGAAGAGCAGAGAGAGGCTGGGGGCCACCATCGGAGCTCAGGCCTGCGACCGCCGAAGAGTGAAGAGATACTGGAGGCTGCCGCCGGAACTCAGGCTGACAGCAGCTGAAGAGCACAGAGAGGCTTTGGACCACCACAAGGGCTCAGGTCAGTGATGGCTGGAGAGAGAAAGACTGGGGGATGCCACCAGAGTTCAGGCCGGCAGCAGCTGAAGAGCGAAGAGAGCCTGGAAGCTGCTGCCAGAACCAATTTGGCGATGGCTGAACACTGGAGAGAAGCTGGAGGCCGCTGCTGGAGCCCAGGCTGGCGACGATTGAAGAAAGAGAATAGGCCCCACATGAGAGAGAGGCAGTTTGCTTATGTGTGTGTGTGTGTTTGAGGCAGCTAGTGTGTATGTGCATGTGTGTGAGGCAGCTTGCTAGTGTTTGTGTACTTGAGTGAGAGGCAGCTTGTGTGCATGTCCGCATGTGTGAGGCAGCTTGCTTGTGTGTGTGTGCTTGGGTGAGAGGCAACTTTTGTGTGTGTGAGTTTGAAAGGCAGCTTGTGTGAGTTTGAGAGGCAGTGTGTGTGTGTGTGTGTGTGTGTGAGAGGAAGCTTGCTTATGTGTGTGTGCTTGGGTGAGAGGCAGCTTGTGTGTTTGTGAGTTTGAGAGGCAGCTTGTGTGAGTTTGAGAGGCTGTGTGTGTGTGTGTGTGTGTGCATGTGTGAGGAAGCTTGCTTGTGTGTGTGTGCTTGGGAGAGAGGCAGCTTGTGTGCTTGTGAGTTTGAGAGGCAGCTTGTGTGTATGTGCGCCTGTGTGAGGCAGCTTGCTTGTATGTGAGTGGCAGCTTATGTGTGTATGTGTGTGTGTGTGTGAGAGAGAGAGAGAGAGAGAGAGAAAGAGAGAGAGAGGCAGCTTGCTTGTGTGAGAAAGGCAGCTTGTGTATGTGTTTTTGGACCATGTTAATCCATGACAATCTCATGATGACTGTAAATCAAATGTTCCAAGATATGGAAAGCAGAGTATTTTTTTTTCCTTATAAGTTTTAATTATTGGGAGTTATTTGATGCTTCTACTCTTTTTTCAATATTTTATTGATATTTGGGAAATTTAGAAAATTATGTTTTGAAATATGTTCTTTTTATTAGCATTTACTATATTTATTAATGTGATTTTACTATTATGTTTTATATTTCTTAGTTTTTATGATTCAGTGTTTTATGAGCAATAGTAAAGTTTATTTTTCTATTGTTGCACTGCATACAGAGTCCAGCACGTTGCATTTTCCAGTTTAGTTTTTGTCTGCATATTTCTTTTTATTCTTTATGATCTCTTTATTCTGTATTTGATGAGGGTCTGCCTGTGTTCTGCATGTGTGACTGAGATGAGGTATTTTGTTTGTGTGTAGTTTCTTTGTAGGGATTTAAATCAGCCTGGCTTGTTCTATTTTCCTAATAGGAGGCGTATTGGTATTTTTGGTTTTGTTGCCTTTTCATAAATAGGGTTGTTAATGTTCGAGTGCTGGTAGTTAGTGATGTTTTCATATGGGAGGTTTACTATTTTGTAATTTAGTCTCATGGCTTTCTGAGGGCCAAACCTACACCCAACGCATATTACAATAGGCCTAATATCATATGAGTTCCAATTGTCGTTTACTTTTTTTTGGCAGGGTTTTCTGGTTGGTACCACAGCAGTGCATGTAAATATAATATACATGTTGTGATGTTTTAATGTATAACCTTAATATAAATGCATAACTTAACTGTGTGTGGAGAGGTTGGGGCTGGGGGTATGTGGGTGCAAGGCTGTAAGTTGCCTAATACCCTTGCACCAGTCTAGCTCTGACTGCACTGGCTCCATGTAGGAATGCAAGATTCCATCTGGAGCTGTGCTCCTTTGGGTCAGGCTCTCCCCAGCCTCACTCTTGGACAGGATTTAATTTTCTTTTCTTAAGCCGTGGAGGAAGTTGGCAGCATGGATCTCTTTGGGTTCCCCCCCTTCTCTGAAGTAGGTTGGCAGAGCAAAGCCTAGGGAACCATAAAAGCAGCATTCTGTGTAGCGCACAGTTAATATAAATGTGCTGGGGTAGATCCCTGACAAGTGGAGGCAAGCTACTGCCATAGAAAGGGAGGAGTCCGCCAGAAAGAAGTGCCTGTGCAGTGTTAGTGAGGCTTCTGTCAGAGGTGGCTGGGCTTTGAGAGGAGCAACTGGCTATGGAATCAGTGAGTCTCCGGGAGAGAGGGGGGCTGCTGAAGGCTGAGGAAAGGCTGGCAACACGCAAGAATGTTTACCTAATGATGTGGAAGTGGTGGGCTAAGGGGCACTTGCTGAGTGAGCACGTGAGCAGCAGCACAACAGCAAATGTCTTTGTGTGGGTGAATGAGCCACTGGTCGGCTGTATGGTTGTCTCATTACTTGGCAACTGGCTCAGTATTTGAAAGGCTGGCAAGCAAAATTAACTCCAGAGCAGGATATATATGAGAGATGTAACAAAACTTGTGGGGAGCTCATCAGATTGCATGGATGGAAGGGGGACTGCAGTTCAGTTTGCTCACCCCTGGTCTAAGGTGTGCTGTAGTTGTTTAGAAAAACACAAATTTGTTGGAGATTTTTTTGTCTCAGTTCTGCCAGGCTCCAGGTCACACGATATACCTTTCAAGGGTCAACGGTCTAGTTTTTTGAGCTGTTGAAATATGTGCTGCACAGAAAGCACAGGAGTGAGTCACAGATATCCTGTGGACTGGTTTGAAAAACATCCCCCAGGCTGATATTTTCCTGCAATCCATCCCTGCTCACACTCCTACCTGGGAATGCTCCGGGTTTGGCCTGGAGACTGGAATTCTGAACAAATTGGAGTTTTGTCCTGAGAGTCCCTAATCTCAAGAGGGAATTGCTGGACCCCAGTAACTGAGAAACCTGGGGCTCAGCGCACCCTAATTCAACATTTAGAAAAATGGTTGTGTAATTGGTTTTTTTGCAGCTGCCTCTGGCTCCTATACAGTCACACAAAGTTGTTCTCTGGTAAATCAAGAATATAAAACTGGATCTCCAATTAGCAAACACTTTATCCTTGTAACATCAAAAAAATGAAACTCTGCCCATCTATTTGACTGTTTCCAATGATATGCTCTTTATTTTGAGGTAGTGTCATAAAAACATAACTACATAAGATATGCCTTACTGAGTCAGACCAAGGGACCATCAAGCCCAGCACCCTGTTTGGCAAGTACCCAAACCAAACAAATAAATCTCAAGCTATTATTGCTTATTAATTAATAGCAGTTTATGGATTTTTCCTCTAAGAACTTATCCAAACCTTTTTTAAACCAAGTTACGCTAAGTGCCGTAACCACATCCTCTGGCAATGAATTCCAGAGCTTATGCACTGAGTGAAAAAGAATTTTCTTCAGTTTGTTTTAAATGAGCTACTTGCTAACTTCATGGATTTCCCTCTAGTCCTTCTATTATGTAAGAGAGTAAATAACCGATTTACATTAAACTGTTCAAATCATTTCATGATTTAGTAGACCTCTATCATATCTCCCCTCAGTCGTCTCTTCTCCAAACTGAATAGCCCTATCTTTTTTAGTCTTTCCTCATAGGGGAGCCATTTCTTGCCCTTTATTGTTTTGGTCACCCTTCTCTGTACTTTCTCCAGTGCAACTATATCTTTTTTGAGATGCGGCGACCAGAATTGCACACAGTATTCAACGTGCAGTCTCACCATGGAGCGACACAGAAGCATTATGACATCCACTGTTTTATTTGCCATTCCCTTCCTAATAATTCCTAACATTTGGTTTGCTTTTTTTGACTGGCACAGCACATTGAGCCGATGATTTCAATGTATAATCCACTAAGACACTAGGTGACTCCTAAGATAGAACTTAACACTGTGTAACTACAGCAAAGGTTATTTTCCCCTATATATAATTATATATCACCGTGCACTAGTCCACATTAAATTTCATCTGGCATTTGGATGCCCAATCTTCCAGTCTCAAAAGGTCCTCCTGCAATTTATTACAAACCACTTTGAGATTTAACTACGCTGCATAATTTTGTATCATCTGCAAATTTGATCACCTCACTCATCATACCCTTTTTCAGATCATTAATAAATATATTAAAAAGCACCGGTCCAAGTACAGATCCCTGAGGCATTCCACTGTTTACCTTTTCTCCACTGTGAAAACAGACCATTTAATCCTACTCTCTGTTTCCTGTCCTTTAACCAGTTTGGAATCCACAAAAGGAAATTACCTCCTATCCCATGACTTTTTCATTTTCTTAGAAGCCTCTCATGAGGGACTTTGTCGAATGCCTTCTGAAAATCCAAATACACCACATCTACTGGTTCACCTTTGTCCACCTTTGTCCACGTTTATTCACCCCTTCAAAACAATGTAGGAAATTTGTGCGGCAAAATTTCCTTGGGTAAATCCATGCCGGCTGTGTCCCATCAAACCATGTCTATCTAAATGTTTTGTGATTTTATTCTTTATAACATTTTCCACAATTTTTCCCAGCACAGACGTCAGGCTCACTGGTCTATAGTTTCCCGGATCACCTCTGAAGCTTTTCCTAAATATTGGAGTTACAATGGCCATTTTCCAGTCTTCAGGATGATTTTAATGATAGGTTACAAATTAATTGAAATAGGTCTAAAATTTCATTTTTTAGTTCTTTCAGAACCCTGGAGTATATACCGTCTGGTCCAGGTGATTTACTACTCTTCAGTTTGTCAATCTGGCTTACCACATCTTCCAGGTTCAACATGATTTGGTTCAGTTCATCTGAATCATCTCTGGAACGGGTATCTCCCCAACATCCTCTTCAGTAAACACTGAAGCAAAGAATTTGTTTAGTCTTTCCATGATGGCCTTATCTTCCCTAACTTTAGATGATCAAGGGGTTAAAGGGGGTTCCCCTTTAACCCCTTGATCATCTAATGGTCCTGTCTGGGCACTTCGCAAGAATAAATTAAAATGAGAATGAGGTGAAAGGTTCCATCCCTTTTCTATAAGATGCATGCAAGCTGAGATTAAGTTGTACTTTGATGTATACTTCATCTTAGGTACATGGGATGAAACTGCCATTGTGATTTTACCCCTTTCAATCCCCACCCACAGCACTTATGCACAATCAGAACATTTGTAAATATGCAAGCACAAGGGACATTTGCACTAGACCAGTCTTCGCTCAAATATTCCGTGGCCTCCACAGAACCCATTTCCTGTACCTAGGGAGAGCAATTTTTCACAAGTCATTAGCCTGGGTAAATAGCAACGTCCCCAGGGTACAAGGGGCCGTTGGAAAAGAACTCACACTTTAAGCAGCTCAAATGCGTTATTTCTCGCGGGAAAAGTATCCGCAGAAAAACAGTAGGCATGAATGCTTTGTCCCTGCCACAGTTATGAAAGTGCAATATGCACCTTCGTAACGTTCACTCTGAAAATTGGCGTACAGCCTGCAGGTAGCGGCCCAGGCAGTCTGATTACTGTGCCCAAAAGGCACAAGTACTTCAAACATCCTAATATACATGGGAGTATAACTTTCATGAATGCAGAGAAAAGGTCATCAGTACAGCACAGCGATTGCTGCAATGTTTTGCAATATTCCTATTGCATGGTTTTGAATGTGTGAAAATCAAAGAGGCCAACATTCAGCGGGACTTAGCTGGACAAATGGCAGAAATTTGAATCTATCCTATCTATTTTTTTCATTGTTACCCTGGGTCCTAGATATATCATGTCTTTTTTGTACAGTGGATAGGGGGATATCAAAACTGCACATGGTGTTCAGGAAGAAGGAATGCCATGATCCGTACAATGGTATAAAATGTTTCCTGTCTTGTTTGCAAATGCTTTCTTAGTCATTCTCTACATTGTCAGCTGTGTTGACCTCCATTGTACATTGGTCCAAAGTTTTTTAAGATGACTGCAGGATTTCTTTCTAGACTGGTAATGGCCATTGGCTAACCTAGAACCCATTATTGTGTCTGAGAAGTTTGGATTGTCTTTGCCCATGAGCATTACTTTCCACTTATCCATGCAGAAATTCATCTGCCAATTTATTGTTCATTTATTTAGCTTTCTGCAATTCTTTTGCAGCTCTTCCTCATTAGCTTTGATTTTTGTTCTCCAGATTAATTTTGTAGCATCCACAACCTCTGCCACCTTCTCTGCTTACTCCCTTTTCTGTATAATGTGTTAATATGTTGAACAGCGCTGGTCCCAGCACAGATCCTGACCATTCAAACCCATTCTATCTCCTATCCTTCAACTAGTTTTCGATCCATGAAAGGATTCTTCCTCCGAATTTTCTCATAACCTCTGTCTTTTCTGTCCCCACGATGTAAAACAGACCAAAGGACTATTTTTGATTTCTCCTGTTTCAGTCTTTGTAATGTGATGACACGAGACAGCGACTGAATTAACTCATCTCTGCAGATAAAAAATATATTAGATCATTTTCACAGAAATTTAATATTCCTATTCAATATTCATTCATTCATCTTTGCAGATAAAATTGGAAATGCTGTTTTTCACTGGCATTTCTGAAAAGATGGTCATAGAAAAATCCAAGATAACAACCAACATTTCTCATGTCATTTTGGAGCATTCAGCTTGGAGAATGTTAGTTTTAATTAAAATGCCTTTGTTAATAAGAGATGTAAATTGTTGCTAGACTTTTCAGCAGTGCTCGAGCATTATATTGAAATGCATCAGCTGTCTTGTTTTCCAAGATGATCTATCTTTGTCGTATTCCAACTTTCTGCTTAACCCCTGATGCTTTAAACTGATGTGGGCCAGCCCAGCTGCCCGATGGCAGCGCTGCTCACTGGCACAAGGAGGACCCTGGCTCGATTCCCAGGTGAGGTCTTCTATTCCCTGGGCTGGCTGGGGCTGCAGATGTAACAGAGGCAGCCCTTGGGGAGGGGGGGGGGGGGGGAGTCCCAGATATTGGGCAATAGCAACACCTAGGGCCCCTGATTTCAGGACACCAGAAAGGCCACGGCAAGATCTGGGATAAGCAAAATGGAGGGGGTCTTGGAAAATGGGGGAAACCTCCCCCAGTCCTGATAAATGAAGGCTCAGGTTACTATAGTTGAGTGGAGGCCAGTTCCCAAAGAAGCAGGAGGAAGCTGTTGGACTCCAATAAAAATCATAGTTCCTAAAGGAAAATATGCACATTTTGCAAAGAAAAGTGCATTCCTAATAAAAGGTGTGCCAGTGGTGGAACTGCCTATTGAATAAGCTGGGGATGGGGAGGAATCTAGTTGGCTGTAGCTATGGAATAATTCCCAAACCTAAGAAAGGACATCAGTCTGTACACTTGTGCAGGAAAAAGCCAAAATTATATTCTGCTTTTTAGTACTGCAGGTATATTCCTATAATCTAAGTTTGTACCTGAGGCATTGGAGGGTAAAGTGACTTGCCCAATGTGCGACAGTGGGACTCAAACGCTGGTCTCCTGGGTTTATAAGCCCGCTGCTCTGACCACTAGGCTACTCCTCCACTGTGTTGCAAGGAATTCCTGGGTTTACGGGTTAAAGACATAAAGCCTGCCAAACAGAAGGACCAACAATATATGAAAAGGAATATGTGTGTGTAAACGCCCCTCCCCCCCGACAGGGCACACAAAAATGTGAGAGGGTCTGGGCCCAGTTTGGATGCTCCAGACCAATCTCTCGGTAGGGTTCAATTATAAATGGGTCAAGAGGCAAGGGCAAGATTCTTGCACCTGACAGGGAACCCCTCTATGAATCCCAGTCTTGACCCCAGAAACGCACACTGGTAAATAAAATAGGGACTCATTCAAAAGGTACTATATATAGTCAAACAAACATGCTTTTATTTTCTGGGGTTACCAGCAGTCAGAGTTTAGAAAATAGTCATTGACTTAATCAGGGGCCACAAGCTCCCACAGCCAGGCTGTAGCAGCAGTCACTTCCATAAACAACGCATTGCCCAAACAGTATTACAAACTATTTCTTTCAAACTGGAAGAGAGTATCTTTCTCCAGCCACTTCCTCTCCTTGTTACTCCATAAAACCATTTCCCAAAAAATTCACTTTCACATTTGCTTCAATTGAGTTCCAGAATACTAATCCAATATAAGATTCTTCTTACTACTCTTGTGTCTCACAGTCAATACAGCACTCCTTGAGGTCTGCCCTGGCAAGGGTTCTCTGGATTCCCCAACTCGAGCCTCTCTGGACCACACACGCCCAGCCTCTCTTACTCTACAATCTTCAGGACCACTTCCAGCACCTTTAGGAACCCAGGAATAATCCCTCACTTATATCCCCGATGGGAAGAAAAACACCCCTGGTGTTATGCGCCGGCCTCAGGCCTTTCCCTCGGGAGAGACACCCCGGGCACCCCACACCCCTTGTGGGTCCCTGTAGTTCTTCCCACCAAACTTCAAACTCAGGAATATTTAGTCACTTTGAGGATCTCTCTCCTCAGTCCTCTTAAAGGAGACATACTCAGCAACCGCTTTTCCCATATGTCCTAAGTGTATTATGCATGATCGTATCTTGCGGCGGTTCAATGGAGTTACCCATCAGTAGTTTTCCTAATGGGAATACACAACCCCTTATCAAACCGTTTACAAAATCCCAAGTAGAGGTCAAGTAGACTCCTCCATCCATTATCCTTTCCAGGGAGCTCCTCAGTAAGGCAAGGCTCATTTGGGAGATCCATCACATGTGTGTGAAATCAAAACCTTGGAATAAGTATCCTGCGTTCTGATTGGTTACAGAATCAGTCTTCAGCTGGCAAGAAACGGCAGGTGCTGTAAATAAAAAAGAATGACATTTTATTATTAATATTTGTAATAGTAATGACCTCTGTGTGTGTGTCATTTTCTATTTATTAAGGATTCAAATGTCATTTTCATTTGGCCCCCAATTTTTTCAGCCAACCATTGCACAGAAATGCTTGCCCCACTGGCTCTTACTTGTGAACATTCAAGAAGGTGCTCTCAACCTGATTTAAAGAAAAAAAAATGCCTGTTCCTGCTTTTGTGTATATTAGGATAGAGGCAGGGGGAGGAAAGCTTTTATGAGCAGGGCACTCTCTGGAGCTTGGAATTCATACGTCTTCGGTACAAGGTCTACAAAATATTTCTGTTCATGGGCACAGCATGCACACTCATTATTTTTTTATTTAGAAACATTTATTTTCTGTCCATAGTGGACCTGCCATGCTAAGAGGATTACAACAGATTTTAACGTATAAAACGGCAATATAGTTAAAACAAACACATAACTGGCATACTTCCTATACTCAAAATCTATCTAGAGTTCATCCTATCATACATGCCTTTTATGGGCAGCCCATTGCCAAATATTATCAAACAGCACATTACTGAGTAAACTCCCTGTTGGGAAGGCAAGTGCAGCTGGAATTTCACAGGTGGAAAACTTTCACATGAAGAAAAGCTGTAACGTAGTCATCAAGGAGCTTCCCAGCTGTGGAGCCCTTCCAGGCATAATAAGAGTTTGCATTTTTTACTGATTACCTTATTTGTCTGCCTAGGACAGGCTGGTGATGGGAATGGGGAGGGGTGGGGAATGGTTTTCTTTCAGAGACTTCAGGTGACAGGACTGAGTGAAACACTTTAGAGGTGTGCATGTAAAACATGTTTATTTTGGTTGAACAAAGGAATAGATGCCAATGGTCTTGAAAGAAACATTGTTTGTCCGCACAAGTGGAGATCGTTCCGTGCATGCGACTACCAGATATTACTTTTACTGATCATATAATGGTATATATGATCCTCCATACAGAAATTGTTTAATTTGTGTACTGAAGAGAATACATACAAGCCCCTGAGGCAGCCGTCCTGATACGGCGAAACTCGGCCTGAGTCGGGCTACCTTGTGTCTCCACTTCAATAAAGTTTCTTTCAAGACCATTGGCATCTATTCCTTTGTTCAACCTGACGGCTTTTATAGATCGCCTTCCTTTGTGTTTTTTGGAAACATGTTTATTTTGTTCATTTTTTTCATTTTGGAGCAAATTAAAAAAAAAAAAAGCTGAGCTTCTAAATGTAGGCTCCCAAGTTAATTGCATAAGTTAAGCACTTATTTTCAGCTGAACTTAGGGACATAAGTTTTCAACTGAAAATTCACATAAATTTAGGATCCTAAAAGTTAGGGACCTAAATTTAACCTTGCTATTTATTTGCCTAGATTTAGGTGCCTAAATTAGGTGCCCAGTGCTCAAAATCAGTGCTAAGCTACTAATTTTGTTGCCCCGCCCTAACTCTGCCCACTTTCTACGCCCCCTAAATTTATGAACCTAATGAAACTAGGTGTTACGATTCCTCCTGCGGCCGGAGCCACGGGAGGCCTCATACCTCTGCCTGCGATTCCATGTTCGGCCTTGCAGCCCGGAGGCCGCCACCATGCCGGCACGGCAAGAACCACACCGGGGCACTCCCTTGCGGCACGGAGCCGCGCCAGTCTTCTCCTCTGTCTTCTTCCAGCAGCAGGACAACGCCACTTCCACGTCGGGCCTGGTTGTCTTCCTGTTCCTCCTTAGGCGCAGGGCCGCGCCTCCTAGGGATGTGAATCGTTTTTCTGACGGATGAAAATATCGTACGATATTTTCTCATCCGTCAGGAATCGGGGGGTCCCCGAATATGATAGGTAGGGCACACAAAAACAACCCCCAAACCAACCCCGACCCTTTAAATCTCATTATTTAGAATCCCCCACCCTCCTGACCCCCCCAAAACTTTTCTAAAGTACCTAGTGGTCCAGTGGGGGTCCCAGGAGCGATCTCCCACTCTCGGGCAGTTGGCTGCCACTAATGGACGGCCCGCGCCATTTTTAAAGATGGCGCCGGCCATCCATTGCTCCTACCATGTGACAGGGGCCGGCCAATGGCACCGATAGCCCCTTCACATGGTAAGGGCAAAGGGCCATCGGCGCCATTATGTTTATTGGCAGCCAATGGCCCTAGAGCGGGAGATCACTCCCGGGACCCCCGCTGGACCACCAGGTACTTTAGAAAAGTTTTGGGGGAGTCGGGGGGGTGGGGGATCCTAAATAATGAGACTTAAAGGGTCAGGGTGGGGGGGGGGGGGTGTTGGCTCCAGACAGCAGAAAAAAAAGCATTCAGAACCGTGAACGAAGATTTCCCACGGTTTTACTACGAACCCGATACCGGAAACGAGTCCGGTACCGATTCACATCTCTAGCGCCTCCTGTTCATTTAAAGGGCCAGTAGGGAGTGATCCGACTGGCCCCACCTGCAAGTTCCTTCTTGGGCGTCTCCTTCATTAGCCCTATAAAAGGGCTCAGTTGCCAGTCATGCTTGCCTTCACATGGAGTTGGTACTTCCTGGACTTCCTGCTCTCTACTCCTGCTTGGCGTTCTTCATGGGATTCCTCTTCATTCATTGTTTCTGGTCTCTTCACTGGATGTCCCTCATCTCGTTTTGATCTTCCACGTCCTGTTGTTCTGACTCCTGGTGTTCCTGTCCTGATGTCCTCTGTCTCGTCTGTGTCCAGATGTCTTCATACCCTGACATCTTCATTCCGAAGTTCTTCCTTCAGAGGTTCCTGAGGCTCCGTCTTCCCGTCCCTCATGGTCTGCAACCAGCCTGGCTGGGCTGAGTATGGCGTGAAGTGGCCCAGTGGTCTGCGACCACCCCCACTAAGGTGTGTAGGGTGCTGGCTGGATTCCTCTATTCCATGGGGCCAAAGATCCTCCTCATCCACCTGTCAAGATGTCCTTCACCTCTGCAGTTCAAGTCTCCTGAAGACCCTGGCTTTTATTTGTCCCTTGCACTGAGTCTCACCTCAATGTTCCTTCACCGAGTCTCGCCTGGATGTTCCTGGCTCCGAGTCTCATCTCCGGGCTTCTTCTCCAATTCCTGTATCCTGTCTGGGTCTCCTGAGTTCCTTGAGTCTGCTTCTGTTCATGTCCTGCCATGCCTCATCTTCCTCAACACCTGAATCCGCGTCTTCCTCAATGCATGAGTCCTCATCATCCTCAATGCCTGAGTCTTCGTCTCATCTGTCCCAAGCTCCAGTGTCTGAGTCTTCGTCTGCCCTTGACCTCTGTCTGGCCTTCCGCTTCTTGACGTTACCCAGCAGCAGGTCCGAAAGGGTTTGGAGTGGTCGGAGGACCACTCAGAGACTGCCATTGTGTTGGTGGCCTCACGGAAGCATGCAGGGCCGGTGGAGGGTCAGGGCCTCCAGATTCCCAGACAAGAACCCATGTCTCTGCAAGGACACACTCATCTCGTCCCACAATGGGGAGCGCCCCCTAGTGCTCTCTTCCATCGCAGCGCAACAGATTGTGAAGGTCATGTGCCCGGTGGGACTATCCTTGTCACGGGTCTTCTTCCTTGGACTTTTGTTTTCTGCCTTACAGAAATTTTTTTCTGGGATGTTCTTTTTTTTCCACACGACCTGCAGGAGGTGCCTGCATCATCTTTGTTCCAGAGGTCTTCGCTTGGGTCCCAACCTCCCAAAGGATGGGAGGGACCCCTTGAGGGAGGGGTGCTGTTACGATTCCTTCCGCGGCCGGAGCCACAGGAGGCCTCTTACCTCTGCCTGCGACACCATGTTCGGTCTTGTGGCCCGGAGGCCGCCGCCGACGTTCTCCCGTGGCCCGGAGGCCGCCATTGTGCCGGCGCAGCAGGATCCACACCCTGGCTCTCCCTCGCAGCATGGAGCCACGCTGGTCTTCTCCTCCATCTTCTTCCAGCGCAGGATGCTGCCCCTTCCATGTTGGGCCTGGTCGAGGCCTACTCCGGCTCCTCCTCATGCTGTTTCAGCAGGGCCACTGTCCATGGTCCTGTACTTCCTCTTCCTGTTCCTCCTTAGGCGCGGGGCCGAGCCTCCTGTTCAGATTTAAAGGGCCAGTAGGGAGTGGTCCATCTGGTCCCACCTGCAAGCTCCTCCCTGGGCATCTTCTTCATTAGCCCTATAAAAATTCTCAGTTGCCAGTCCTGCCTTGCCTTCGCAAGGAGTTGGTCCTTCCTGGACTTCCTGCTCTCTGCTCCTGCTTGGCGTTCTTCATGGGATCCCTCTTCATTTGTTGTTTCTGGTCTCTTCGCTGGATGTCCCTTGTCTCGTCTTGATGTTCCACGTCCTGTTGTTCCGACTCCTGGTGTTCCTGTCCTGATGTCCTCCGTCTCGTCTATGTCCAGATGTCTTCATGCCCTGACGTCTTCATTCCGAAGTTCTTCCTTCAGAGGTTCCTGAGGCTCCGTTTTCCCATCCCTCGTGGTCTGCGTCCAGCCCGGCTGGGCTGAGTAGGGTACACAGTGGTCCAGTGGTTCGAAAACACCCCCGCTGGGGTGTGAAGGGCACTGGCAGGATTCCTCCATTCCACGGGGCCAAAGATCCTTCTCGTCCACCTGTCTAGATGTCCTTCACCTTGGCAGCTCAAGCCTCCTGAAGACTCCAGCTTTTATTTGTCCCTTGCACTGAGTCTCACCTCAATGTTCCTTCACCGAGACTCGCCTCAGTGTTCCTAGCTCCGGTCTTCTTCTCCAATTCCTGTATCCTGTCCGGGTCTCCTGAGTTCCTTGAGTCTGCTTCTGTTCATGTCCTGCCATGCCTCGTCTTCCTCAACGCCTGAGTCCTCATCTTCCTCTACGCCTGAGTCTTCGTGTCATCTGTCTCAAGCTCCAGTGTCTGAGTCCTCGTCCTCCCTTGACCTCTGTCCGGCCTGCCACTTCTTGCCCTTACCCAGAAGCAGGTCCGAAAGGGCTTGGAGTGGTCGGAGGACCACTCAGAGACCACCATTGCGTTGGTGGCTTCTCAGAAGCGTGCAGGTCCGGTGGAGGGTCAGGGCCTCCAGATTCCCAGATAAGGACCCATCTCTCTGCAAGGGCACACTCATCTCATCCCACAATAGGGAGCACCTCCTAGTACTCCCTTCCATCGCAGCGCAATACTAGGAGTCTAAATTTAGAAACTTGGCCCTACTTAATAACCGATAAGCTTTGCCCTACACAATCGCGCAAAATTGACACATCCAAAAAAAATAAACAACCTTGGTATACTCCTGAACTAAAGACTATGAAACATTATCTCAGAAAGCTCAAAAGAAACTAAATTAGATTTCTACTCGCAAAGAATCCACCAACTCCAATTCAATGCACGAGCATTATTTGAATTAGTAAACAACTTAACGAAAACTAGCCCACCTTCTATACCTGACATAGACGAACAGGCCAAATGCGAAGACCTAGCTTCTTTCTTCCACAAGAAAATAGTCAACATTATGTCACGTTTCCCCTCTACGCAATCACCCACTAAAACCTTTCAATGCAAAACCACTGCAAGACTCTCCACATTCTAAATCACCTCATCATTAGAAATTGAACCCATATTTTAAAAAATCAGACCCTCCACTCACCCCTCAGACACCATCCCTATAAAAAAAACCTCCTCACCATCCCTGAGATCATCGCTAAACCCATCTCGAACATCATCAACTGATCCATCGTGCTTGGCTCTGTACCTAAAGATCTGAAACATGCCATTGTATAACCTATTTTAAAGAAACCCTCCCTAGACCCCTCCAATCTCGCCAATTTTCGCCCTATCTCCAACCCGCCCCTGATAAAAAAAATCTTAGAGAAATCAATCAACCACCAATTATCAGACTATCTGGATGAACATAACATTCTCTTTCCCTCTCAATACGGGTTCCGCAAACACCACAGTACAGAGACCCTGCTCATTTCAATCTCAAACCACATCCTAAAAAGCCTAGATAAAGGTCTCTCACACATCTTGATATTTCTTGATATCTCCTCCGCTTTTGACATTGTCAACCACCATATATTAATAGAACGCCTCACTGATATCGTCATTTCAGGCTCTGCTCTCCTATGGTTCCAATCTTATCTGAATGATAGACAATTTAGTGTTCAAATCGGAAACTGCATCTCCAAACCAACTGCTCTTACTCAAGGTGTACCCCAAGGCTCCTCCCTCTCCTCTACACTTTTCAATATATACCTCCTACTCCTCTGCCATCTTCTCTCCAACCTAGGCCTTCCGCATTTTATATATGCGGATGATGTTCAGATCCTGATACCCGTAAACAAAACAAAGCTGATACCCGTACACTAAACAAAGCTATTGAAACCTGGAAAGCCACCCTTGTGGTCATCAGTACCCTGCTATCAAATAATTTCCTCGCACTCAACACTGCTAAAACAGAGCTCCCCCTCATATCACCCCACAACATCAAACCACCACTACCTTCAATCAACGCACCCCCTACCAACACTACCTTCCCGTAACACGTGCGTAGCCTCGGCTTCACCCTAGATAATCATTTTAACTTCAAAAAATTCATCAATGCCACAATTAAAGACTGTTTCTTCAAACTGCACACCTTGAAAAAACTCAAACCCCTTTTACACCTCAATGATTTTCGTACTATACTACAAGCCATCATCCTATCGAAACTCGATTACTGTAATGCCATGCTGTTAGTCCTACCCAAAAGCACCATCCAACCCCTCCAACTTCTCCAAAATGCAGCAGCCCGTATCCTCACCAACACACATAAAAACGACCACATTACCCCTGTACTTAAATATCTGCACTGGTTACCCGTCACATCAAGAATCACATACAAATCTCTCACTCTAATCCACAAATCTCTTCACAACCAAAACATGCACTGGTTTAGAGAACATCTCACTTTTCATAACCCAAACAGACCCACTAGAAAACAACACCTTGCAACGTTGCATACCCCCTCCCCCAGACTCACCAAGCTATGCTCCACCAAAGAACGGGCATTCTCCCTAGCAGGGCCTATCCTTTGGAACAAGTTACCATCCTCACTCAGCCAAGAATCATGCCCAAAAAAATTCAAGCAGAGCCTTAAGACTTGGCTCTTCAAGCAAGCTTACACCTAACTTCACATCCTTGCTCACGCCTTCATCCACTTCTTTGCTTACTCCACCCCATTCAATTGCCCCTTACGACCCTTTGCGCTTTAAATCCCTGCAATTTAATACCTCTTGTAACATTTTCTCTTATGCAGTCAAACCAAATCACAGATATGTCAGCATAACCTCTTATACCCCTTTGTAATTTAACTTGTTTTTAACTCCCCTTGTCTAATTCTGTATATTATTCCTCCTTGTATATAATTCCTCCTTGTAAGAATTAGATGTTAAATGTAGGTTTCGGTAATTCCCTGTCTCTTGACTTTTACCTCTAATTCCTCCCCCTTTAGCTCTCGTTCCCTTGTAATATTTTCTCCTATGCATGCAAACCAAATTACGATATGTCAGCATAACTTCTTATACCCCTTTGTAATTTAACTTGCTTGTAACTCCTCTTGCCAAAATTTGTATATAATTCCTCCTTTGTAAGAATTTGATGTTAAATGTAGGTTTCTATAATTCCCTGTTTCTTGATTTTTACCCCTAATCCCTCCCCCTTTAGCTCGCTTTCCCTATGCCCCCCCCCCCATCTTAGTTCTTATCTCTCCCTCCTCCCTGTATCCCTCAGTTCTATGTTCATTGTAAAGCCTGTTGCTAATTTTTGTTTCTTGTCAACCGATGAGATGTTCCCAATGTTCATCGGTATATAAAAACTGTTAAATAAATAAAATAAATAAATAGTGCATTTTTATGTTTAAATGTCTTTATTACAATAACAAGATAACAGCATACACATAAAGAAAAAGAAGATACAAAGTTACATATCAAAAATCCAAAGTAATAACAGTAAAAGCAGTCTCATTACAGTGCGATGACAATAGTAGTCATTCAATACAACCAACCAAGTTGTTTTCTTTACTTAATTTACCCCCTCCCCCATCTCTACGATCCATCATACCCTTAAACCTTCTGCAGCAACCACTTGCATAATTGGTCCAGAGATGTCTTTTTTCTTGTACAACCGAACCACAATAACAAGTATAGTTTCTGAAAAATATCACACTCAATCCCCCACCCCTTACCCAATCCCCATCCTATTCACACGTTCAGAACAACAGTGTATGGGGGTAGAAACCTCATCTGCATCACAAAATAACCATCCATTGATCCATATAGTCATTTATAAGCTATTCAAGATTAAACTCTGAGCTCTGCCAGGTAAACTCTGAATATATTTGTCCCACGTGTTTAAGAATCTTTTTTTTTAGAAGTAAAGGAAGTACGTGCAGTCAAGGATTCCATAAACATCATATTATGTAAAACATTGCACCATTGCCAAAAGGATGGAGAATGCATCTCTCTCCAAACCAGCAAGATAGATCTTTAACTTTGCGCCAGTAGCTTCCTAGCAAGAAGCCTCTCTCCCTCCATTTTTATATATTTGTGTAGTTCAACATCAAACAATACCAATTCCAGACTCAGGGATATATCACTGTCTAATAGATCATTAATATAAGACATAACCCTTGTCTAAAATTGTAAAATTTGTTGCAGTTGGGTACTGCTGTGGAATAGTGGACCCTTGGGCCGACCTACCACGAGAGGCGGGGTAGGCTGGGAGGCGGAGCCAAGGCTCAAAGTGTTCACCAGGTGATTGCCCGGAAACCAGGAGCCCCCCAGGAGGAGCCCGTAGGGTCCTGGCTCCTTGGGACTTAGGTACCAGAGAGAGAGTCCAGTAACAGAGAACCAGGAAGTCCAATGGTAATTGAGTCTAGCACAAGATCTTCACCCGGGTACCCAGAACCCCCCAGGAGGGGCCCGTAGGGTTCTGGCACCTTGGGACTTGGGTACTAGAGAGAGAGTCCAGCAACAGAGAACCAGGAAGTCCAAAGATAATAGAGTCTCTAAGTGAGCAGTCGTGAGTAGGAGCAAGTAGAAACCTGGAGTGGGGTCCGCAGCCAGCAGGTGAAGGCAAGGCTGAAGGCTGAAGCAGGAACAGAGACGAGCCGGGATCAAAGGCAGGAGGCAACAGAGCGTGGTCAGGGACGAACCGGGGTTGAGGCAGGCAGCAGGCAGAGCGTAGTCAGGGGCGAACCGGGGTCGAGGCAGGCAGCAGGCAGAACGCAGTCAGGGACGAACTGGGGTCGAGGCAGGCAGCAGGCAGAGCATAGT
Organism: Rhinatrema bivittatum; assembly: GCF_901001135.1. NCBI lineage: Eukaryota > Metazoa > Chordata > Amphibia > Gymnophiona > Rhinatrematidae > Rhinatrema > Rhinatrema bivittatum. Next base: position 11,371,581 of record NC_042621.1, on the reverse strand, counting down.
CAGGGACGAACCGGGGTCGAGGCAGGCGGCAACAGAGCATGGTCAGGGATGAACCGGGGTCGAGGCAGGCAGCAGGCAGAGCGTAGTCAGAGACGAACCGGGGTCGAGGCGGGCAGCAGGTAGAGCGTAGTCAGGGACGAACCGGGGTCGAGGCAGGCAGCAGGCAGAGCGTAGTCAGGGACGAACCGGGGTCAAGGCAGGCAGCAGGCAGAGCGTAGTCAGGGACGAACCGGGGTCGAGGCAGGCAGCAGGCAGAGCGTAGTCAGGAACTCCAAGGTCAGCGGCAGGAACTCACAAGACGAAGCGCAACTCAGAACTACAAGACTGTAGTGAACCTCGTTGCAAGGCGATGAGGGAACGTCTGGACGCCGGTTATATCTGTCTCGGAGCGTGACATCATCAGCGCAGGCGGGGCTTGACTTCCGGGTTCTGGGCGCTCAAAGTGGCCGTATTCGCGTGCACGCGAGGCCGCAGTGAGACAGGCAAATGGCGGATGCCACATGGAACTTAGCGCGTCCTTGGGTCCTGGAGACCGCGGAGTGCGGCGTCCCCAGACGCGGAGGTAGGCGCTGGTCACGGGGAAAAGAGGGGAAGCGGTACAGACCGCAACAAAATTACAGGGCATATCCAGAAAGCATGAGTAAGTGATCCTCTCCCCAGGGAGCATTTTTGACAGATCTCAGTAGAAGTAATGAGAGCCTTGAAAGCCAATGATTGGGAAATATAGGCTCTATGCAAAAATTTAAACTGCACCTCCCTTAAATAAATGTTGGAGGAAACATTTCTCAATGTCTTAAAACAAGATAAAAGGACTGTCTGAGAGATATAAAACCTACTCTCTCCCCTCCATCAATCCCAAGGAGTGGCAATCCATATTCTCTGATCCAATTTCTGAAATTCTTTGTGGAGCTGGAAGGAAATAGCTTCCTTCGCTCTGTGTGAAAAAAAGCATCAAATATATCCACCATGTTTATATCCAGATCTTTCTTGCATAAGGAAAAAACATAATGTAATTGTAGATATGAATAAAAATCTAAATGTATCAATAGGCTGAAATGTAAATATTGTGCTGCTCAATTTCTCCCCTTCCATCCCGTTTATTTTCCTTGTTTTTTGTAACTTTCCCTCTCCCTTTTTCTGATTCACTGTATTTAAAGTTCAAGGTTCCTATTGAAAATATTGTTTTTTACATTACGTTATGCTTTACACTCCTTGTTATTTGTAAAGCGGGTTGATGTGATGCCTATCATGAAACTCGGTATAACAAAAACAATAAATAATAATAATAATAATAATAATAATAAATAATTTAAATGAAACTGATTAACAATTGAAAGGATAACATAACACCCTCCTCTGTCAACACATGTTTAAGTTGTGTAATGCCTTGATCTCTCCAATAAAGAAAATGACTAGACTGAGAACCTGGTATAAATTCTAAATTTCCCTGTGTTGGTAAAAATGGTGTACATTCACTAGGCACTTTCACCATAGTCATGAGTTTCTTCCATGCCCAATGTAACATGCTTGCTAAGCCTACAGGTAATCTACCTGAGGTCACATGTAAAACATATCATAAATCTAAATTAAAGGTTATCACCTTTTCTCTAGCAACGTGAATGAAAACGGAGCCATCATATAACCTATCCCTGACCACTCTTAATAAACTGGCTAGATTATATTTACCCATATCTAGAAGTCCCAACCCACCCTGTAACCCACTTCTTTTCAATTGCTGAATTGGTATCCTAGGTTTCTTACCTGACCATATAAACCTTGAGAGCAATTTATCCTAATTCTTTATATCTCTCCCAAGGACCCAAATAGGCAGCGTCTGCTTTACATACAAAATTTTGGGAACAAGATCATCTTAGGTTCACGCGACTTCCCAAAGAAAAGTGGCAACTTATGCCAAACATTCAACTTGGATTTGGTGAGAACAAGTAAAGGGGGAATGTTAAGCATATATATCTGCTTCAATTTCAAAGTTATGATTATCCCCAAATTGTTGTGCCGGGAGGTAGACCCTTGGCCTAGTGCAGGATTGGTAGGCTCCCTGGTCAGACCCAGAGAGCACCTTCCACCAGGAGGCGGAGCACAAGCGGAGACAGAGGCTAGCTGGAGCTTCGCCACTAGTGACCCGAGGTACCCCCGAGTTGAGCCCTTGGGTACCCGGGCCGCCTGGTCCTAGGTGGGCCTAGCAGGGTCTCCTAGATGGACAGTTCACGGGAGTGCTCACCACGAACAAGAGTGTGCGGTTGGTGTTCCAGGCAGAGGTCAGATCAGGCAGAGATCAGAGTAGTTGGAGTTCCAGGCAGAGGTCAGATCAGGTAGCAATCAGAGTAGTCGAGTTCCAGGCAGAGGTCAGGTCAGGTGGCGATCAGCATAGACGGAGTTCCAGGCAGAGGTCAGGTCAGGTGTGAATCTGAAAAGGTCAGTAGACAGACGAGCCGGAGAAGCAACTAACCCCAAGGAAGGGAGAAGTTGCTAAGGAGAGCCCTGAGTGTCAGAAGCCGCCTTATGTAGTTTAGTAAGGGTGACGTCATCTGGAGGAGCTGCAGTCCTGGCATGCCATGGCCCCTTTAAGAAAGGGAGCGGGGTGTGCGCACAAGTGGCTAAGGATTCCCTCTGAGTGTCTCTGCCGTGAGACACAGGGCCTCAGCTGAAGGCCGGGCCGCAAGCGTGCTAACAGTCATCGGAGCGCTTCCCCTGCTCTGCTCCAGAGCAAGGCAAGCTCTGGGACAGCACGGGAAGGAAGGTAGGAGGGGCCAGTTGCGAGTCCTGCAACCAGCCGTCACAACAGTACCCCCTCTTGAAGAGCCCCCTCTAGGGATTTCGAGAAGGTTGGACATACATCTAGTGGGGTTTCTTCTATATAGGAACACCATTCTGACTAGAGCATCTGTTCGCACCTCTCTGTTCTTCTAGGTGTAGTCAAGTCTGTAGACTCAGTAAGGACCTCCTCTTATTTATAGGCCAGGAGAGACACAAAGCCGTTCATGGCCTGCTTGTGCCCCCTTTCGAGTGTCTCAATCTCATTCGTCTTTTTTGTCAGTTGCTCCTTCAGATGAGTGAAGACTGATCCTAAGACAGATCTCTGAAGGGAGGAGGATCGGGTTTGAGTCTCCTGTGATCTCTTCCCATGAAGGAAAGGATTGGGAAGAACAGTTGCTACAGTTAGGGTCTGGGTTGGTACCGCCGACGTCAAACAAGACTCCAAACATTGTGGTCCCCAAAGAACCAGACTGCCGGTGGTCCAATCGAAGTATGGTTGATGTCTCTGAAGCCAATGTAAACCCAGAATTACGGGACTTACTGCTGAAGGAAGGACATGGAAGGAAATACGCTCCATGTGATCCAGTCCAAGCTTCATAGTAAGAGGAGTGGTGATCTGCATCACCAACACCAGAAGAACATCCCCATGAACCGAGGAGAGTGTTACTGAAGAAGTCAGTGGAAATGTAGGAATCCCATACTGATCAATGAGATCTTGCTGGATAAAGTTTGCGCCATCACCGGAGTCCACTAGCACTTGAGTGAAAAAGCTGGTAGTGGGAAGTTCTAAGAAGGCAGATAGTTGGAGCAGGGATGCTGTCGGTATAGTAAGGCCAAGCGTTATCTTCGTGGACTTTCCCTAAGGCGAACTTCGTTCCTTCCTCTCGGGGCACTGGGACAAGAAGTGTGTGGAGTCACCACAATACAGACACAGCCCACCCTGAAGGCGATGGGATCGCTCAGATGCTGTGAGGTGACAATAGTCGAGTTGCATCAGTTCTTCCGCCGCTAAGTTGGTCTCATCAGTCGGGAAGTGTAGTTCCTTGGCATGTCTCTGATGAGAGGAACCCTTCTCCCTGACCCGCTCTTGAAGCCGACGATCAATCTTCCCGGTGAGGTCGATCAGCCCTTCTAGGAAGGTAGGCAGCTCATGAGCTGCTAGCTCATCCTTTATTCGTGGGGCGAGCCCCTCCAAAAAAATGGCATGGAAACTGGCCCCCTGCCAGTCTAGCTCTGATGTCAGGGTTTGAAACTCAATCGCATAGTCGTTCAGGGCGTGGGACCCTTGACGTAGGTGTAGGAGATCAGCACCCATGGTAGGGAGTCTTCTGGGTTCCTCAAAGACTTGCTTGAATGCGAGTATAAACTGTGGAAGACTTGATAGCAGAGGATCGGCACATTCCCATAGAGGGGAAGCCCAAGCCAGGGCTTTGCCTTCCAATAGGGATAGGATGAACATGGTCTTGATTCGGTCGTCCGGAAAAAGCGCCAACTGAAGGGTGAAGTGCATTTGGCACTGGTTTAGAAAACCCCGGCATAGTTTAGGGTTTCCTGAATAGCAAGGCGGCGCTGGTAAGGGAATGACCGCCTGGACAGGACCGGGAACCAGAGATGCGGAGGCCGCCGAAGAAGGTAGTGGAACATTGATCCGGTGGAGGAATTCTTGTCGGGTAACAAGGCGGTTCATGTCTATTACCACTTGTTCCAGACTTGACTGGAGTTTTTGGATGATCCCGGGGTAAGAATCTAGTTGAACCTGCAGATGCTCCACAGAGGAGTTCAGTGTCTCAAGACATCGCTGTTGCTCCAATACTTTGAAGGTCAAACCACGAATGGCCTGCAGGGTGGCAGGCTCCACCGAATCCATGGCCTTAGCAACCTGTTGCACTGGGAGGTGGACCCTTGGCCTAGTGCAGGATTGGTAGGCTCCCTGGTTGGACCCAGAGAGCGCCTGCCACCAGGAGGCAGAGCACAAGCGGAGACAGAAGCTAGCTGGAGCTTCACCACTATACAACCTCGTTTCCTTGAATATGTAATTCTACAACCTCCAACTTAGGAAACTTCTAAATTTCGTGGTTTTTGTGCGGTTACCATCTGTGGTCCAGCCCTTTTTTTTTGGCTGGTTCTATAGATGCCTCCCGTGTTTTATTCTTAAATTTTATTAATAAACCAAGATTTTTTTAAATTTTCTTCTTTTAATTTTTAGTCATTTGTGCATTTGTTCCCTGATGTGCAGTGTGGTCCCGTGTTAATTTTGCATTAACCAATTAACTTATCTTAATGTGGTTCGATTGCCACCGCTATTTCATGGGACCACCTCCGCCTGCCCGACACTGGCCAAGTTTCGGCAGCTGTCTGCCTGCTTCAGGGGCCTCGGGAAGGGACTTCTAATCGCGGAACCTCCGTCACAATGCACTGGTGTCTGTTCCTTCTTTTTTAATTCGTCCTCGCTCGCAGTCTATATCAAAACAAGATTGCTAGTTCCGCCTACGGAGCATATCAGATTGCTAAACTCCTCCTTCCACGGGAGCCATTCCCTAACTGATTGCTAACGCCGCATGGTGACTCATAACAGATTGCTGACTCCTCCCCCTACAGGAGTATCCAGCAGCAGATTTACAACAAATTGCTCACTCCTCCCACTTTAGGAGCTGAGCATAACAGATTGCTAACTCCCATCTGCTTGCTCCTCCCATCAGCATAGCAGATTACAATAGTAGACAAATGAGCCAGAGAAGCAACTAACCCCAAGGAAGGGAGAAGTTGCTAAGTTGAGCCCTGAGTGTCAGGAGCTGCCTTATGTAGTTTAGTAAGGGTTACGTCATCTGGAGGAGCCGGCAGTCCTGGTGCGCTGCGGCCCCTTTAAGAAAGGGGAGGGGCATGCACGCACGGCTAAGGGATTCCTCTGAGCAGACATCGGCGGCGTCTCTGCTGCGAGGCACAGGGCCACAGCTGAAGGCTGGGCCGCAAGCATGCCGACAGTCGTCGGAGCAATTCCCATGCTCTGCTCCGGAGCAAGGCAAGCTTCGGGACGGCACATAAAAGAAGATAGGAGGGGCCGGTCGCGAGTCCTGTGACCGGCCGTCACAACACAAATAACGAAAAAAACCAGGAACCCACTTTATAGGAATTCCCCCACCCACTTATGCTTAATGTCCTCTCGATGTACTAAAATTTCTGATTTATCTTGGTTAAGTTTAAATCCTGAAAATTCTCCAAAGTCCTGAAACATCTTCAATAAATTCAAAAGCGACTTAATTGGGTCACATAAAAATACCAGCAGATTATCTGCAAATGCATCATACTTAAAAGATGTAGTTCCATAGAAAGCCCCTTAATCTCCAGATCAGCTTGCATCAACATCAACAACAGTTCTAATGACAACAGAAACTGCAACAATGATAATGGACAGCCTTGTCGTGTCCCTCTATGAACCATGAAGGCAGAAGAATTTTCTCCATTCCTCCATCATTACTGCTAATGGGATCGTTGTATAACAATCTGATGCCCTGTAAAAAGAGACCATCCAGCATTATATGATCCAATAGTGCAAATAGATATTGCCATTCTACTCTGTCAAATGCTTTTTCAGCGTCGAAATTCACCGCCATAAAAGGTGTGTTATTGCTGCTACCTAAAGAAATGGCTGCAAGTAGTTTACGCACATACCCTGTTGCATATCTACCTCTAACAAAGCCTACTTGTCCTATCCCAATGAATTCCTGCAAAACAAGTGCCAAATGATCTACAAGCACTTTAGCTAATAGTTTCTGATCAAAATTCAATAGGGATATTGGATAGTAGGAAGATAACATATGTTAGATCTTTCCCACTGCTTTGTTGGCATCATAAGAGTACCATCCTTTATCAATCAATGCTGCAAACGCTTTGCTAAGTAAGGGAGCAATTTGCTCAGATAGTATCTTATAGAATTCAGCATTGAACCCATAAGGCCCTGGGGGTCTTTAACAGCCTAGCTTTCTGGATTCCTAACATTTTTCTTCAGGACTGATAGGCTTATTCAGCTTTTGGACATGCTTCCCTTCACCAGTTTTCAATCCCAATTTGAATTTCCTGACATTTAACATTGTCAAAACCGCCAGCAGGTGTGTGTATAGAAAAGGTTTTTTAAATAAATAAACAAATAAATAAATATAAAATCCACAAATGCTTTCAATATATTAGAATTAGAATTCTATATTCTCCTTCCCTGTGTTTTCAGGTGGGGTTATGGACCCTGGGTCTGATTCAGATCTTATCAGTTGGGCCAGCTTTATTGCTATGTTGGTAAAGTTTGAATTTATAATATTGTATACTCTTTTTAGCTCTTTGAATTAATAATGTACTCAGAGGCACTTGTACAGAAATGTAATCTTCCCTATCGGGCACTGTGTTTGCTGCAGCTAAGATTCTTTTCCCCGTATGCAATGTGGATTCCAGGACTAACAACTGTTTATCCATAACCTTCTGGCTCCATATTAGAAATGATATTATATCTTCTCTCAAGATATTCAGCCTCATACCATGAAAGGATTGGTGCCTCTTCAAAATGAACACCATTATTAGCCATATTGTTTGGCCATCTTTGTTTTACGTATTCTTGAAAGGACTTTGTTTGTAGCCAGGTAATAAGGAAATTTCTAGTTGATATTAAGAAGCTCCAGCCACCTTTGTCCTCCTCTCCCCTCCAACCTAACCCCACCCCTGGGGCTGCCCAGCATTTGAGTGGCTAAATTTAGCCACCTTCTGAAACTTAGGTATTAAATTTTGCAGCACAATTTAGCAGCTTGGCCTGGTCAATTTTTAAAAGACTTTGATCACACTGGTTGATTCCTTACTTAGCTGGCTATATCCCCTTGAAAACCCCATCTATAGCTAAAGCAATCTGTTACTACAAGACAGCTGATGGCAATGATCACCTGCTATCACCTTTGTATGTATACTTTACCACAGTCACATGTCCAATATAAGGTTACCTGTCTACAAATACCAGCAACGTCTTAGTTACAGCAATCACCAAGTCAAATCCAGCCAGAGTTCTGCAAAATTAGGAGTGCACAGGAATCAATCTCTGTGGGACAGAACCAAATATCTTCTCCCCCCCCCCCCCCCCCACCAACCTGTTTTTTTTTTTTTTTGCTGATGGTGATTTTCTATCAATTGTCAAATTTGAAAGAAAAACACCAGCATCAGTCCCTGTGTTGTTTATCCTGAATTGAAAGGGCATGAAATTGCAGGGCAATCAGCCCCTGAGGTAGTCTTTGGTTTTTCACTGAATTATTCTTTAATTTCATGGCTGCAGCAAATCCCACAACTGCGTTTCTTGCCAGGCTGTCATGTCTAAATGGCTTTTCCCCGAGTAATATGATACTTGCATTTGCACAGGTTGTGCCTGATCTCCCAGAGCAAAACACCTCAGGTTTATATCACCGCTAACGTAGAGATGAGTGGTAAAGCAACGAACTGAAGAGTTGTCACTGATCCTTTCTCAATCATGTAACGAAGATCATGCCTCAAGAAGCCGGTAAGTCTATAATGTGCCACAAGCCTCTTTAGCGTCATCTCAGCCATGTCCAGGGCATGGATTTATAGAAGGAGACATGCTACAGGCAATGCTAATAGCAAGGTTAATATATTTGCTTTTTTGTAGTACCTGCAGTGTATCCAGCAGCAGGGATATGGGGGCAATCCCAGGCTGAATTTGAACCAGTCGGATTTCAGCCTGCTTTGAGTTAATTAGGAGAATCACATTTTCCCCAGGTTCAGCAGGAAAATCCATATGACCCATGCTATAATTACACAATGTTGGGTTCCATATTAGGTGCTACAACCCAAGAAAGAGATCTAGGCGTCATAGTGGATAACACATTGAAATCGTCGGTTCAGTGTGCTGCGGCAGTCAAAAAAGCAAACAGAATGTTGGGAATTATTAGAAAAGGAATGGTGAATAAAACGGAAAATGTCATAATGCCTCTGTATCGCTCCATGGTGAGACCGCACCTTGAATACTGTGTACAATTCTGGTCGCCGCATCTCAAAAAAGATATAATTGCGATGGAGAAGGTACAGAGAAGGGCTACCAAAATGATAAAGGGGATGGAACAACTCCCCTATGAGGAAAGACTAAAGAGGTTAGGACTTTTCAGCTTGGAGAAGAGACGACTGAGGGGGGATATGATAGACGTGTTTAAAATCATGAGAGGTCTAGAACGGGTAGATGTGAATCGGTTATTTACTCTTTCGGATAATAGAAAGACTAGGGGGCACTCCATGAAGTTAGCATGGGGCGCATTTAAAACTAATCGGAGAAAGTTCTTTTTTACTCAACGCACAATTAAACTCTGGAATTTGTTGCCAGAGAATGTGGTTCGTGCAGTTAGTATAGCTGTGTTTAAAAAAGGATTGGATAAGTTCTTGGAGGAGAAGTCCATTACCTGCTATTAAGTTCACTTAGAGAATAGCCACTGCCATTAGCAATGGTTACATGGAATAGACTTAGTTTTTGGGTACTTGCCAGGTTCTTATGGCCTGGATTGGCCACTGTTGGAAACAGGATGCTGGGCTTGATGGACCCTTGGTCTGACCCAGCATGGCATTTTCTTATGTTCTTATGACCAGGACCGGTGCTAGCTTATTTGCTGCCCCTTGCGAACAATAAGTGTGCCCCCTTCCCCCCTCCTCCTTCCACTCACACACACTTCATTCAGTCTGTCTCGGGCCTGCCAAAAAAAGCCCAGTTCCTTCCAGCCACCTAAACTTTAAACACTGTCACCCTTCTACCCTCCAAGTCTTCACCCCCCTCCCCTGGAACCCATTGCTGTTGCAAGAGAATTAGCTGCCCTAAGCAAATCTTATACCCTTGCACCCTTGCCTCCTGCTCTCACCACAAACACAATTAAAAATTATGCATTTATAATATTTATTTATGTATTTATTATTAGTGGTTTTTATATACCACTCATCGTTTGGAACATCTGATCGGTTTACAGTAAAACAGCAATAATTCAGCAACAGGCTTTACATGGAACTAGGTGTTTAACAATACATTGACATTAGGAAAGGTATGAAAAATAACAAAGGCCGGTAATAGATTTTACATGAAAAAGAATATTCAAAGGTCAGTCTTCTGAGGTAAAAAAAAATATCATAAGTATTTGCATACATTTCTTTGGTGCCAACCAGAAAACTCTACAAAATAAACCCCACTTGGAACCCATATGGCATTAGGGCTACTGTAATGCATGTTAGGTGTGGACTTGACCCTCAAAAAGCCATGAGTTAATTACAATTAAAATATAATAAACCTCCACACCAAAACAACTCTAACTGCCAGCACTTAAAAATGTATCATCCCCACACCAGGCCCTAAAACACCAGTACACCTCATATTAGAAAACAGAACAAACCAAGCTGGTATAGATTCCTACATGCTAGCAGAATCTTTCATCTCAATCACACATGCAGAACACAGACAGACCCTCACCAAATACAGGAAAAAGAAACCATAAAGTATAAATAGAAACATGCAGGCAAGAACTGAATAGGAAAACCGCAACACGTCAGTCTCTATGCAGTGTAACAATGGAAAAACAGAAGCCATCACCAATCTTCAGACATTAAACAATAAAATCAAGAAATATAATAAATACATTAATCATTACAAACATACTAATACAAATATTTCAAAATAGTTGAACAGAAGATCCATTGATTAAAAACTCATAAACAATTTGTTTTAAATTTCTCAAATACCAATAAAATATTTCAAAATTGCAGATGCAAATAGCATCCAAAATTCACGCTTTCCATACCTGGAAACATTTGATTTCCAGTCACTTAGATTGTTGTGGATCAATAAGAGAGGGATGCATAAACTTTCTCCTCTCTCATACACATGCATACATATTCTCTCTCCCAAATACACGCACATGCTCACTCCCTCTTACTTACACATGCTCACATGCACATATTCCCTTTCTCTCAAACACATTCTCACACACATGCTCACACATGATCCCTCCTACATATACATGTTCACACACATGTTCCCTCTTACATACACATTTACACACAAGATCCCTCTTATATACACATACACACACAAGATCCCTCTTTCTCACATATACATGCTCAGACACACATACACACACTCACAAACACGACCCTGCAACTTCCTCTTCTTTGCTGCATGGCCTTTTGTCTCCTCCTCTTCTTCGCCACACGGCTCTGTGTTCCTCCTCTTCTTTGCCACGCAGCAGATTGGGAACTGCTGGACAGAGGCACCAGCAGCTCACTTGATCTCAGCCTCAAGCCGTCACCCCCTCCAGGCTGCCGCCCTGTGCAAGTGCACAGCTTGCACAGTGGGTTACGCTGGCCCTGCATATGATTTTTTTTTTTCAGACAGCTCTCAGGAAAATCTGAACCACATCCACAAAAATGAGAAAACTGATCCTGCTAATCTAGTGATATAGGCCTCAGATTCTCCAAGGATCCAAAGCAAATTTCCCAAAGATTTGGCATAAAACCTGAAACCCTTCCCCTCCCGCCCCATTTCTCTGCCACTTTGCACTCACCAGCAAGCTTGAAATCCCTATGAACAGAAAGAGCTCATTCTAATCTGCAGATTTTCAGTTAAAACTATTATTGTTAAAGATTTACATACCCCTGTACAGTATTATGCCAGATAACATACACAGATGCAATGTTCCTGTCCAAAACAGCTTTCTATGTAATTGTGGGCCCAAGGAATTTCAGTGATTAATTCAAGGTCACAGAGAGGAAGTACACTAGGATCTCCAGACTCAACAATTTTAGGCTCTAGCCATGGCATTACACCGCCTTCCTACTGCTGTTTGCTCTGATGATGGCTCAATTATAGTCATATTTTGGCAAGTACTGTAGAAGTAAATACCTTTTCCTATCTGAGAAAGTGAAAACAAAAAAAAAAAAAAGGATTCGTACTGGGCAGGAGAGCATTTTTTTAAAACTCGTATCAAGAGCATGACCTTGAATGTTCACAAGAACCAGTGGGGCAAGCACGACTATGCAATGATTGGCTGGAAAAGTTTGGGGAAAAATAAAAACAACAAAGAGCATTGTACACTCTAATCTTTAATAAATGGAAAATGAGGCACTCAGAGGTCATTACTGCTATTATAAAAAGGAATAATAAAATGTCATTTTATTTCCTCCTGGAGAAAGAAGTTTGCTATGGTGATTTCCTTTTCTGTCATTTCCTGTGCGGTTCTGCAACCAATCAGAAGGCAGGATATTTCGCCCACTGCTTCGATTTCACATACATATTCCTCTCCACCTACTGCTGATCGTTGTGTGTGACAGGCTTTATGACTTTAACCAGTAAGTCTAGGCGGCCCTTTCCAAGTACCAGTTTTACTTCTTGTAAGAATTTACAAACTGGCTTCCTTCCTGGGACTGGGAATTATCCTGTAGCTGCTTTCCTCCCCCCCCGTCAATCTCCATCTTTATTTATTTATTTATTTATTTAGAACTTTTATATACCGACATTCATGTACAATATTACATATCACATCAGTTTACATCGAAACGAGAATCGCATGAAAGAATGCATTACATTAAACAAGGGAAACAAGAACTGGGATCAACATTGCAAAGGAAATGCCACGCTCATCCTGCGAGCAAAGAAACTGTAAACGCAAACTATCACATTTCCTGGAGATACATAACAGGGGATCTAGTCAAACTTTGCTAGAATCTGAAGAATATGAAGACGAAAGGGGCAGAACATGTGGGCTGGTGGGAATGGACAAAAAGGTAATCAGAAAAGGTACCTTTTCTGATTCTCACTAACCAGCTTATTAAATGGCTAGTGAAATGCATACTTCAGTTCCACTTCCAGGGGTAGTCAGAAATCAGAACAGCCCATGCAGGCTTGGGGTTCCAAGATCCTAAAATAGAAGAGAAGTGCTAAACATATTGATGGGAAAGAAAAGAGCAATTTGTCGGCCAAGCCAGAGTCTCACAGGTTTATGTCATTTCCTTCCAGCTGAAGACCGGCTGGGTAGTCAATCAATCAAAAAAAGCAGGATATTATTATTTATTCAGGTTGGTTGACCGCCTTTTCATACAGTGTCATCAAAGCGATTTACAATAACATCCAGTACATTATATAGATGACTTAAGACACAATTAAAATAGATTACATTAAAAGCAAACTTAATTAAAATATACAGTTTTCAAACAGAAAACAAATTAAAACCAAGACTAGTTAACCTAAACTGATCACAACTCATAAGACTGTGAAGGCTTTTCAATGCTTGTGTCATGTTGGATAATTTTTTTTTTTTCCTTTCTGATTGCTATACTGGTCCATGTGGAGGGGGCTGTGTAACTGAAAGCTGTAAGATGAGTATGCTCTAATGATAACAGGAGGGATTTATAAGCAAGTCCTGCTGTGAGGGCTGCAATAAACAAGTAGGCTGATAAGGATACAAGGAATTGAGCGGGTTTGTTGGCTGCAAAGCAATTTGATTCAGCCTCTCCCTTTCTTGTAGAGCTACGTTGGCTCTCTATCCGCTATAGAATCAGATTTAAAATACTCTTGTTTAGTTCATAAAGTTCTGCCCTCTGGCAAACCAGCCTCCTCGTTTATTGCAGCCCTCCCAGCAGGGCTTGCTTATAAATCCCTCTCCTTCTGTCATTAGAAGGCTGCAGCATTTTGAATTAGCTGCAATCTCCTCACCTGGTGGACTCATATACACCCCTGATAAAATACATTACAGCCACCCAATCTGGTCAGGACTGAACAAATGAACCAGTGCTTCCCTGCCCTAATAATGGGGCATTTTCAACCCCTGGGGTTAGCTGGAGGACTTGCAAACCGGAAATAAGAACATAAGAACATAAGAAAATGCCATAACGGGTCAGACCAAGGGTCCATCAAGCCCAGCATCCTGTTTCCAACAGTGGCCAATCCAGGCCATAGGAACCTGGCAAGTACCCAAAAACTAAGTCTATTCCATGTAACCATTGCTAATGGCAGTGGCTATTCTCTAAGTGAACTTAATAGCAGGTAATAGGCTTCTCCTCCAAGAACTTATCCAATCCTTTTTTAAACACAGCTATACTAACTGCACGAACCACATCCTCTGGCAACAAATTCCAGAGTTTAATTGTGCGTTGAGTGAAAAAGAACTTTCTCCGATTAGTTTTAAATGTGCCCCATGCTAACTTCAAGGAGTGCCCCCTAGTCTTTCTACTATCCGAAAGAGTAAATAACCGATTCACATCTACCCGTTCTAGACCTCTCATGATTTTAAATACCTCTATCATATCCCCCCTCAGTCGTCTCTTCTCCAAGCTGAAAAGTCCTAACCTCTTTAGTCTTTCCTCATAGGAGAGTTGTTCCATTCCCCTTATCATTTTGGTAGCCCTTCTCTGTACCTTCTCCATCGCAATTATATCTTTTTTGAGATGTGGCGACCAGAATTGTACACAGTATTCAAGGTGCGGTCTCACCATGGAGCGATACAGAGGCATTATGACATTTTCCGTTTTATTCACCATTCCCTTTCTAATAATTCCCAACATTCTGTTTGCTTTTTTGACTGCCGCAGCACACTGTAGCGACAATTTCAATGTGTTATCCACTATGACACCTAGATCTCTTTCTTGGGTTGTAGCACCTAATATGGAACCCAACATTGTGTAATTATAGTATGGGTTATTTTCCCCTATATGCATCACCTTGCACTTATCCACATAAAATTTCATCTGCCATTTGGATGCCCAATTTTCCAGTCTCACAAGATCTTCCTGCAATTTATCATAATCTGCTTGTGATTTAACTACTCTGAACAATTTTGTGTCATCTGCAAATTTGATTATCTCACTCGTCGTATTTCTTTCCAGGTCATTTATAAATATATTGAAAAGTAAGGGTCCCAATACAGATCCCTGAGGCACTCCACTGTCCACTCCCTTCCACTGAGAAAATTGCCCATTTAATCCTACTCTCTGTTTCCTGTCTTTTAGCCAGTTTGCAATCCACGAAAGGACATCGCCACCTATCCCATGACTTTTTACTTTTTCTAGAAGCCTCTCATGAGGAACTTTGTCAAACGCCTTCTGAAAATCCAAGTATACTATATCTACCGGTTCACCTTTATCCACATGTTTATTAACTCCTTCAAAAAAGTGAAGCAGATTTGTGAGGCAAGACTTGCCCTGGGTAAAGCCATGCTGACTTTGTTCCATTAAACCATGTCTTTCTATATGTTCTGTGATTTTGATGTTTAGAACACTTTCCACTATTTTTCCTGGCACTGAAGTCAGGCTAACCAGTCTGTAGTTTCCCGGATCACCCCTGGAGCCCTTTTTAAATATTGGGGTTACATTTGCTATCCTCCAGTCTTCAGGTACAATGGATGATTTTAATGATAAGTTACAAATTTTTACTAATAGGTCTGAAATTTCATTTTTTAGTTCCTTCAGTATGCCATCCGGTCCAGTTGATTTACTACTCTTCAGTTTGTCAATCAGGCCTACCACATCTTCTAGGTTCACCGTGATTTGATTCAGTCCATCTGAATCATTACCCATGAAAACCTTCTCCATTACGGGTACCTCCCCAACATCCTCTTCAGTAAACACCGAAGCAAAGAAATCATTAGGGGTGTGCATTCGTTTTGAACTTATATGTAAAACGCTACTTTTTTTTTTTTTAACTTAAAAAAGTGATGAGGCGAAAACGATCGGATTTCCAACTTATTCAACATAGCTATGTTGAATACGTTGGAAATCGCGATCGTTGATCCTAAATAAAAATTTAAACCCCTCACCCTCCTTAATCCCCCCCAAGACTTACCAAAACTCCCTGGTGTTCCAGCCGGGAGTCAGGAAGCCATTCCTCTATTCCTTTGCGAGGAGCACGTGACGTCCGCGTCACTCTGACGTGACGCGGCCATCAAGTGGTCCACAGCGGTTCCGCTCCCGGACCCCTCGTTGGACACAAACGGAACTTTTGGCCAGCTTGGGGGGGCCTCCTGACCTCCCCAAGCTGGCCAAAAGTTCCGTTTGTGTCCAACGAGGGGTCCGGGAGCGGAACCGCGGTGGACCACGTGACGGCCGCGTCACGAGTGACGCGGCCGTCACGTGCTCCTGACCCCCCCAAGCTGCTTCCGCTCCCGGACCCCTCGTTGGACACAAATGGAACTTTTGGCCAGCTTGGGGGGGTCAGGAGGCCCCCCCAAGCTGGCCAAAAGCTCCCTCTCTCGTCGGTTCCTGAACCAATTGCTCCATAAAGCTATCATTTATTCCATCCAGGAACGTTATCTCTCTAGCGTGACCCGAAGATACATTTACCCAGTCTATATTGGGGTAATTGAAGTCTCCCATTATTACTGCACTACCAATTTGGTTAGCTTCCTTAATTTCTCTTAGCATTTCACTGTCCATCTCACCATCTTGACCAGGTGGACGGTAGTATACCCCTATCACTATAGTCTTCCCCGACACACAAGGGATTTCTACCCATAAAGATTCAATTTTGTATTTAGTCTGATGCAGGATGTTTGTCCCGTTGGACTCTATGCCATCCCGGACATAAAGTGCCACACCTCCTCCCGAGTGCTCCTCTCTGTCATTGCGATATAATTTGTACCCTGGTATATCACTGTCCCATTGGTTATCCTCTTTCCACCATGTCTCTGAGATGCCAATTAAGTCTATGTCATCATTTTCTGCTATACATTCTAATTCTCCCATCTTACTTCTTAGACTTCTGGCATTAGCATACAAACATTTCAAAGTTTGTTTTTTGTTTGTATTTTCATTCTGCTTTTTAATTGATAGGGATAAGTTAGAATTTTTTAGCTCAGGTGAGTTTTTAGTTACAGGCACTTGGACTACTTTTCTAATTATTGGAACCTCACTGTCGGGATGCCCTAATTCTAATGCATCATTAGTATCCTTTAAAGATACCTTTCTCCGAACCATGCGCTGCTGAGCGACTGTCGGCTTTCCCCTTTGTTCTAGTTTAAAAGCTGCTCTATCTCCATGACTTTTCCCTTTGAATGCCTGGCAGCTGGCCAGCGCAATAGGGATTCTTTAGCTTGTGTAGCTTGCAGGGTCGAAGTGTTCCCCAATAAAGAGAGAGGCTTTCCAGGGCATCAGCAGGACAGGGGAGAAAAAGAGAAGGAAGAAGGTGAGAGAGGCGACACACTGACACACACTTGAGCACTTCAAAAATAATGTGGCCTTTTATTGTACAAGGCCAAGTGCATTTCTAAGCAATAGGTTGCCAGGGGATAATGGGCATTCAGAGGCTTGAGGGTGATCAGCAGTCTGAGACTCAAAAGCTTCTATCAGTGGACCCTTTGTCTTGGTTTGAGTGCAGTGCTCATTCCCCTAATCTTTCAGGCACTAGCAGACTGTGTGATCCAGTGCACTATAGGGTGGTCATAAAGTGGGAAGCGGTCAGATGTGATTACCTATGCTAGTCAGAGCGGCCAAATTTCTCCCTCGGTCACCCCCCCTTCCATGCTTCTTTCTGTCATAAACGCCATCTCACACTGCTCTTTGAAGTCCCTTATTTGCAAGGAAAAAAGATAGTTCTAAGCACAAACTCATGTTAGTTTTCTGCTCCTCTGCAATTCTGTTGTATTTTCACCTCCTTTCCTGGAGCGCAGTAACTCTTCTACTCCTTCCCTCAGTACAGACAGAGAAGCCCCATAAACAAAGCTTATTTGTATACCACTTGGAAGCAAACAGGAGGAGCCAAGGAAAAAGGAACTGAGCATGGTCAATTTAGTGTAATCACACTAAGTAACTTGGTCATGCTATTTAGCCAATGCATTTTCAGGTTTCCATGCATGATAATAGTATGACCATGCTATCCAAGATATTTTTTCCCATGCACATGATAAATCTGTCAGGATTTCTGGACTCGGGGTACATCACCCCAGGAGTGGTATGGGACTGCAAGACTGGATGCTTGGCAGGACTAAGGTCAGTCTTCCACTTAGCCAGTCCCCTCCCCTGCAGGTTAATCTCTTGGATTCTGAGGGCCAGTAGGTTTTTTCTGCAGCAGTACATCATGGACAGTCTATGCAGCGGGAGCAAGGCTAATCAGACTGGAACAAGGCGGGAAAGGCTGGATAGTCTGGAGTAAGGCTTGGATACAAAGTGCAGGCAAGGTTAGATACTGGGCAGGACCTGGAACTAGACAAAGACACTGACTGAGGCAGGGCAAGTCAATGACAGGACACAGATAGAGAAAGGGCTAGGAAAGGCAAAAATACAAAGGATGGACTGGACAGGGCACGACAAGCCCAGAAGGACAGAATTTGGACATGACAGACCAGGACAGGACCAGACAAGGACTAGACTAGACAACAGTGAACAAAGTACATAGAAGCCCAAAGACAATGGTTCAGTAAGCCTGTAGACTAGGCTAGAGGCCCAGAGGGCACTAAGCAAGGATTGCCCTGGATAGACCGCAAAGTAGGGCTCAAGGTACAAGAAGGCTCAGAAGACTTAAGGCAAGGGAAGGCCTGAGAAGGCCATGAGGCAAGGCACAAGGAGCAAGAAGTCCCAGAGGCCACAAGGCAAGGCAAGGAGCAAAGAAGCCCAGAGGCCACAAGGCAATGCAAGGATCAGTGGCCAGGTCAAAGAGCCAAGGGTGACTCCATGAGAAGGCAATGATTCAATGGCAGGGATGTTTTACATAGGGCATGAGCTTGGGTGTGGTGCAAGCAGAGAGGAGGAGCTTGGCAAGGCTGAAGGCCAGGCTCACTGAGAACTCCAGATGGAGTGGAGGCTGCAAAACAGGCTGAGTCAGAAGGCCATTGAGGAGATGGCTTAGGTAGCTCTGAACAGAGCTCACTGGAGGCCTCTGCAGGTGGGGAGGTATCATAATAGTCTGAAACGGGTTATGATGAGGTTGCGCAGCAGACACAATTGTTAACAGTATCCCCCCTTTAAGACCCCCTCTTCCTGGGTTATATTTTCCATGGGGGTTATAGCTGGATAGGCAAGGGGGGGCTTAGCTGGAGGGACAAGGCGAGGTTTGACTGAAAAGCTAGTTGTCTGGAAAGGCACCCTCTTCTGAGTATATTGTGTCTGGGAAAGTGCCCTCATCAACACCTACTCACTGAGGCTGGATAATAGGCTTGGGGCTCTAGAGGCTGGAGTTGTGGCTCAGAATCTGTGATTAGATTGGAGGACCAGAGTCTCTCGGAGACTGGGCTGCTTCAGAGATTTCTAGGTACTGGGTGATTTGACCCACCTCTCTCGGTCGCTGGGCTACTGGCTCAGGATTCTGGATCGCAGGTTTAGGGTTGCTTGGCATCTTGGTCTCTGGCACTTGACATCTTATTGGTGAAGCCACTGGCTCAAGGTTCCTGGATGACTGGACCAACTCTTAGGCTCCCTCTGAGATGGGACTAAGGACCCAGGCTCCCCCCAAGGCTGGCGTGGTGGCTTGGGCTCTGCCCAAAGCTGGCATAGTGACTTGGGCTCTCCCCAAAGTTGACATGGTGACTTGGGCTCTCCCCGAAGTTGACGTGGTGACTCAAGCTCTCTCCAAGGCTGGCATGGTGGCTTGGGCTCTGCCCAAAGTTGACATGGTGACTTGGGCTCTCCCCAAAGTTGACATGGTGACTTGGGCTCTCCCCGAAGTTGACTTGGTGACTCAAGCTCTCTCCAAGGCTGGCATGGTGGCTTGGGCTCTGCCCAAAGTTGACATGGTGACTTGGGCTCTGCCCAAAGTTGACATGGTGACTTGGGCTCTCTACGAAGTTGACGTGGTGACTCAAGCTCTCTCCAAGGCTGGCGTAGTGGCTTGGGCTCTCCCTGAGGCTGGCATGATGGCTCAAAGCCTCTCTGTGGCTGGTCTGGAGGAAGGAAGTCTCTCTGAGACTAGGCTGGTTCAGCTTCTTTCAGGCATTGTCAGGCTTGACCCACATCTCTTGGTGCTAGGCTCCTATTTCAGGAGGTTTTGATGAGTGGGTCTCTGGTTTAGGGCATCTAGATGGCTGGGCTTCTGATTCAGAGATGGCTCATCTGGCTGAGGGGCCATGCCTTTTGGTATTGGCTGGTTGGAGCGGACTGATGCTTCTGGGACAGATTAGCTGGGTGAGACTGTTTCGCCTGGAAAAGAGGCAGAGGAGAGACTGGTGGAGTACAGGCTGTCATGCTGAAAAATAACAGAATGAACAGATGGCATTACAGAGTTCTTTATGCTGCCTGAAGATTGAGGTTTAGCCTTAACATCTCTGAATAGTAGGACTGCAGCTGTGGAGGAAGCAGATAGGTGCAATGGATTCTAAGCAAGAGTGGAGTTAGTCTCAAGACCTGATTTTCTCAGAAGTGGTTAACAGCCAACGGAAAAAAAAAAGTGCATTCTACTCTCTTAGCACTATGAATTGCAGTCATTGCTGGCTTATGAGATGCAGGTGTAGATAACTGGGTTCTAGACACAGTGTTAATTAACTACTTTGAACTTAACGTTTCTGCAGCAGGGAGTAGCAAGGTTGAGGCCAGCTTACCTTAGAGTTCCATCAACCCAGGATTTTCTGGGCTGGTTTTTAGAAGAGTTTTGACATGTGCAGGTAAGAATTTAAAGGTTTTCTGGCCAGTAGCCACTACCTGAGTTGTTCTGCTTAAGACGTATGTTATAGCAGATGGTTGAAAAGCAGTTTTCTCACTTGCAGGAATTAATTTTACACCCTTGTAGTTATTAGATTGGTGCCTGGCTGTGCTGGGAAATCCCGGAATCACAAGTGGGTTGTGACTTTAGCTCTGTTGGAAGGCATTTTACAAGGTCTGGATTATGTTTGTTTTTACAGGAAAAAAACGTATCTTGGGAAGCATCAATGGCATTGTGCGCAATTCAAACTAACCTGGCTTGCAGTGGTGTCTGGATATGTTGGAGATTTCACTGCTTCTAAAGTGAGTTTGCTCTGAGATTTTTTGCTTTTGGTGTTAGCAGGTTGCATGCTAGTAGTCTCTGGTTTTTGTGAAGTGAGAGGCATCTTAGGAACCACACATTTGATACAGATGTCTAGCCATCGAGGGCTAGCGCATAGGCATTTGTTAAGGAGGTGGCAGCTAATGCATTCATCAAATATAGGAGGGTTATGTGGCTGACAGCCTGGGCAAACATAGTGCAGGGATGTATCTGGGATAGTTTTCAGTGCTGCAGCTTTTACCCTTTCAGGCACAGAGTTCAAACTATTTTGGTGCAGTTGGCTGCATTGGGTGTGGTGTTCTGGGAGGCTATGCTGATTTTTTTCTGAAACGTCTCTCCTTTCCTTTTAGCAGGCTTGAGGAAGAGACCATGTATGCATGTGGGAAGGACTGCATTATTCTAGATTTGGCATTTGGGACAGATATAATAGACATTCTCTAGGATATCATGTAGTAATGAGGCAGGTACATCGGTGCTAAACAAATTTAAATAGGACTCATCGACTGGGCTGATGGTCCTGTATGCACCACTGTGGATAATAGTTGGCCTTTTCATTCTGTCAGGATTTCTGGATTCGGGGTATATCACCCTAGGAGTGGTACGGAACTGCAAGGCTGGATGCTGGGCAGGATTAAGGCAAGTCTTCTGCCTAGCCAGCACCCTCCCCCACAGGCTGAGCCCTTGGGTTCTGGAGATATTAGGTCTTTGCTATGGCAGTACATCATGGTAAGACTATGCAGGTGGAAGAAATGCTGGGCAGACTGGAACAAGGCTGGACAGGCTGGATAGTCTGGAGCAAGGCTTGGACACAGAATTCAGGCAAGGCTTGGACACAAAGTGCAGGAAAAGCTTGGACACGGAGTGCAGGCAAGGCTAGATACTAAGCAGGACCTGAACAGAGCTCATTTAAGGCCTCTGCAGGTAGGGAGGTGTCATAGTAATTTGAATCAGGGTACGATGAGGATGCGCAGCAGACAAAATCATAACTAAATCATTTTGCATCACTCATTAAATGCCATTTTAACATGCACATTAACTGATTTGTTAGTGTACATTAAGCTTTATTTTGCACAAATGTTTTTGGACAGGTTTCTATATCTGGTTTTCTGGAATCAAGCTTCTTATCTGTTAGAGTTCTAATAACACCTGTCATTATAACATTACAATTCTCTCAGGCCATGGTCCCAGTGTTTCCTTGGAACCACAATGTTAATAATGTTTACACAATTTCCAGAGGATAAGCCGTGCTACCTTATTATGCCTTTCTGTTTGCAGGCCTTCCAATGCAGCACATAACACCCAGCCACAAAATGGGAAACATTCTCCAGCTCTGTGCTACAGATTCAACACTTGTCTGGGTTTTCCCCTTACAGTTTTCTGCATTTACTGTAAACTGTCTTATCTCTAGTCCACTGTCCCATGCTGCAATTGTCAGTTCCTCATCTTTAGGCTTAAGATAGCCTCTCTTTAGCCGTTCATGTGTCAGATCATGCTCTTCATATGAGTGCTGAAGTAACACTTTGTATTTCCCCACTACATTTGTGCTCTTCCCTGTTGTTTTTGTTTGTGTAATGGTTCAACTCTTTAAAGACATTTTCAGTTTCGCTGACTCTGCTTACACCTTTTCTCTGCACATGCTGGTGAGCTCTCTTTCCTTCTATTCAGAATGTTTGTCCAAATCTGATGTTCGAAATTATTTCTGGCTGTTTATTTTCATCCTCTTAACTGTCAACATCTAGTAAGTGTTTCTTAGTTTTTTATTTATTTTAAAATTACTTATTAATCGCTTTCCAGATCAAATCTTCCAAAGCAATTTACAACTAAATAATTTTTAGGCAATCCAATGTATTCTAGTAAGGCCCTTTAAAGAAGAATGAGAGGAACAAAATGGTGCCGAGAGGATAGGATGCGATTTGCAAGAGCTCCTGAGTCACTTGTGAAAGATTATTTCCTCAAATCTAAATATGCCTCATACACAGAGAAAGGGGAAGATAAGGGACGGAGCCTCGACCCCCCCCCCCCCCCCCCCCCACCCCCATCACCTTAAATCCACCATGACACAAATGATGATTAAAGGATTTTGCACCGCTGTAGAGATGGCTTCGGGAGGCCCGATTGCAGCTTCGGAGGAGGAGCAAGCTCTGACGCTGCAGGGTGAGACATCATTGAGCCCCAGAGCACCGGCGACTCCCTCCCCACCAGGCTTTGCTGGCACATCTGAGTCGGCCGTGAATCCAGGATGGAAGGAGTTCATGGAGAGAGTGGCTCCCGAGGTAGGCCCACCCGTGAATATGGCAGGACAAGCCCAAAATGGAGATTTTATGACCGCTTTGGAGAAGCAAAACATCAGAATATTGGATGGTTTTTGCGGTTCACCGCTACATTCATCTACCCAAGGAAGGAGAAATAAGGAAACATCCCAGGAAATTGAAGAAGTACAGCCTGATTCCGCAGTAAATGTCTGTTAAAACGTTTCTGGTTAAACCTACGGTTGTGACATTAGACACATTGTGGAATGCTATATCGCTGCTAGAAAATGTTATTATTTCTTTAACTGCTGTGATGAAAGATTCACAGACTCAATTTAATTCTTTGAATCTGTTGGTGGTAGCCCACTCTGCTAAAATCGAAGAAATGGATTAAAAAATTACTCAGATACAAACTATTCAATCGGGCCTAATTCAAGGGGACTCTATATTGGGAAATAAAAAGTGGAGAACTTGGAAAATAACATTAGTGTTGGTGTTTGAGGTAGTTGTGGGTGGATCCTTAGGCTGGTGGCAGATGACCACGCCCCCCGAGGGAAGATCCCGAGAGGGACCACCAGTCAGGCTCAGAGTATGGAGACAGACACACACTAGCTCTTTTATTAAACAGTATATTGAACCACCAGAGGTGGCAGTAGTGAGCTGGAAGTGCCCAGCAGGGCTGTAGTCCCTCAGATACTGGAACAGCGATCCTGGATAACTGAGCTATAGAGAAACTGAATATAGAGAGTATGCAGAGTTCAGGAACAGAACCTTGATGGTAACATTCACACAATAGTCTCTAGAAGTAGTCCAGGTGTTGGAATGAGTTAGGCCCTCGAGGAGCCTAACTCAGGGAAAGCTCTGAGAGAGAGAGTAACTCACTGGTGTAGTAGGCTGCAATGACTTCCAGGCAGAATAAGTATTCAGCAACCAGTCCAGGAACATGGGCCCTCGAGGAGCGAGTGCCGGTTCCTGACTGTGACCTGAAAAACAAAGAAAGAGCGAGGCCCCCGAGGAGCAGGTACCCCTGGTAAGTCCGAGGAGGCAGAGCAGCTTAGGTAGAGTAACTCTTGCTAACTCGATTAGTTAGCGATTTCTAAGACCTTATATATCCGGTATTGCTGACGTCATCTCAGGGGGACGCCCCTGAGGTTCGCAACATTGCTGGTACATCCGTCAGGGCTGCACCACGCGCGCACCCTAGGCCCTTGTGAAACATGGTGGATTGCAGTGTCGAGCCGCTCCGGAGATGCCAGAGGAAGACGGCAGAATGACGCCGCGGCAGCCAACCTTCCACTTGAGTAAGAGGGAGTCGCCAAGGAGGTGAGAAGGACGGAATGGAGACGTCGAGCAGCGACGGTCGCAAAAGTACCCCCCTTCAAAGGGCAATTTCCTCTTTGGGTACCAGGCTTGGGTTTTGAAGGATGCGCGAGTTGGAACTGACGAAGCATCTCTTTGTCCAGAATATTGGTCTGAGGCTCCCAAGAGTTTTCTTTGGGACTGAAACCTTCCCACTTTAGAAGGTATTCAAAAGTCTTGCCTCTTTTACGAACATCCAGGACCTCTTCGACTTTGAATTATGTCGTCTTCTGCATTGATGACAGGTAGATCTTGAGGTTTGGAAGAAAATTCGCTGAGTATGCGTGGTTTCAGAAGTGAAACGTGGAAAGCATTATGGATGTGGAGACCAGGTGGTAGCTTCAGACGGTAGGTGACTTTGCCAATACGTTGAAGGACTGAGAATGGTCCCACAAAGCGAGGAGCAAACCGAGAGGAGGGTAGTTTAAGTCTGAGGTGCTTGGTTGACAGCCAGACCTTGTCTCCTGGTTTGAAGATTGGGGCTTGTGAATGGTGCGCATCGTAGTATCTCTTAGCACAGTCCCTCGCTTTGAGCAGCATGTCCTTTGTCTTAACCCACAGTTTATCGATATCATCAGCAGTGGTCTGAGTTGCTGGGGACGTCACTGAGAGTTTTAGTGGAAGTGGCGGTGTTGGAGACAATCCAGTAGATGTTTCTGGATGAAAGTTGACGGCAAATTCAGCCCATGGAAGCAATTTGGCCCAGTTATTCTGTCGTGACGTGACATAGGCTCGAAGGAACTGCTTCAGGGTATGATTCATCCGCTCCGTTAGGCCATTCGACTGCTGATGGTAGGCTGAAGTATAGTCTAGAGTGATGTTGAACAATTTGCACAAGGCCTTCCAGAATTGTGCCGTGAAGTGGGACCCACGGTCAGATATGATGTGAGAAGGTAGTCCGTGGAGGCGAAATATGTGCTTTATGAAGAGCTTTGCAAGCTCCAAGGCTGATGGTATGCCAGGGAGTGCCACGAAGTGTGCCATCTTGCTAAATTGATCCACAGTCACCCAGATGGTATTCATTCCTCCAGAAGTAGGTAAATCGACTACAAAGTCAGTAGCGATATGTGACCAGGGCCAATCCGGAACTGGCAGTGGTTGCATCTGACCCCACGGTTGTCCAGAAGCAGGTTTGTTCTTAGCACAATTGGTGCAGGATGCCACATAGGAATAGGTATCCTTTTTGAAAGTAGGCCACCAATATAGCTCCTGTATCTTGAGCAGGGTACGGCGTTGGCCAGGATGGCCAGCCAGCTTGCAATCATGCGCCCAAAAGAGAACCTTCTTCCTGAGTCTTTTAGCAACGATGGTTTTACCAGCGGGCACAGACTGGGTAGATGCTAAGAGGATTTTCTTCGGATCAATAATGTTCTGTGGCTCATCAGGCACATCCTCCGAGTGAAAGGAATGTGACAGAGCATCTGCTCTGGTGTTTCTATCTCCAGGGAGAAACGAGCACGAAGTCGAACCTATTAAAAAATAGGGACCATCTGGCCTGTCTGTAATTCAGGCATTGAGCGTGGCGGAGATACTTTAGATTTTTATGATCCGTGAATATGGTTATTTGATGTTGAGCGCCTTCGAGCCAGGGCCGCCATTCCTCGAATGCAAGCTTTATCACTAAGAGCTCTTTATCGCCAATCCCATAGTTTTTCTCGGCTGGAGAGAATCTTCATGAGAAGAATGAACAGGGACGTAAGGCTTTCGAATCTCCAGGTTGGCTCAACACAGCCCCTACCCCCACATTGGAAGCATCAACTTCTACTATGAAGGGCTTGTTGGGGTCTGGATGCTGCAAGCACGGTTCTGTAGAGAAGGCAGTCTTTAATTTCTCGAATGCGGAAATGGCCTCCACTGACCATTTTGAAGTGTTGGCATCCTTGCGAGTCATCGCAGTCAAGGGTACGGTTAAAGAAGAATAATTCTTTATAAAGCTTCGATAGTAATTGGTGAACCCCAGGAATCTCCTTAAAGCCTTCAGGCTGGTAGGTTGAGACCAATTCTTGATACTTTCAAGTTTGTGAGGGTCCATTTGGAAGCCTTCCTTTGACACTATGTAGCCTAGAAAAGACACAGAGTCTTTGTGAAATTCACACTTAGAGAGTTTGGTGTACAGCCAGTGTTTGCGGAGACGGTGGAGTACTTGCTTAACATCTGCAATGTGAGTGTCCAAATCCTGGGAGAAAATGAGTATGTCGTCCAGGTAGATCAAAACGTTCTTATACAGCAGATCCCACAAGATGTCATTCATCATATTTTGGAAAATGGCGGGCGCATTGCACAATCCAAACGACATTACAAGATACTCGAAGTGGCCATCTCGCGTACTGAAGGCTGTTTTTCATTCATCGCCACTCCGAATGCGAATGAGGTTGTAGGCCCCCTTCAGGTCAAGCTTAGAAAATATCTTGGCCCCTTGCAGCCTGAGATTAACGGCAAGGGGTAACGATCTTTGATCGTGATTTCGTTTAGACCTCGGTAATCGATACATGGACATAAGGTACCATCCTTCTTCCCCACAAAGAAAAAGCCTGCACCAGCCAACGACTTTGATGGTCAGATAAAGCCCTTCTGGAGATTTTCTTCAATGTATTCCAACATTGCTTTATTCTCAAAAGCTGAGAGAGGGTACACTCTTCCCTTCGGTGGCTCAGTGTTGGGCTTCAGTCTTATGGCACAGTCATAGGGCCTATCTGGAGGAAGAATATCAGCCGCTTCTTTGGAGAATACATCCCCGAAGGATGCGTATTGGGGCGACCGCCCTGGCATCACTGGAGTCATAGGCATGCATATGATAGGTGAGATCTACTTAAGGCACTTCCCATGACATTCTGGGCCCCAGTGAGCGAGATCCAAGGATGCCCAGTCAAATTGGGGTTGGTGCACTTGTAACCAGGGTAACCCCAGGATGATAGGGTGCATGGCCTTTTCCAGTACAAAGAAGGAGAGCGATTCCATATGGAGAGCTCCAGTGCGGAGTGTAACTGGTACGGTTTGGCAAGTTACGTCGCCCGGTAAGGGTTCTCCACGAATTGAGGATAACAGTAGTGGATTTTTCAACTTGATGAGGGGGATCCTTAAATATTCCACTAGTCAACTAAGAATGAAGTTGCCCCCAGCCCCTGAGTCCACCAGGACAGGGGTCTGAACCGTGATTGGTCCGTAGGTCAAGGAGACTGGAAGAGAAAGCGGGGGAGAAGTTTCAGTAGGGCCTAAGAACAGTCCTTCCACTGGACTTAGGCCCTGTCCGATCTCCAGACGAATGGGGCATGTAGAGACATCATGGCCAGGCTGACCGCAGTACATGCATAGGCCACGTTTCTTCCGAAGTCTTCTCTCTTTGGAAGTAAAATGTCCATGACCAAGATGCATTGGTTCATCTTTATCTACAGCAGGAATTACTGGAACCATCTGAGGTGCAGATATGGCACTAGCCTGCTTCAACCCAGGTAACACCTTGGGCCGGAGTTCCTTCACCTTGTCCCGGAGCCGGTGATCAATCCAAGTGGCCAAGGTTACTAATTCATCCAGCGAGTCAGGTGTTTCGCGAGCAGCCAGTTCATCTTTTAAACGAGTATCCAGGCCTCTGCAAAAGAGTGTCTTGAGACATTTGGGGTCCCAGCGAAGTTCTGCCACAAGAGTTTTGAACTCGATGGCAAATTCAGCCAATGATCTGCTGCCTTGCTTCAATTCCACCAAAGCAGAACCAGCTACAGCAGTACAAGCAGAGTCGTTGAAAACGGATTTAAACAAGCCCATGAATCCTTCTATGTCCTGCAAAATGGGGTCCTTGTGCTCCCACAAGGTAGATGCCCAAGACAAGGCCCTACCATCC
This sequence comes from Rhinatrema bivittatum, assembly GCF_901001135.1. NCBI lineage: Eukaryota > Metazoa > Chordata > Amphibia > Gymnophiona > Rhinatrematidae > Rhinatrema > Rhinatrema bivittatum. The sequence continues at coordinate 11,343,416 of NC_042621.1, read as the reverse complement.
AGGTATGAAAGGATGTAGGTGGTCTTGGAAAGAGCTGTTGGAAATAAAGATGGCTGTAAGGCAAAGTGCATGCAGCACTGGTTTAAGAAGCCCCGGACCTTCTGAATTTCACCGGAAAAGCGGATAGGAGCCGCCAGTGGTACAGCAGTTTTTAAAGTTACCTCCTGTAACTGACCTTCTTGGTTGGAAGCTGTGCCTTGAATCTTCTGTGTGTGTAGCAGATGAAATGCTGAAGTAAGTTTCTCCAAGGCATCTTGCTCTCCACAAGGCACTGGGCCAGGCCCAGTATGGTCTGCAAAGTACTGAGTTGTGCCGGATCCATGGAATTAGCAATCTGTTGGTGTTTGAGGTAGTTGTGGGTGGATCCTTGGGCTGTTGGCAGATGAGATGGAGTTAGCATTCTTTTGGAAATCTGCTAGGGAGTTAGCAATCTGTTGGAAATCGGATTGCAGGAGTTAGCAATCTTATTGTTTGGGATAGTTGACCACGCCCCCAGGGGAAGATCCCGAGAGGAACCACCGGTCAGGCTCAGAGTTTGGAGACAGACACACACTAGTTCTTTTATTAAACAGTATATTGAGCCACCAGAGGTGGCAGTAGTGAGCTGGAATGCCCGGCTGGGCTGCAGTCCCTCAGATACTGGAACAGCAATCCCTGGAGGCGAGCTGAAGAGAAACTGAAATATAGTGAGTAGGCAGGGTATGCAAAGTTCATATACTGAACCAGATGGTAACACTCACACACTGTCTCACAGAAGCCCAGGAGCTGGAAGGTGTAGGCCCTCGAGGAGCGAGTACCTGTTCCAGGGAAAGCTCTGAGAGAGTGATGGTAACTCACTGAAGTAGTTAGGCAGTGAAGACTTCCAGGCAGAAGAGAATTCAGCAACAAGTCCGGGAACATAGGCCCTCGAGGAGAGAGTACCGGTTCCAGACTGACCTGAAAAACAAGAAGAGAGCGAGGCCCCCGAGGAGCGGGTACCCCTGGTAAGTCCGAGGAGGCAGAGTAGCTCAGAACGAATCCTTATCCTTGCTAACTCGATGTGTTAGCAAATACTGGGACCTTAAATATCTATCGCGGGTGATGTCATCTTCGGGGAACGCCCCCGAGGTTTGCGTCATTGCCAGTACTTCTGTCAGGCCCGCGCCGAATGCGCGCCCCTAGGCCTCTCAGGAACATGGCGGTTTGCAGCGTGGAGCTGATCCGGGGACGCCAGAGGTCCTCGGCAGGAGGACGCCGTGGCAGCCAAACTTCCTGCAGACGAAGAGGGCGGTACCAACGAGGCGAGGAGGGCAGAGAGAGGGCGTCGGGCACCGACAGATACAACAGTACCCCGCTTTAAAGGGCGACTTCCTCTTCGGGTACCAGGCTTAGGTTTTGAAGGATGCGCGAGGTGAAACTGACGAAGCATCTCTTTGTCCAGGATATTGGTCTGAGGTTCTCAAGAGTATCTTCGGGGCCGAAACCTTCCCATTTTAGAAGGTATTCAAAAGTCTTGCCTCACGAACGTCCAGGACTCTGTGATCTTGTATTCTAAGTCATCTTCTGCGTTGATGACAGGTGGATCTTGAGTCTTGGAAGAATACACTGAGATGTAGTTCTGGATATCAGCAGCGATGGATGAGCTGCTGGACGTCTCTGAGATCTTCAGTGGAAGTGACGAAGTTGGGGAGTGTCCAAAGCCCACTTCAAGTTGAAACACAATAGTGGATCTTCTAATTTGATGGCGGGACTCCTCAGGTCTTCCACTAGACTTCTGAGAATGAAGATGCCTCCTGCCCCTGAGTCCACTAGGGCAGGAGTCTGACCCGTGATCGGTCCGTAGGTCAAGGAGACTGGGAGAGAGAGCAGAGGAGATATCGCGGTATGGCCTAAGAACAGTCCTCCTGCAGGACTTAGGCCCATCCATTTCCTGGACGAATGGAGCATGTAGAAACATCATGGCCGGGTTGACCACAGTACATGCAAAGTCCGCACTTCTTATGAAATCTTCTCTCCTTTGAAGTCAAGTGTCCATGACCAAGTCGCATAGGTTCATCTGTATCAGCAGCATGGATTACTGCAACCATCCGAGGTGTAGAGACAGCACTGGCCTGTTTCAACCCGGGTAACACCTTCAACCCGGTAACATCTTCCTTCACCTTGTCCCGGAGTCGTTGATCAATCCGAGTAGCTAAGGCTATTAATTCGTCCAGCGAATCAGGTGTTTGGCGAGCGGCCAGCTCGTCCTTCAAACGGTTATCCAGGCCTCTGCAGAAGAGTCTTGAGACATCTGGGGTCCCAGCAAAGTTCTGCTGCAAGAGTTTTGAACTCTATGGCAAATTCAGCCAAAGATCTGCTGCCTTGCTTCAAATCCACTGAAGCAGAACCTACAACAGTAGTTCGAGCAGGGTCATCAAAAACGGATTTAAACAAGTCAATAAATCCTTCTATGTCCTGCAAAATACCTTGCGTTCCCACAAGGTGGATGCCCAAGACAGAGCCCTACCATCCAGGTATGAAAGGATGTAGGTAGTCTTGGAGAGAACTGTAGGAAATAGAGACGGCTGTAAAGCAAAGTGCATGCAGCACTGGTTCAAAAAGCCCCTGGTCTTCTGGATTTCTCCGGAAAAGCGGATTGGAGCCGCCAGTGGTACAGCAGTCTTCAAAGTTACCTCAGGTGACTGACCTTCTTGGTTGGAGGCTGTGCCTTGAGCCTTCGGTGTGTGTAGCTGATGAAATGCTGCAGCAAGTCTCTCCAAGACATCTTGCTGCTCCACAATGCACTGGGACAGGCCTGGTATGGCCTGGAACACACTCAGTTGTGCCGGATCCATGGAGTTCTTAAATCAAAAAGAACATCATCAATGTAACTGTGTTATTAGGATGTGATACCTCATATTTTATAGGGAGCCTCTCAATATTTCTTAGAGGGTGCTCTCAGAAAGTCGTATTTCAAGCGTTAACCATGATATATGGGCACAGTTATACGCTGTATGGACTTTTATGTTTGTAATCACTGGTATCAGCAATCCCTGGTCTTAGAACAATGCGTTTTGCAAACAGAAAAAAAATTTCGCCCCAAATCGAACTGGATTCCACCTGGACCCATGGACCCAAACATCAGCACTTTTCAATCTTTAATTCTTAAAGATATTGAGGAGTTTGAAAAAATACCAACACATCCTTACGTGAACATACCATCAGACCTAAAATTATCTTTACAATCTCTATCTGAAAATAGAGATATCATCATTAAGCCGGCCGATAAAGGTGGCAGTATAGTGGTGCAAAATCGCACCCAGTATATTGAATCCCTCTCCACCCAACTCATGGATGGAAAATATTACCGGCGACTTCAAGAGGATCCCACATCACAACTTGTCAACAGGATCAAAGATCTTCTAGATGAAAAAACATCCCCGTTTTTGACACGTAAAGAACGACGCTTTTTACAAGTGGACCACCCACGTATTCCCATATTATATGGGGTACCAAAGGTTCATAAATCTACACATAATCCCCCACTTAGACCCATAATTTCCAGCAATGGGTCCGTTTTGGAACCGCTAGCCATTTTTCTGGACTCTTTTCTTCAGCCTTTTGTAAAAGAAATGCGTTCCTACGTCAAAGATTCAACACAAGTTTTAAAAAAACTGCAGGAAATTCATAACACATCACTGGACGTAACTTTAGTCACCATGGATGTAATATCTTTATACACTAATGTATCCCAAATAACAGCACTGTCCATTGTGGAAGATTGTCTAAAAGAAAAGCAAAAAGGTGGTCGCATCCCATTCAAATTCATCTATGAAATAGCACAATTAGTTTTACAGCATAACTACTTTCAGTTTAATGATGAATTCTATTTACAGATCCATGGCATCGCAATGGGGTCCTCAGTGGCCCCTTCAATAGCCAACTTAGTTATGGACCGTTTTGAATGTTCATTCATTTATTCTTCAACCTGGTTTTCACACATCAGCTTTTGGATTCGCTATATAGACGATCTACTATTTTTTTGGATAGAGGAAGAAACAGATTTACAACATTTATTATCATGGATTAATAGTTTGGACCCTGATCTAAAATTCACTTTACAATCCAGTAAAACACACCTGCCGTTTCTAGATATCATGATCTACAAACAAGCCACCACCCTCCACACCACTGTATACCGCAAGGACATTGAAAGAAACAATCTCCTGCGTTACAACAGTTTCCATCCGCGTGCATTCAAAAATGGCTTACCTGTTAGCCAATTTTTTAGAATACGCCGACTTTGTTCTTCAAAAAAAGATTTCAAGATTCAAGCACAAATCCTGGCACTAAGATTTTTTGAAAGGGGGTATCCATTTTCAGCTGTACACCGGGCATACAAACGGGCCCTTTATTCTCCCCGCGAATCTCTTTTACAGTATCGGACAAAGGAATCAGTTACAGCCAGTATCTGTGTTTTACCACACACAGACAAATCTTATGTAATTGTTGAAAGTATTAGAAAACACTGGCACGTTTTACAACTTCACCCCTCTTTCAATGAAACTCCATTAATCTCTTATCAACGCAGCAGCAACATCAAGGATCAGGTGGTGCATACTCTCTAACACACACTAGACCTAAAACAGCCTATGGTATACACACCAGATGCGGAAGATGTGATATATGTGAACTCACCATTGAAGGGCATGAATGGCAACATCCCAAAACTCAAAAAATATATTACAAAAATGCAAATACTACATGTGAATCCACACATATCATTTACCTTATTCAATGTCCATGCCCTCTCCTATATGTGGTCGCACTAAAAGGCAGATAAAAGTCAGACTACGTGAACATCGGAGCCGCATCAATACAGCTAATATTGAAGCCCCAATTGTCAAACATTGTTCCCAATATTTGCATACATTTGACCAATTGAAATGGACTGTTTTAGAACAGGTACAAATCAACTCAAGGGGCGGTGACGTCACGAATCATCTCAACCACAGAGAACAATGGTGGATTTTTACTTTGGCTACCGAAGCACCAGCAGGACTCAATGACACCATTGAGTGGACATCATTACTTTAGCCTGAGTTTGTTAACTTCACTTCCGGCATTATCTTGATTGGTCTGCAGCTAACTGAGAGATTTCTCTTTAAATAAAGTGCGGTAGAGTAATGGCGGATCCTGCTTTTTCAAGCTGTGATCGCGCACGAAGCGTCCATAAGATGGGACAAGCTTTCAACTATGTATGCCTACAGCATTGGATGACGTACGTTTGAACATATTTTTCATTTAAAAATTAAGGTCTAGATGCTTGATCCTTATTGTTTATATTTCAGACACCGTTGAAAAAGTAAAACCCCTGAAGAAGTCCACGAAACACGGACGTGTCGGGTTCATACCGGTGTTCTTGAAAAAAAGCTGTCACCCATGCACGCTCAACATAATACGATAAGTGAACGCTTTCCATCATATAATTTACCTTAAAAAGAAAAACTCTTTCAAAAAAAATTTTTTTTCTGTTTGCAAAACGCATTGTTCTAAGACCAGGGATTGCTGATACCAGTGATTACAAACATAAAAGTCCATACAGCGTATAACTGTGCCCATATATCATGGTTAACGCTTGAAATACGACTTTCTGAGAGCACCCTCTAAGAAATATTGAGAGGCTCCCTATAAAATATGAGGTATCACATCCTAATAACACAGTTACATTGATGATGTTCTTTTTGATTTAAGTACTACTATATACATCATTATTTATACAGTTCGTTTCTAATTAGTCGTGTTAAATATTACTGGATCCATGGAGTTAGCAATCTGTTGAAAATCTGCTAGGGAGTTAGCAATCTGTTGGAAATCGGATTGCAGGAGTTAGTAATCTGTTGGAAATCTGCTAGGGAGTTAGCAATCTGTTGGAAATCGGATTGCAGGAGTTAGCAATCTGTTATTGTTTGGGATAGTTGTGGGTGGATCCTTGGGCCGGTGGCAGATGACCAAGCCCCCAGGGGAAGATCCCAAGAGGGACCACCGGTCAGGCTCAGAGTTTGGAGACAGACACACACTAGTTCATTTATTAAACAGTATACTGAACCACCAGAGGTGGCAGTAGTGAGCTGGAATGCTCGGCTGGGCTGCAGTCCCTCAGATACTGGAACAGCGATCCCTGGAGGCTGAGCTGTAGAGAAACTGAGATATAGTGAGTAGGCAGGGTATGCAGAGTTCATATACTGAACCAGATGGTAACACTCACACACTGTCTCACAGAAGCCCAGGAGCTGGAAGGTGTAGGCCCTCGAGGAGCGAGTACCTGGTTCCAGGGAAAGCTCTGAGAGAATGATGTTAACTCACTGAAGTAGTTAGGTACGGCAGTGAAGACTTCCAGGCAGAAGAGAATTCAGCAACAAGTCCGGGAACATAGGCCCTCGAGGAGAGAGTACCGGTTCCAGACTGACCTGAAAAACAAGAAGAGAGCGAGGCCCCCGAGGAGCGGGTACCCCTGGTAAGTCCGAGGAGGTAGAGTAGCTCAGACAGAACGAATACTTATCCTTGCTAACTCGATGTGTTAGCAAATACTGAGACCTTAAATATCCATCACAGGTGATGTCATCTTCAGGGGACGCCCCCGAGGTTCACGCCATTGCCGGTACTTCTGTCGGGACCATGCCATGCGCACGCCCCTAGGCCTCTCAGGAACATGGCGGTTTGCAGCATGGAGCCGATCCGGGGATGCCGGAGGTCCTCGGCAGGAGGACGCCGCAGCAGCCAAACTTCCTGCGGATGAAGAGGGAGGCGCCAACGAGGTGAGAAGGGCAGAGAGAGGGCGTCGAGCACCGATGGACACAACAGTGACAAGGCGATAGCTAAAGCCAGGAGAATGCTGGGCTGCATAGAGAGAGGAATATCTAGTAAGAGAAAGGAAGTAATGATCCCCTTGTACAGGGCCTTGGTGAGGCCTCACCTGGAGTACTGTGTTCAGTTCTGGAGAACGTATCTCTAAGGGAACAGAGACAGGATGGAGGCGGTCCAGAGAAGGGCAACCAAAAAGGTGGATGGTCTACATAAAATGACTTATGAGGAGAGGTTGAAGAACCTAAATATATACACCCTTGTTATGGTTTTGAGGTGTTTGAGTGGATTCTTGGGTACTGTGGAGATGGCCACTCCCACGGGGAGGAACCCCATGGACAACCACAGTACTAGGCTAGACTCTATACACGCAGACACAGAGAATTTGTGTTTATTATACAACTTGGTGGTACTGCCCAGGGGTGGCAGCAGTGAGGTAACCCAGTAGAGTTGTCCAGGGGTCCTCAGCAGAGGAGACCCGCCCCACACTCCAATGATGGTAGGCTGTGCTGGGTAGAGGAGAGAGTCCCGGATGTAGACTCGCAGCGCTGAAGCTGAAGGTGAGACAAGCTGACGAGGTTAGTTTACTCACTGAATAGATAGCTGTATTTGATGACGATCCTGGCAGGCAGAAGTAGTTGGTTTGCAGGCACCAAGGCAGGGAGAGCAGGCCCTCGAGGAGCGAGTACCCGGTATCCCAGATAGGTACCTGAAAGAAAGTATAGGGCCCCCGAGGAGCAGGTACCCAGGTTAGAGGTGAAAGGCCCTAGAAGGCAGAGAGAACTTCCAGTGGCAGCAAGGAAGCAGCAGAGCAGCTTAGACCGGAGGTAAATCCAATCCTTGCTAACTCAGGGCCTCATTTTCCAATATCGCATTGGTATCTACCAGAGCCCACTGTAATCCATTTATTCTTAGGTTCTGTATGCTCTGTGTAAGTGGAGGAGGACATGCAGGCTGCACTGTTGTAAATAATAGGTGTCTTTGGGCCACAGGTCTTATCCTACCTGAGCCTACTGTAAGCCACTTTTTTCTGGGTTTCTGAATTATGTATCCCAGCCAGACTATATTGGAAGAGCAAGCCCCTTGGTGGATGGGTAGGGTGGAAGGGTGGGAGGGAATTAAACAGTTGATATTAGCTACTATGATTTAAGCTTACATGGAGCTATAGGGATTTTGTCAGATCCACTGTATATTTGTGAGAGTTTTGTTTTGTTTTTTTTAATCCTCTTTTCCACTGCTAACAATCAAATTGCCGGCTGTCAGCACACACACGCCCTACGGGCAGCGGGACCAGGAATGGAGGCATCCTGTTGCAAGTTTGCATGGCGTGCTGTGGTCTTTATGTGCTGTCATTTAATAGTATTAATATTAGGTACTCTAATACAGCCTTGCACCTGGTCCTGCCCTCTCTCCTCCCACAATTGAAAATTATACATTTATAACAGATTTTACATAGAACATAGTACATTCATTCAAAGTACAGTCTGCTGTATCACATGTATATTACATTTACATGCACTGATGTGGTGCCAACCAGAAAACCCCACAAAAAAGCAAAGGAGACGTGGAACTCATATGGCATTAGACCTATTATAACATTTGTTGGGTGTGGGCTTGATCCTCAGAAAGCCATGAGTAAACAGAATTACAATAGACTATAGTAAGCTTTCCATAACAAAACCACACTAACTGACCACACTCAACATTACTAATATTACACCACACCCTAAAATACCAATACATCTCCTATTAAGTAAACAGAACAAGCCAAGCTGCTATAGATCCCTAGTTAGAAACTGCACGCTAGCAGAATACCTCACCTCAGTCACAAAAACTAGATTGCAGACAGACCCTCACCAAATACAGAATAAAGCGACCATAAAGTATCAATACAAATGTGTAAGCAAAAACTCAACTAGAAGCCACAAGAAGCCAGCCTCTGTATACAGTGCAACAATGTATAAACACCATCATTCCTCATAAAATAGCAAATAAAATCAAGAAATATACAACATGAAATCAATAAGAAAACTATACTAATGAAAAGAATAGTTTAAAACAGTTGACAGAACATCAAATAATTTAGAAATACATATAAACCTTTTTTAAATTTCTTAAACTCCACAAAAATATCTCAAAACAGCAGATACATGAAATAAAAATATACCTTCTCTGCATATCTGGAACCTTTGAATAAGGTCAACCTAAGATTGTCGTGGTTGAGTTAAGATTGGAGGGTGCGTACAAGCTTTCTCCTCTCTTTCATATATATACACGCTCTAACACACATATATTCATTCTCACCTACACACACACTTAAATGCATATTCACTAAATTGCTTACACTCTCACTTGCTTGCACACTCCCACTCACACAATAACTCTTCTCCCCATCAATAATGCACAAGCTGCAGAAGTCACCCGTAAATAAAAAATGTTTGTACTTATATTTGTGTTTGGGGGGGGCGAGAGTTCAGGCAAGAGCCCAAGGAGAAAAGGGACTGGATGGGCTGTCCCTTCCTCTTGATGTGAAAAGAGGCAGGCTGCAAGACCCCGAGATTATTATTTTTTATAATTAAAAACATAAGAACATAAGATATGCAATTCTAGATTAGACCAAGGGTCCTAGTATCCTGTCTGCAACAGTGAGCCAAGTCGCAAGTACTCAAACATTTAACAGATCTCAAGCTACTTTTCCTTATTGATTAATAGCAGTTTATGGACTTCTTCTCTAGGAACTTATCCAAACCTTTTTTAAACCGAGATACACTAGCTGCCTTAACCACATCCTCTGGCAATGAATTCCAGAGCTTTATTGTGCTTTGAGTGAAAAAGAAGTTTCTCAAATTTCTTTTAAATGTGCTACTTGCTAACTTCACGGAGTGCCCCCGAGTCCTTGTATTATCTGAAAGAGTAAAGAACCATTTCACATTTACCTATTCAAGTTCTTTTATGATTTTGTAAACCTCTATCATATTCCATTCAGCTGTCTCTTCTCCAGGCTGAACAGCCCTAACCTCTTTAGACTTTCTTCATAGGGGAACCATTCTATGCCATTTATCATTTTGATTCCCCTTCTCGGTACTTTCCCCAATGCAACTATATCTCTTTTTGAGATGCGGAGACCAAAATTGCACGCAGTATTCAAGGTGTGGTATAACCGTTATGACATTATGACATCCTCTATTTTATTGGCCATTCCTTTCCAAGTTATTCCTAACATTCTTTGTTTTTTTGATAGCCACAGCACAATGAGCTGACGATTTCAATGTAATATCAACCATGACGCCTAGATCTCTTTGCTGGGTGGTAACTCCGAAAATTAAACCTAACATTGTGTAGTTACAGCATGGGTTATTTTCCCCTATATGCATCACCTTGTACATGTCCACATTATATTTCTTCTGCCATATGGATGTCCAATCTTTCAATCTCACATGGTCCTCATGCAATTTATCACAATCCGCTTATGAATTAACTACTGTGAATAATTTTATTTCATCTGCAAATTTGATCACCTCGCTCGTCATATTCCTTTCCAGATCATTTATAAATATTAGAGATGTGAATCCTTCCGGTTCCATTTCACATGTGGGTTTTTTTTCATCGGGCCCGATCGCGGTTTTGTTTATCGGCTGCGCCCGAGCCGATAAACAAAAAACCCACCCCAACCCTTTAAAACTAATACCTTAGCTTCCCCCACCCTCCCGACCGCCCAAAAAACTTTTTACAGGTAACTGGTGGTCCAGTGGTGGTCCAGTGGGGGTCCCTGGAGCGATCTTCATATCATTACAATATAATTTGTATCCTAGTATGGCACTATACCATTGGTTGTCCTTTTTTCCATCATGTCTCGGTGATGCCAGTTAAGTCCTTCTCATTATTCACAGACACTTTGAACTCAGACTAATCGACGTCTTCATCAAGCCACTACACGTGCTAAGAGATCTGCTGATGCACATTGTCGTTCAGCTCCAGAGTTCCAGCCAGGCCAAAAGGTCTGGTTGAGCACCTGTTACATCCGGCTGAAGTTACCTTCTCAGAGGTTTGCACCCAAGTACATTGGTCCATTCCCCATGACCCGGCGTATTGGGCCAGTTACGTACCAACTCCGGTTACCACCCACCTTGAGTATTCACAACTATTTCCACGTATCTCTGCTCAAACCAGTAATATTTTCTTGGCCTTCTCGTAGAGCTCCAGCTCCATCCCAAGTTTCTACTGAGACCGATAACACTTATCAGTCCAAGAAGTACTTGATGTCTGGAGAAGAGGTTGCCGTTAAGAGTACCTTCTCTCATGGGGAGGCTACGGTCCAAAGGAAAACTCCTGGGAACCGGCTAGTAACATCCTGGACAAGGGACTCCTCCTCCAGTTCCACTGTGCCCATCCAGACAAACCCCGAACTCCAATAGGGGGGCGTAAAAGGGGGGTACTGTTACGTGTTCTGGCTGCAGTAGGCACGCATCCGGGACTAATAACCTCAGGAACTCAGCTATCAGCCCCAGTTCACAGTTGCTCGCGGCAGTGGGCAGCCGCCTCCATCCCCGAGTGCCTACAGCCTCCTCTGCCACTTCCAAATCCTCCGTGGTTCCTCTCTTCGCCCAGCGGGCCTCCCCACATGGGCCATGGAGTGAAGCCGCCGTCCAGCTTCCTCTGGACCCTGACTTAGGTGCGCAAACGACGCCCATCCATTTAAAGGGGCAGAGGCGAGAACTTAGCCCGTGGCCCCAGATGAAGACATCACTGGGCCTTTGTATAAAAGGCAGGGCCCAGCCACTTGTTCCCTGCCTTGGCAACAGGTTTCCACGATTGCTCGTGTGCTCATTGCCCTTTGTCCCTAGTTCCTGCTCCTGACTTCGTTCCTGGTTCCTGCTCCTGACTCCGATCCTGGTTCCTGTTCCTGCTTGCTCCTTGGTCTCCTCCTTGTTCCCTTAGACTGACCTTCTGGCTTTGACCCTTGCTTCGCTGGACTGATCCTCTGGCTTTGACCCTTGCTCCATTGGACTATGCTTGGACTGATCCTCTGGCTTTGACCCTTGCTCCATTGGACTACGCTTGGACTGATCTCCTGGCTTTGACCCTTGCTCCACTTCCTGGTACCTTGCTCGCCTAGCTGCCTGCCCTGACTCCAGTTTGTCTTGATCCTTCTCTACAGTATCCTTCAGACTTGGTCTATCAGGTTTTGGCCTATCATTACTTGGACGCCTCCAGTCTTGCCCTGTTCCTGTTGGCGTCTGGGTATCTGGAACCCTGCCTTGTCCAGACCATCCTCTGTCTACCAATATCTCTGCTGGTCCCTGGCGTACCCTTGTCTACAACCTTCTTGGAATCATCATACGGAGGCCCTCCTAAGACCAGCCAGCCCCAGCACCCAAGGGCTCAATCTGCGGGGAACGGGGGCTGGTATTGGCAATGAGCATGCAGATCGTCGGAATATACCAAGATGTTGTCGAGATACACGACTACACAATCGTAGAGGAGATCATGGAAGACCTCATTCATGAGATTTTGGAAGACGGCGAGAGCGTTGGTAAGTCCGAATGGCATGACCAAGTATTCATAGTGGCCGTCCAGAGTGTTAAACACTGTCTTCCATTCGTTGCCCTCCCGTATCCAAATCAAATTGTAGGCCCCCCCAGAGGTCCAGCTTTGAGAAGACCCTCGCCCCTTGAAGGCAGTCAAATAGTTTGGCTATGAGGGGAAGTGGGTACTGATCTTTCACGGTGATGGCATTCAGGCCACAAAAGTCAATACAAGGGCATAGGGTCCCATCCTTCTTGCCGACAAAGAAAAAGCCAGCCCTGGCTGGGGAAGTGGATCGTTGGATGAACCCCTTTTGCAGATTCTCCCAGATATATTCGGACATGGCGTAGGTCTCTGGTAAGGATAGGGGGTAAACCCTTCCTCGAGGAGGTGTGGAGCCAGGTACCAGATTAATGGTGCAGTCGAAGTCCCAGTGTGGAGGCGGAGTATTGGCTGCCTTTTTAGAGAACATATCTGTGAATTGGCCATATTGAGGCAGTCCTTCTAGGACCAGAGTAATGGAACAACAGGACAAACCAGCGACTTTTTCCAAGTAGGTCCTTTGGCAAGCGGAGCCCCATTGGGTCAACTGTTACGAGGTCCAGTCGAACTGGGGGTTGTGCTGTTGGAGCCAAGGTATGCTGAGCACCACTGGATGGATGGCCTTCGTAATGACATAGAAGGAGAGGCGTTCCAGATGGTGCGGATCAATATGGCATTCCAGGGGAAGGGGATCCCCATGGATGGAGGACAGGGTCAGGGGAATTGGACATGGATAGGTGGGAATTAGCAGTTGCTCCTGCATCAAGAAGTTCCCTCCAGAGTCTACTAAGGCTAGCGTCGAAAAACCACATCCTTCCAGGGAGAGTGTCACAGGGAGTGTTAATGGGAGAACTGGCGTGGTCAGGCCTAGAGTCACTCCCCCAGTGGAACCTAGGCCTGGGTGTTTTCCAGATGGATGGGGCAGTGAGCAATGAGGTGCCCGGAGCCCCCACAGTAAAGACAGAGGCCTCCCCGCCGATGACACCTCTGTCATTCTTCAGGAGACAAGGGCCCTCGGCCCAACTGCATGGGCTCCTTTGTTGGTCCTTCTGAAGATGGGGGAGGCTGCAAGGCGGGTGAAGGGTGTTGGGAGTGGCTGTGAGCCACCATACGCCTCCTCGGGCCCTGTAGCTCGTGCACTCTCTCCTGTAGGTGGCGGTCTATCCTGCCGGCTATCTCAATGAGGACATCCAGGGAGGTGGGAAGCTCTTGGGCCACAAACTCATCCTTGATTTTTGGGGATAATCCATCCAGGAAAATAGATGTAAGGCAGGCCTCCTCCCAGTGGAGTTCGGTAGCCAGTATTCTAAATTTGATGGTGTAGTCTGTCAGCGAATGTCCTCCCTGGCAGATATGCAGAAGTTTGGTGCCTGCAGCTGTCAGTCATCCTGGGTTCTCAAACACCATCCGGAACAAGTCTAGGAACTGGGGAATATGAATGGGATCAGAGCACTCCCACAAAGGGGACGCCCAGGCCAGGGCCTTGCCCTCAAGTAAGGACAGGATGGTAGCTCGTCTGGGAATAGTGCAGACTGGAGGCAGAAGTGCATATTGCACTGATTAAGGAACCCCCGACATTGTTGGGAGTCACCAATGTAACGAGGAGGAGCAGACAGTGGAATAACTGGGCGTGAAGATGATAGCACCATCGGAGAGCTCGGTGGGTATGGAGGTGCTGCACTTGCTGCGGCCACGAAGTCTAAGTGGGTATTGAGGCGTTCCATGGAAGCTGCCAGTGTCTCCAGGATCTTCTGCTGTTCTAGGATCTTCTGAGCCAAGCCTGGAATGGCTTGCAGGGCGGGGGCCTTCACTGGATCCATGGCCTTGGCTTACTATTCAGGTTGTGGACACCTGGGCCGAGGGGGAATTGGTACCACCTGTGGAGATAGACCCCCACAGGTCCCCACTGTCGGCAGGAGAGGCCATAGGGTAGCAGAGACCCCACTGGAGCTTCATCACTACCTGCCCACGTTCCCCTCAGTTTGAGCCCTTGGGTACCGGGGCTGGCTGGACTTACATGGGGTCTCTGGAACTCCTGATGGCATGGTGACCCTGGTAGGAGTCAGGTGCAGAGTCTGGACACAGAAGAGGGTCGGAGTACAAGCAAGGGTAGATGCTGGCAACGAATCTTGCGGTCAGATATTCAGGCTGTGGTAGTGGCAAGCGATGAATCTCGTGGTCAGGATACAGGCTGTGGTCATGTCAGGTGGCTAATTTTGTAGTCATATCCAGGGTCCAAAGGCAGTCCAAACACAGATGGGTCAGGAACTCAGGAACACCTTTCGGGAAGGAACAGGAGCAAGACGCTGATAGCAGGAAGGAGGAGCTTTGGCAATTTCCTGCCATGGTCCCTTTAAATCTCAGGAGGCGGTGCGCACACGTGTCTAAGGGGATCTGAGAGAGAGAGAGGAGCCCAAGGCAGTGCACGGCCGCGTGCTAGGAGGGAGCAGCGCCGGAGAGGCCAGCCATGGCTGCCCAGCGGGGAGCCCGAGAGGAGGAGCTGCGTCGGCAGCGGCTCCCCGCCACCACCAAAGTTCCAGGGCCTGCCCGAGCTGCGCCATGGTGCGAGTAAGTACAAGAGGCTGGTTGTGGGGTCCATGACCAGCAAACACAACACCTAATAGTCGATCACTAAATATGACAGTTGAACCAACTCTTCCCTTCTGGGCAGTAGCCCCGGAAGACTTTTCCTCAGTGTGAGAGGGGACAATGCATCACCTGGTCCTTGCTACTGGATCATTTCCTGCTGCACCAGGTTGATGCTGTCCGACCAGGAGAACTTCGTCCTCCAAGGCAGCACCAGGGCTGCCAGACTGGAGTTGGGACTTGGCTATTAAGTCCCTGAAGAGGACTTAATAGCCAAGAGGCCGAAGATATAGGCCCTTTCCCGCCACTCAATGCTCCACCCGCTCCCGTGACGTCAGACGCCGGCGGATATGTAAGGTCAGTGCCTGCCTCTATCAGACGCCTTGCAACGAGGTTACTTTGCGGTTCCTAGTTCTGTGTGCCTCGGAGTTCGCTAACTTCTCGCTTGTAGCCTGCTTCAGTTCCTGCCTGGTACCTGCTTCTGTGTCTTGCTTCCGTTCCAGCCAGGTTCCTGCCTCAGTACCCTGCTTCAGTCCCAGCCTGGTTCCTGCTTCTGTGCCTTGCCTCAGTTCCTGCCAAGATACCTGCTTGATCCTGGTTCATCTTCACAGCCTTCTCACTCGCCTAAGTCCCAGCGGCCGGGCTCCTACAGGCTCCTCCCGGGGGAGCCTCGGCTTCCAGGGTGAAGACACCTCTTCTGTTCTCCTAGCCCTACTCCCTCGACTCCCACAGACTCCTCCTGGGGAGTACGGGCTCCCTGTGTGAAGGCCAGCTCCTTCACCCGACCTGGTGTCCGCCTCCCGGCCTGCTCCCTCTCATACGGAGACAATAGTCCACCTTACCCTAGTCTCCAGCAGGCCGGCCCAAGGGTCCACTAAACAGTTAAATCACAACAACAGACACAAAAAAGAAGAAAATAGTTTTTGATTCTTAGGCCAAGGTTATAGAGTTAGGTGCATTATTCTTCTTAAAATTTCCTTGTAAATGTTTAATTAAGTATCAGAATGCCTCTTATATTTTCTTTTTACCTTCCCAGCTTATAGCATTTTTGTCTGATAAGATTGCAATACCTACTATTATATCTTCTTCTCCTATTTCCGAGGGCTGAGCAAAGAGGCTGGTATAGCGTCTGCTGGAAAGTGGAAGATCCCCATTAAGCCATTTGGATATTATATAATTTCCTGAGGTTATGAAAAGATCCTGTCTGTAGTGGACTTGAAATGAGTCAAATGTTGTTTTTTTTTTAATATTCTTGTTTTATCTTATTTTTCCTTGAAACAGAAATGTGTGTAAATTTGTCTCTGAAATTACAATTCAAGTGTATTTTTTTCTCTTGATTGTAAAGCAAAATTCAATAAATAAAAAATAAAATAAAATAAAATAAACTACCTCGCCTTACACTTTTTAGGTGTAAGTGGGCTTTTAAAAATTGCTACAGTATATGCTATTAAATTGTCAATAGGTCTTGCCCGCATTAATTGCAGTTTATGTGGGCAAATAAATAAATGGGCTTTTGAAAATTGCTTTTTACATTTTCCTTTGAAAATTCACCTCTGTACTTTTATTGCATAGAATAGCCCATATGAAACGATTTTCTGAAAACAGATTGTCTTGCCACCTGGACCAGAATGTATGTGCCTATCGATAACAAAATTGGTAGCACACTTTAATGCCCTTTAGAGAATAAAGGGTTAAAGCATGGTAAATAACAAATGTTAAAACAAAAAAGAATATGTTGTATCTAGAGATGTGGTTGAAGCTTTGTGTTGACGGCGGTATTAACATGGAATTTTGCATGAGTGTGATCTGCGTTAAATTTACATGACCTAGGAAGGAACCGATGGCATCCTACTTTTTGGCCTGGCGTAACCACTTACATCACGTGATGCAAATGGAGAATTTGACGGCTCGCACTCCCCCCACGACTTCGACGGAAGTTCTTGCAGATATGGGATCCTTATATTCAAGCCTTACCCCATAAAGCACGAAGTCAGATTCTGAATGATTGAACTTCACAGGTTATCTCCGCGTTTCGTTTTGGATACTCAGACACTTATGGTCGCAGCATGGGATTATCCTGGTTGGAGGTGGGGGGAGGGCAGAGCAATCAGGGTCTTAGTTCGGGGCATGCTGCTAGTAACCTTACATGTTATTGCATTGCTATGTTGAATGCATAAGGAACACTGTTCAACACTGTTTATATGTGTTATTTTGAAAAAGCTTTTAGTACACTGTAATAACTAGTTCATTTAAGTTTTGATGCAGAAATCTGTTAATGCAAAAAAAACCCCATTTAATGTTGATAGATATTAACACCTGCATTAGCCTTAACAAAGTTTAGTAATAGCCCTGTTTACTAAAAGAGTCTTTTAGTACTTCCTCATCATGTATATGAAGTTGACTATCTAAGAATAGTTTAACATCATCATAACCTGTCAATGAGTCTCTCTTCTCTGCAATACCAGCTTACAATTGGGCAATGGTGCTTTTTTCAATTACAGTTGGAAGGGAGGGAGGGACAGTAGTCAGTCAGATTTAGACCTGCTGTGGCAGCATCTAGATTTGGCCAGTCAAGTTAGGTGGCTAGAGTTGATTTTCTCCTGACCACCTGCCCCTGCCCCAGGACTTCCCCAAGAATTTGCATTAGTGAAACTTAGGTAGCTACATTTGGCCTTTTGGCTCAGTCAGTTTTCAAAGACTGATCTAATTAGCTAAATCCTTACCCATCCAGCTAGATCCCTTTGAAGACTGACCCCAAAGTAAATAACCAAAATAATTCATCTGGTCTGCCCAGCTGAAATTTGTCCATTTTCGTTAAATGTGAATATAAATTCCCATACGCAACCCAATACCAACTCCCTTCTCCCCCATATTTTTTACCTAACCTCTCAGTCCTTTTCCTACCGCTGCCCTCCATATCTATCCCAAGCATGACCAAAATCTTTTCCAGTGATGGCCTCTACCACCTCTACTAGGAGGCTATTTCAGATCTGGTCAACTTTGCTTCCTACAAGACCAAAACCTAACCCAATACCCAGGCTCCCTTCTATGTCTTATTACCATGTTTTATAATAATTCCCACAACCACCCATGTTAATGAAGCTGTTATTTAAAAAATCCATCTCCCCATTCTCACTGAAATTTGGCAGGTCACTCCAGCCTTCTTCAAAGCCTGATGCTGTTGTAGTACTGTTGTTTAGAGTTGTAATGTTCAAATAATTTCTATCTTACCCCCTTTTCACACTTTACCTTGTCTTCACCCCTTTCTGCCCAGCTCTGAACATTATGGACGACAACCTCTTCACAAACAAGGCTTCAAGTCTTCTTTGTACAACTGGAAAGCTTCACTCTACTATACGACTCCTAGCATACCATCATCTGAAAAGTGAACAGTTCAAAACCAGTTATCTAAACTGGAAGAGGTTAGGGATTTAGGTTACAATGGTCATCTGGCTGAGACACTGCAGCTATCCTCAGGATCAATTCACATTGAATTATTTCATACAAAGCCTGTTAACATCTACTGCCCCCATGTACAGTAGAGGCATAATAGAAGAGCTAAGGGAATGGAGGCACCAAGGCATTCAAAAAGAAATGTTTACATCTGAACAGATGTCTTCAATGGCAGTGAGAAAAGGGGACTTGGATTCAGACAGCAATCGGGGGCCCCAACGTTTATGGTTTGGGGTACAAATAAACATGGGAGTAACTAGCTGATGCGGCACTTACTACTCTTAATCACTAAGCCTGATACTTTGATGCAACTCCAACATTGCTCTCTGCCTTCATGGCAACATTTAAGGGAAATTGGATTCTGCCATCATTTCTATGTTTCTATGACTTGAGTTTTATTTTGATGTAAAACCACATTTCACCCACTCCACTTGTCAAAAATCATCAGAGATTCCAGTTTATTGAAGGAGCCTAGAGAGGCCCAGGGGCCAACCTGATGGAAAGCAGGAACTAAGGTAACTATTTTTTTTGTTTCCAAATGGTTGGAAATGCAGGGTAAGGTATGTGGGAAAGAGGTTTCACTCAACCCCTACGTTTCTTTGATACAGTGTTGGGTGTCCTATTCTGGAAACGTATGGTCCCTTTAAAAGATGGCTGCCCAGGATGGGGCCACAGCCAGGAAAGCACAAAGATTCCAGCTGTGGCAATACAAAGAAAAGTATAATGGGATTCACTGAGCACCACAATTCCGTTAATCCCACAGTACTTTTCCCCGTGGTAAAAATACCATGGCTTAGTAAACAGTCCCCTTAATGCACAAATATTTATTCATTATAGTATTTAAAGCTATGTGATTCAGTAATGTTCATTACTGCTCTATTCATATCAGAAAAAATGTATCATTAGATATAAGAATGGTTTGCTGTAAACTCTGTGAAGAACATTATCTAACACTCTGTTGTACTGTGCTATTTTTTTTTTCTTATGACTACAAATATTTCTTCCAGGCGCACAAAGGGTGATTAGATATTAGATTGATTGACAGTGCAATAAAGTTTTCCAATCCATCTTTCTTATCTCGTACAAAGCACTGTCACTAAGCATTATTACAGCAAAATGAAATCTGTGACTCTTGACACTGCCATCCATTCTTATGGCACTCTTGTTAGCATCCGTGCAAGACTGCCTGGGTACAGTACAACCACCAAGGCTTCACTTAAAACTCCAAGGTCTGTTTTAATCTGTCTGCCGATGTGTAGCTGGGTGGAGACCAGCAGGTTGCAAGAAATTGGCACATGGAAGACATAACGTAATGCCATTGACGCTGACAGATGTTCCACAGAGCTGTACCGTTGAAGGTACAATGCCATTGACTTTATTACTAATTTACAAAGCCAAACTGGAAGAGTTCAACCATGCCTGGTGATTTCCAAAATCTGTGAATTGTAAAATAAAGCTGCAGCCTTTTTGCTTCACACCTTGCTGTCCTCCAGGATTGTATATAGGAAAAGGGATGGGACCAAGAGATAGGAAGCTCGAGGGTGAAAGATTGGTGGGATAGGAATGGAATTTGGGGGAAAACTAGGGATATTATTGGATGACAAGTATCCATATTAATATTTTCACATGCAAGAACTGATCAAAGTATTGTATTAAGGTGGCAGTAAAATAAAATGTACTGTTCACCCTTATTGTGTCATGTTAGCTTTCTATGGAAATATTTACAGGAAAATGGGAGATTATTACAAGTTCGGTATGCATTCAAATGCCGATGGCTGGATGCCCCATTCTTCTGCGTTTCACGAGTGACACACCAGTGTACCTTATGCATCCTGACCTAAAATGGCAAACAAGCTTCACAATTTCTAGAAAGATTTGCAGTAAGTAGAAAAGAAGCATTAAAATAATGCTCACCCAAATTCTTTTATATTTTTTTTTTTTTTGGCCTCTGGTAGATAAATAGAGAGAAAAAAAATAGCCATTACCAGAAAAGCAGAGATTTGGCAGTCCCTCTCCCCATCAAATAATAGTTATGATCTGAAAAAATATATTCAGAGTACACATTTACACTCCACCATATGCCCTTCACCCCACCCACAGACATGCCCACAATACGTAGCCCCCTAACACAAATCTATTTACTCCTGCCCAAGGCTAAGCAGGAGCAGTGATGCCATCGCACATCTCCCATTACCTCTATGGGACCGAGTTTAATATGTTGAAAGCAGTTTTTTTGACTTGAGAGAGTGGGAGAAATAAGAAACCAGCTGCAGCTCATCCTCTCTTTTACCCTAACACATAACATGACAAAAAAAAACTTTCAGCCCTTTCCATAATTATAAACACTGGCTGAAGCTGTCCATGCCAAATGATGCTTTCCCTGCCCCTCCAGGACCATTTGTAATGCAATTTCGCCCAGCAGTGGCCCTGACTGCAGGGCCTGTGAGCATGCATCGATTCACGGGCTCCATGCTGATGCTCCCTCCTGTTGTTACCGCATTGCCTGAGCTTCTTTCCTGCTCCCCGGACTAGCCAGACAAATGAGATGAGGTTCGGGGAGGAGAATAGGATGAAGAAGAATCAGGGCGAGAACTTGGATAAAAAAGAAGGAAGAAGACCTGGGAAGAGACGGGTAAGGAAATAAGCCGAGAAGGATCGATGTCGATGCGAGTAGGAGGGAAAAGATCTGGGAAGGGGTAGCATTGTCAAGGAAGTCAGGGTGGGCCTGCTTGGAACCATAGAAGGCCAAGAACTATCACTCCAGATGGAGATACCCTAGTAAAGGAACTGCAGGGCCTGTGGCTTGAGACCAGCAGATAAAGATAGGAGACAGCAGGGAGGAACATTGGATGTAGCATGGAATTTATGTAAGTATCTGTTTAAATATCTGATGCACATGTCTGGAATGAGCCTGTTGGCTTAGGAGTGTGAAACTGTGCTCCTATTTTGGAAGCAAGAGAGACTGGGAAAAAAAACAAAACAAAGATACTATTTGTTGTAAGATCTTGGTCAAACTGTTTTTGAGCAATCTGGCAACGGCCTGTCATGCCCGCACATGTTGCCCATTCGGAGATTTGTGGTCATTCTCAGGCCTTTCAATGAAAAGGTTTTTGCCGTTTTTTTATTTCTGGTATCTGCTGTTCTTTCATTCATGTAGGTAAATGAGATCTTTGGCCCAATAGATCCAGCCTCTCAGCTATTCTCATTGTATCTTCTGCCCAGCCACCCCCATCCCACTGTCATACACCTTCTCCTCCTCATGCACCTTCTCTCCATGGCAGCTTTGCCCAAGTCAGTCTCATAACCTACCGTACTAGTCCAAATGCAGAGGCTAGGTTGAATTACTAAACATATACATATGTAAAACTAAAATTTATTACATACTTTAATATACTTTTAATTCTTATTACAAACATTTTTTTACAAAAACTGAGATAATCTCACAATACCATTGTCATTTAAATACTAAATGTTTAACAATACACACAATAAAGCAGTTTTTAAATAGGTACAAATAAACTTCAATCATGCCCTCACATACAGATACATACAGTATAAAATAGGACAAAATAAAATCACCAAAATCATTCAAAATGATTAAGTAAACAAATATGTCCTGCAATATCTTCATATCTTCGTATCCAATATCTGTTGCGTCCATCGGTCTCAGTCGGCTTCGCCCGACATGCCTCACCTCTATATCAGCCTTCTCCACCAGCCTCGGGAGAATGGCATCCGTAGCGTCTCCTTGCCGCACCCTCCGGCGTCCTCGAAGCGGCTTTGGCGCAGCATTCCGCCATGTTGACCTGAGGCCTCTAGGGCGTGTGTGCGCACGCCCCACGTCTTGTAGCAGTGTTGGCGTGAACCTCGGGGGCGTCCTCCTCGAGTGACGTCACTGCTTCTGACTACAAAAGGTTGCCCATTTGGTGACTCTCGCCGAGTTAGCAATGGATTGGATTCGTTCCGGTCTGAAGCTGCTCTGCCACTTCTGCTGCTGCTGGAAGCTATATTCACCCTCCGGGGTTCTACTAACTTGGGTACCCGCTCCTCGGGGGTCCTTTTACTTATTTCCAGGTGCCTATCCTGAATCCAGGTACTCGCTCCTCGAGGGCCTGTGTGTCTATCCTGGTGCCTGCTATCAATTCTTCTACCTGCTGGAACACTACCTATCAGCTACAGAGAGTGAGTACTACTTCTCCCAGTCTGATCATCTACAGCTCCTCATTGTCTATCTGCATCGGGCCCTAGACCACCTTTGTGGAACGGGACTCCTCTGCCGAGGATCACAGACTGTTGCTACCTATCCTCTCTCTACTGCATATTGGGAACTCTATCTACTCAGCTACAAGGGAGTGTGTAATAACATCTGCCAGTCTGTCTCTCCTACAGCACCTCACTGGATATCTGCATCGGGGCCATATACCACCATTGTGGGATGGGTCTCCTCCGCCGAGGATCACAGACTGTTGCTATCTAATCCACTCTCTATTGCCACCTCTGGTGAACCATACAAACTGCATAATAAAGATATATTCTCTGTGTTTGTGTAGCCTGGTGCTACAGTTCCCTATGGGACTCCTCCCCATGGAAGACACTATCATTGTTGCCCCTAAGAATCCACTAAACACCTCGATATCATAATAGATTGCTAGCTCCATGGATTCGGCTCAGGTCACTGCGTTGCAGGCCATTCCAGGCCTGGCCCAGCGAATCACTGAACAACAGAACTCGCTGGATAGCTTGACTGTGGCCTTTAATCTACTGCACTCACAGATGAACGCTTCTACTACCTCAGGTAAAGAAGAAATACCGCCAGACGTGATGGTTAAAACAGTTGTACCCCTCTCCGCTCCTATTCGCTTCTCAGGGAAAGCCTGGAGATGCAGGGGATTCCTCAACCAATGCTGTATGCATTTTTCACTTCAACCAAATAATTTTCCCACAGCTTATGCCAAGACCACGTATATCCTGTCTTATCTGGACGGAAGGGCACTAGCTTGGGCTTCTCCACTGTGGGAGCGAGATGACCCCATCCTGAGGGACCTTGCTGGATTTCTGGAACTGTTCAAATCCATATTTGATGACCCTGCCAGGTACACAACCACAGGATCCACATTGGTTCATCTACAGCAAGGTAATAAACCTTTACCAGACTTCGCCATCGAGTGTAAGACTTTGGCTTCAGAGTTGAATTAGGACTCGAGATGCCTGAAGACCCTTTCCTTTGAAGGCCTGAACTCCCGGCTGAAAGATGAATTGGCGGCTCGAGAAATGCCTGAGACCTTGGAGGACCTGATGAAGTTAGCCACAAGAATTGACCAATGACTTCGGGATAAGGTTCAAGAGGTTAAAAGTTCCAAGAGACTGTTATGATAATGTGTGTTTTGTGGATCCTTGGGTGCTGTGAAGATGACCACACCCACGGGGAGGAGCCCCGTGAGGAGCCACAGCACTGGGCTAGACTCGTACACACAAAACACAGGATAGTTCTTTATTGTACAGCTTGAATATCTCCACCAGAGGTGGCAGTAGTGAGGCAGCCTGTGGTTGTATTCTCAGGGACCTCGGCAGAGGGAGCCCTTCTCTCCTTGATGACGTCAGGAGGTTCCGCAGCAGGTCTCCAGCAAGGAGATACTGTGGATGAGATAGACTGAGAGTTAGAGTACTCACTAGATGTAGCTGTTGGTATGCGATTTCAGCAGGTATGTTGTAGAAAGTACAGGCACCGAGGCAGGGAGAGCAGGCCCTCGAGGAGCGAGTACCTGTTCCCTGTAAGGCACCTGAAATAAAGCAGAGAGCCCCCAAGGTGCGGGTACCCAGGTTAGCGATTACCCCGAAGGGCAGAGAGAGAGCTTCCTGCAGCAGCACGGAAGCGGCAGAGTAGCGTAGACTGGAATGGATTCGAGTCCTTGCTAACTCGGGGAGCTAGCAAATGAATGAAGGCAATATACCCGGATGGCGTGACATCAATATAAGGGAACGCCCTCGAGGTTCACGCCAAGGGTAGTACAAAAACATGGGTTGCGCGCGCGCACCCTAGTAGGTACCTGGGAGGAGCAATGGCGGGAGGCTGCACCATAGCCGTTCTGAGGACGCCAGAGAGGTCGGCTTGACGACGCTGCGGAGGCCATCTTTCCCAGGTAAGTGGGAGGAGCCGTGAATAAGGTGAGGCAAACAGGGCGAAGCTGTTGAGGACCGATGGACGCAACAGAGACCTAGCCAGGGAGAAAACCGAGTCAAATCTATACCTAAGCAGGTATTCAGTCTAAATCGGTTGCTGGCGAAGAAGAACCTATGCAACTAG
Source organism: Rhinatrema bivittatum (assembly GCF_901001135.1). NCBI lineage: Eukaryota > Metazoa > Chordata > Amphibia > Gymnophiona > Rhinatrematidae > Rhinatrema > Rhinatrema bivittatum. The sequence continues at coordinate 11,318,683 of NC_042621.1, read as the reverse complement.
GCCGTAGTCACCTGACTTCTAAGGAGAGAAGAACGCGAAGAAGATTAGGCCTCTGCATGTATTGTGGTCAAGCAGGCCATGCGGTACAAACATGCCCTATCTGTCTGGGAAACGGTCAGACCTAAGTCCTGTGGGAGGACTCTTCTTAGGTCTAACTGCACCTTCTCCTCCACTCTCTCTGCCAGTCTCCTTGATAAACGGACCTCTTGAATTCCAGACTCTTGCCCTAGTGGACTCCAGGGCAGGAGGGAATTTTAAACTGAGATGTCTAATGGAACATCTGCGTATCCCCACTCTGACTATGAAGCCTCCGCTCCTGTTATTCTCTATCCATGGGGAGCCCTTACCGGGTGAAGTAACCCTACAAACGGAACTGGTCAGTTTAAGAACTGGAGCTTTTCATATGGAATCCATTTCCTTCTTCATGCTAGAAAAGGTTATGCACCCCTTAGTACTCAGGTTACCATGGCTACAAAAGCAGATGCCTCAATTCAACTGGGCTACTCTAGAGCTTTCACGTTGGGGCCCAGATTGTCATGGCAAATGTTTGAAGGAAGTTTCACCATTACCCTGTATGCCTACGACTCCATTGATGCCTGGGTTACCACCGCAATACGCATCATTTCAAGATGTGTCTTCTAAAGAAGCCGCTGATATTCTTCCCCCACACAGATCTTATGACTGTGTGATCAATTTGAAACCAAATACCGAACCACCTAAGGGAAGAGTTTACCCCCTCTCAGTGGTAGAAAATAAAGTGATGTCTGAATGCATCCAAGAAAATCTGCAAAAAGGTTTCATAAGGCTATCCAAGTCTCCTGCAGGAGCAGGGTTTTTCTTTGTGGGGAAGAAGGACGGACCCCTACTTCCATGCATTGATTATCGTGGTCTAAATGAGATCACGGTCAAAGACCACTATCCCTTACCACTCATCTCAGAGCTGTTTGACCGCCTACAGGGGGCTAAGATCTTCTCCAAGCTGGATCTTAAAGGAGCATATAACCTTGTTCGTATTTGTTCAGGTGACGAATGGAAGACAGCTTTTAACACCAGGGATGGACACTTTGAGTATTTGGTGATGCCCTTCGGCTTATGCAATGCCCCAGCTGTCCTCCAAGGCATGATGAACGACATCCTGCGTGACCTACTCTACCAATGTGTCGTTGTCTATTTGGACGATATCCTGATCTTCTCTCAAGATCTGAATACCCACATTATGGATGTCAAGAGAGTGTTACATAGACTGTGGGAGAACCATCTATACGCTAAGCTGTCCAAATGCGAATTCCACAAGGAAACTGTACCATTCCTAGGGTACATAGTGTCTAACAAGGGCTTCCAGATGGACCCACAAAAGCTGGAGAGCATTCAGAAATGGCCCCAATCTACTGGTCTAAAGGCTCTCAGAAGGTTTCTGGGATTTACAAATTACTATAGAACCTTCATTAAGAATTATTCCTCACTGACTGTGCCTTTAACAGCTCTGACAAAGAAGGGTGCCAATGTTGCCAATTGGTCTATAGAGGCTGTCACCGCTTTCCAAAAGCTGAAGGACGCTTTCTCCAGCAAGCCATGCCTCCATCACCCAGATCCTACATGCCCCTTTATTGTCGAGGTGGATGCCTCTGATGTTGGCGTAGGGGCTATATTATGTCAAACCAATGAGTCCAAGATTCTGCGGCCATGTTCCTTCATCTCCAGTCGATTCACACCAGCTGAGAGTAACTATGGAGTCGGAGATAAGGAATTGTTGGCGATAAAGATGGCGTTCAAAGAGTGGAGACCCTGGCTCGAGGATGCTCAACACCAGATTACGGTTTTTACTGACCATGAAAACCTAGAATACCTTCATCACGCCCAGCGCCTCAACCATAGACAGGCGAGGTGGTCCCTGTTCTTTAACAGGTTTGATTTCATCTTGAAGTACCGACCAGGAGATAAAAATATCAGAGTGGATGCTCTATCTTGCTCCTTATCTGAAGATGTACTTGACTCTCCGCAACACATCATTGAACCTGAGAGAGTCATTCTATCAGCTACTCACCCAGTACCTGCAGGCAAAACGATTGTGCCTATCAACCTCCGGAAGAAAGTACTAGCATGGGCTCATGACTCTAAACTGGCTGGACATCTCAGTCAACGGAGAACCCTGGAAAAGCTGAAAAAATTCTACTGGTGGCCATCTATGAGAGAAGATGCCTTCACTTATGTAGCAGCCTGAACCAACTGTGCCAGACAAAAACTTCCGCCCGTACGTCCTTGGGGTCAGGTACAACCTTTACCCATACCAGATGAGCCCTGGACTCACATTGCCACGGACTTCATGGTGGACTTACCCCTCTCCGGGGACAACAACACTATCTGGGTAATGGTGGACAGATTCTCAAAGATGGCTCACTTTGTGGCACTTCCTGACTTACCATCTGCTAGTGAATTTGCAAAGCTTTTCATCAGCCACATATTCTGCCTACACGGAATACCGAAGCACATTGTCTCAGACAGAGGCATACAATTCACAGCCAAATTCTGGAAGGCTCTTTGCAAGAAGTTTGATATCACTCTCGACTTCACTTCATCTTACCATCCGCAATACAATGGCCAAACTGAGAGGATGAACCGTAGCCTCAAACAGTTCCTCAGAGCCTACGTCTCTTCATGCCAGAATGACTGGGCTGAACTTCTACCGTGGGCCGAGTTTTCCATCAATTCTCATCCAGCAACATCTACTGGATCAACACCATTCGAAGTGGTATATGGACAACTACCTTCACCACCTTTGCCACTTCTGCTTTCAGTGTCTTCCCCGGCAGCACAAGCCACTGCCGATGAGATTCAACAACTTTGGAAGAAGACAAAGGAGATGCTCATCAAAGCTGGAATTCGAGCAAAACGAGACTATGACATTCATCACGGCAAGGCTCCTGAACTCAAGCCTGGTGATAAAGTCTGGTTGTCTATGAAGCACCTTAGATTGAAGTTGCCATCTGCTCTCTTCGCTCCACGCTATGTTGGACCATTCCCCATCCTCTGACATCTGGGCAATCTCTACTACAGTCTCAAACTTCCTCCAGCAATGAAAATCCATAATGCGTTTCACATCTCATTACTGAAACTGCTCATTCTCAACAAATTCAGCACCAAGACACCAGATCCCCCTCCTGTTGTCGCAGAAGAGGACATTGAGTACAAAGTAGACGCTATACTTGATGTAAAGAAGCGAGGCAGAATATGGGAATATCTCCTGTCATGGGAGGGCTATGGACCAGAAAATAACTCGTGGGAACCTATGTCTAACATTCTGGACAAAGAGATGCTGAACCAGTATCATCGTTCACATCCTCGGAAACCAAGACCAGGTAGGGGTTCTGGAGGAGGTCCTTTGAAGGGCAGTACTGTTGTGTCCATCAGTCTCAGATGGCTTCGCCCAACATGCCTCACCTCTATTTCAGCCTTCTCCACCAGCCTCGGGAGAATGATGCCCATTACGTCTCCTTGCCGCACCCTCCAGCGTACCTGGAACAGCTTTGTTGCGGCGTTCCGCCATGTTGACCTGAGGCCTCCTAGGGCGCGCACGCGCGCACGCCCCACGTCTTGTAGCAGTGTTGGCGCGAACCTCAGGGGCGTCCCCCTCAAGTGACGTCACTGCTTCCGACTACAAAAGGTTGCCCATTTGGTGACTCTCGCTGAGTTAGCAACAGATTGGATTCTTTCCGGTCTGAAACTGCTCTGCCACTTTTACTGCTGCTGGAAGCTATCTTCACCCTCCGGGGTTCTACTAACTTGGGTACCCGCTCCTTGGGAGACCTTTTGCTTATTTCCAGGTGCCTATCCTGAATCCAGGTTCTCACTCCTCGAGGGCCTGTGTGTCTATCCTGGTGCCTGCTACCAATTCTTCTACCTGCTGGAACACTACCTATCAGCTACAGAGAGTGAGTACTACTTCTCCCAGTCTGTTCATCTATAGCTCCTCTTTGTCTATCTGCATCGGGCCCTACACCACCTTTGTGGAACGGAACTCCTCTGCCGAGGATCACAGACTGTTGCTACCTATCTTCTCTTTACTGCTTATTGGGAACTCTACTCAGCTACAAGGGAGTGTGTAATAACATCTGCCAGTCTGTCTCTCCTACAGCGCCTCACTGGATATCTGCATCGGGGCCTTATACCACCATTGTGGGACAGTTCTCCTCCGCCGAGGATCACACAGACTGTTGCTATCTAATCCACTCTCTACTGCCACCTCTGGTGAACCATACAAGCTGCATAATAAAGATATATTCTCTGTGTTTGTGCATCTGAGTCTAGCCTGGTGCTACAGTTCCCTACGGGTCTCCTCCCCATGGGAGACACTATCACTATTGCCCCTAAGAATCCAACAAACACCTCGATATCATAACAATATCATTTCATTATTCAGCACTGCGGAATATGTCCCGATTAACCCATGATAAATGTTTTGTTATTTGTCTATGTTTCACCATAGGCATTCCACTTGCTACTCCTCTACTCACAATTACCCCAAACTGTAAGGAACCCCATCCCCCCCCCATGTCTCAGAAAGCTCTCTGTGTACCTTCTGGTTGTGCAATTCGCCATCACCTCCTGCACCCAGAAGACCTTCCTGTTGTGAAAAACCAAGTGAGTGCAGCCTCCTGTAGATCCCCATGGCCTTTCCCCTGTAATATGAGGTCCAGAGGAAGTGGTATATGTTCAAATGCTGCTACAGCTTTGCCCTTCTTAATTTGCGTGCCGCGCAGAACTGCTTATTCTTGCAAATAATTTAATATATGCCTGTGTGTAATGTTTTAATACAGGAATATCAAATTCCATTTTTACAACAAAAGTTTCACCTACAGGTTTAATGCCTGATTTTTAATCCACTGCGCGCAGGGAAAACGGGGGTTATGCGCGCGGCCGGGCCTTTTGCACGCCGCACGCATTTTCAAAGAGGCCTGGCCATACGCGTAGCCCCCATTATGCGCACAAGAGCCAGGCCTCTTCCAAGGGGCAATCCAGGGGGCGGGCCGGGACAGCGCCATTCATCGCTGTCCCAGACCCTCGCGTGCCGGCCAGCTGCCGGCGCGTGCAACTTATTTCAGGTTGGGCCCTAAAGTAAGTTTTGCAGCAACAAAAAAAAAAAAAAAGATTCGGTAGGATTTAGGGGTTGGGGAGGAGAGGAGAAGGGGAAGGAGGTTAGGGTAGGGGGTAGGGAAGTTCCCTCCCAGTCCACTTCTTAATTGGAGCGGACTGGGAGGGAACTGGGGAAGGCCGTGATGCATTGCTGCGCGAATTTGCAGAATTTTACCCTCCCTTGTACGTGCTACGCACATATGCGTGCAGCTCGCCGATTTTAAACATGCATGCGCCCGCATATTATAAAATCGGCGCGCAGCTTGCAAAATCTACCCATAAGTGAATAGTGCAGATTTATGCATAGGCACGAATCCCCGTATAACTGCGAGCGTATGCATAGGAAAAACTCTCATTTCATTACGTTTTTCGTTTTGTTTTCTTTTTTCATTTGCGGGGAGGATCATTTTGTTTTGTTTTTGCATTTTAGCAATCGCTGAAACCCTTTAGTATGTACTAAACTCATTTAGCATGTGCTAAAACAATTTAGCATGTATTACAATCATTTTTCATGTGCTAAAATCATTTAGCAAGTGTTAAAATGTAGAAAGGAAGCAAAACAAAATTCTGTTGCTTTGGACAGGAAGAGACACAAACAAAACAGAAAGCATCCTTGCAGTTTCTCTGCTGTTTAAAAATGACACTGCACTGTGTTCCTAGTAAGTGACCACAGAGGTCAGTGAATTGGCCCTTAAATGGGGGAGTTTTCTGCTGACTTCAAAACGCAAGTGATATGATCTGTTCGAGCAGCAATTCCAGAACCTTAAAGACTACCACTATAAAAGGGAAGATGCAAACCACAAACTACCTCCTTCCTTTTAAAAACCAAGATTGTTATATGGAAGAGCACAACCACGAAATATCTCCCTGCGCACCGGGCTGTCATTCTTGTACAGCAACGAGTTTATTATCATTAGCATCACTTCCCACTCCTGGTAATTGGCTATTTTCCCAAATATAATAATCAGTAAATGGCTGCAGAACAGATGTGAAGTCTGTGGCTGGGTGGAGCCCTGGCAGTCTTTTGAATCTCCTGTCTGCTTTTTTAATCCCTCATCTGGGTTTAAGGGGAATGGAAAAAAAAACACGCACACAATTAGCAAATACACAGGAAAGACAATGGCAAAGTGTTGTCAATCAATTCTCAAATTCACAGCCTAGAAGAAATATTGTGAGACCAATAGAGATGAAAATCCCCATCAGTTCCCAGTGTACTTCTATTCAGGTGCCAGAAAAGGGGGCAGGGGGTTATTTTCAGACTTCGCTTTGGGACCAAGTCTGCGGGTACTTTTTAGCCATGGATTATACAGCAGGTTTCAAAGGGAAGGCATAAGCACACTTTCCTTTTGCAAGTGCAAAGCACCTGTGGACTTTTGTAGGTGCTTTTAATGCAGGTAGATTTTTTTTTTTCGGAAAAATAGCACATGTGGACTGGAAATAAACTCCATCTACGTGTGTTATTTTCCAATTACTATCTAAAACACATTGTCAGAGAATCAGCAGCCAGGGCTGGTCTCTGGGACTAGCCCTCTGGCCACTCCCAAAGCCCTTTCGGACCACAGATAAGGTGAGCCCATGTGCCGCGACACGACCTGAACAGCCCCGGGGCTGGTCGTAGTCCATGCCGCTGGTGAGCAAGTGCATCCAGGCACAAGCTAGGCAGGTGCTGAAGACACAGACTCCAAGCAAGACAAGGCACCAGGTGACGATTAAAGACAAAGTCCCAGCAAGATGAAGATCTAGATGAAGACTGAAGACAAAGACCAACAGACCCAGGTGAAATCAAGGCTCCAGAAGTGAAGGCACGGGAACCTCAGGAACTCAGAAGACTATGACCAAGAGTAGGAACTCAAGAACAGGAATCTGAAGACTTGGAACTGGACGCTGAGATGGACTGAAAATACAGGTCGCTGGCTAAACGTTGGCATGCTGAAGATACCAGAAAACTGGACCAGGCTGAAGATACCAAACGCTGGAACAAGGTGAAGACCACTGGAATCAGACGTAGACCAGGATGCTTAAGCAGACTGAAGGCACCAGGTGCTGAGAAAAGGCAAAGACTAAGACACTGGAACAAGATGAAGATCTCACCAGTCCTTGCAGGACTGGAGACATTATTTATTTATTTATTTATAAACTTTTTTATACCAGTATTCGTGGGTACATCATATCGGTTTACAGCGAACTGAAAGAAATACATGGAACAGGGAAGGGGAAACGGGAGCAACAAGAAAATCAAAAAAGGGGAGAATGTAAAAGGGAAACTTAAAAAAGTTAACTGAAGGTAAAATATAGTAGAAGGGGCGGTAACTAATATACACAAGAAGAGTACAGGATAACAAAAGAAAAAAATTTAAGATAAGAGGAGTATTATACATTATATAAGGTAAGGGGGATACTATATGGAGTACTATACATTATACAAGTATTATACGAAGAGAATTAAATGAGGAGTATTATACATTATACAAGGTAAAGGGGGATACTATAAGGAGTACAAGGGAGTTGAAAAAAGTCTAAGATACGAAGAGTATTATACATAATGCCAGAAATAGGGGATACCATACAAATTAGTAATGTACAAGAGATAGGGTGTACATGACAAAAAAGGATGATAAGTAAAGAACGGGGAGAAATGAAATGCACAATGTTCAGTGGGAAGGGGGAAGTGCAAATAACGGAGACATGAGTAGAGGAAGGGAGGGGGGAGGAAGGGAACCTATTCAGGGTATGCTTGTTTGAAAAGCCATGTCTTTTACTTTTTCTTAAATTTCTGAGTACATGGCTCTAGATGGAGATCAGGGGGCATAGAATTCCAGAGGGCAGGGCCTGCAACAGATAGGGCTCGATCTTTCGTGGAGGTGAGGTGGGTAGTCCTAGGAGAAGATGTGTATAGGCTGCCTTTATAGGCTGATCTAGTGGGACGGCTGGAGGAGAGGAAGCGGGGGGAGTCATTGAGCCACTGTATATTATGGGTGTGTAGGGATTTGTGGATAATGGTAAGGGTTTTGTAGTGTATATGGGAGGAGATGGGGAGCCAATGGAGTTCTTTGAGGACAGGGGTGATATGGTCAGTTTTACGGGTGTTAGTAAGAATTCTAGCTGCTGCATTCTGTAGCATTTGGAGCAGTTTGATGGTCACGTTAGGGAGCCCTAGAAGCAAGGAGTTACAGTAGTCCATTTTGGTGAAAATAGTCGCTTGGAGGACTGTGCGGAAGTCATGGAAATGTAGGAGAGGTTTAAGTTTTTTTAAGAACATGGAGCTTGAAGAAACATTCTTTCAAGGTGGCATTGATATATTTTTTCAGATTCAGTTGTTGGACAAAGGTGACTCCAAGATCCCATACAATGTGTGGGAAGGAGGTAGTGGGGAGGAGGGGTTTGCTGTTGTGGGTTGACAATATGTTATGATGGGTTCGTATGATGAGAAGCTCAGTTTTTGAAGTGTTTAAGGCCAGGTGGAGGTTAGTAAGAAGGGTATTTATAGAGGAGAGGCAGTTTTCCCAAGTCTTAAGGGACTTGGAAAGGGATTCTTGTATGGGGATGAGGATTTGGACATCATCTGCATATATGAAGTGCTTGAGGCCAAGCTTAGAGTAGCTGGCAGAGGGGCAACAGGTATATATTGAAGAGGGTGGAGGATAGCGAAGAGCCTTGGGGGACCCCTTGAGTTAGTTGGATGGGTGTGGATTCTGCGTTTCCAATTTTGACTATGTATTCTCTTTTATCAAGGTAGGATTTAAACCAGAGATGGGCTGTGCCAGTGATACCAATTTCTGATAGACGGGTCAAAAGGATATTGTGGCTTATGGTGTCAAAGGCTGAGGAGATGTCAAGCAGTGCAAGAATATAGGATTGACCTTGGAATCAGGAGCAAAGACCTGGCATCAGGAATGAAGACAAGGACAAAGAACCCACAAAACTAGGAACAAGAATCCGGAGACCCTTGCAAAGGCCCAGAGCAGAGTCTGAAGAGCCCTTTTATAGGGCAGCCAGGAATGATGCCATCAGAGGGCGCTGCAGCCTGTCCTGCCAGGCGCCGCGACAGAAAATGCAGGCAGCATTTCAGGCCACACAAAAAGCAGAAGCAGCATCTGGTGGGCAATGGCATTGTTGCAGCTAGCGGCGTTCCCAGCATCGGGTGAGTGAAGCCACTCGCGGGACCCTCCCTCAAGCGGTAATTCTAACACATGTTCCCCAGAGTTGCCTTCCCTGAATGCAATTAAAAGTGCCTGCCTTGTGGAATACTCCAGGCCACACCGTGGGAGTTTAGTTTTTAGACAGGCTAAATCATTATTATTATTATTATTTATGAAAACTTGGTACACTGCCTGTAAAATAATATATCCAAGCAGTTCACAATATTTACCCATGTAAATCACTATTTGCCCGCATAAATGGCTTTGAAAATTTCCAAGTCTAATAAGTGTCGAAATATAGGATTATATATGTAGCAAATGAATTGATAAAGTAAACAGAATGTTGGGGATTATTAGAAAGGGAATGGTGAATAAAACGGAAAATGTCATAATGCCTCTGTATCGCTCCATGGTGAGACCACACCTTGAATACTGTGTACAATTCTGGTCGCTGCATCTCAAAAAAGATATAATTGCGATGGAGAAGGTACAGAGAAGGGCAACCAAAATGATAAGGGGAATGGAACAGCTCCCCTGTGAGGAAAGACTAAAGAGGTTAGGACTTTTCAGCTTGGAGAAGAGATGGCTGAGGGGGGATATGATAGAGGTGTTTAAAATCATGAGAGGTCTAGAACGGGTAGATGTGAATCAGTTATTTACTCTTTCGGATAGTAGAAGGGCACTCCATGAAGTTAGCATGTGGCACATTTAAAACTAATCAGAGAAAGTTCTTTTTTACTCAACGCACAATTAAACTCTGGAATTTGTTGCCAGAAGATGTGGTTAGTGCAGTTAGTATAGATATGTTTAAAAAAGGATTGGATAAGTTCTTGGAGGAGAAGTCCATTACCTGCTATTAATTAAGTTGACTTAGAAAATAGCCACTGCTATTACTAGCAATGGTAACATGGAATAGACTTAGTTTTTGGGTACTTGCCAGGTTCTTATGGCCTGGATTGGCCACTGTTGGAAACAGGATGCTGGGCTTGATGGACCCTTGGTCTGACCCAGTATGGCATGTTCTTATGTTCTTATCTCTTGCATGAGAAAATTCCCACCGGACCCTAAATCCACCAGAGCCAGGGTAGGAAGGCTGCAGTCTTGGAAGGTCAAAGTCACCAGCAAGGTGAGTGGAGGGACAGGAGCAGTTAGGCCTAGGGTCACCCCTCCAGTGACTCCTAGGCCCTGGAGTTTACCGGTCGCACTGGACATTGTATCAGGAGATGTCCAGAACTCTCGCAATAGAGGCAGAGACCTGAACGGTGCCGCCTTTGGCGTTCCTCTGGCGATAAGGGACCACAGCCCAGTTGCATGGGCTCATCTGGAAAGACCTCAGAGGAGAACTGCGGGGAGGCGCTCGGGAGACAGTACGAGGTCGAGGAGCTCCAGTAGTACATCATTTAGATCCTGCAAGCTCGATGTACCTCTCCCAGAGACGGCAGTCGATTCTTCTGGCCAGGTCAATTAACGTGTCTAGTGTTCCTGGAAGGTCGCAAGCTGCAAGCTCATCTTTGATCTTAGGGGAAAGACCATCTAAGTATATCGCTCGCAGACATGGCTCCTCCCAATGGAGCTCAGTTGATAAGGTGCGAAACTCCCAAGTTGTAGTCCATCAGGGAATGACTACCCTATCTGAGATGAAGGAGTTCCGTGCTGACTTGCGTCTGCTGCCCAGGGGTTTCGAAGATGGCTTGAAAATGTGCCAAGAAACTCGAAAGGTCCAGCAGCAGTGGATCTGAACGTTCCCATAAGGGTGAAGCCCAGGCCAGGGCCTTCCCTTCTAGCAAAGACAGGATATAAGTTGTCATGGTCAAAGCATCTGGAAAGAGTGCCGCCTGCAGGCAAAAGTGCATAATGCACTGGTTAAGGAACCCATGACAGTGCTGAGAGTCCCCTGCATAGCGAGGGGGAGCTGGTAAAGGAATCACCGATCGGGGAGTTGCTGCTGAGGCCAGCGAGCTGGAAGGAGGGGCGGCCTGGACAGAGGTGGCAGCCACAGAATGCAAGTGGGTGTTGAGATGCTCCATAGAAGCCGCCAGCGACTCCAAGACCTTCTGTTGTTCCAGGACTCTTTGGGCCAGCCAGAGATTGCCTGCAAGGCAGGAGCCTCAGCCGGATCAATTGCCTTGGCTAGCTATTACGAGATTGGATCTTTGGGCCGGCGGAGTAGGGAACCAATGGGGAGGAGCCCCGGAGGGCCCTTCCGACAGCAGGTGAGGCTGTAGGAGATCCGAGACCCCTCAGGACATTCATCACTACCAGCCCTTGTTCCCCGCAGGTTGAGCCCTTGGGTACTGGGCCCGGCTGGACTTATGTGGGGTCTCAGGCTGGAGGTGAACTAGCGTCTGCAGGCAAGAACGTAGGCAGAGGATGTACCTCGTAGTGAAGCTCGCAAGGGTCTTAGCAGGCAGTGTATCTCATAGTCTGGCAGGCAAGGGTCTTGGCAGGTGGCGTATCTCATAGTCAGGCAGGCAAAGGTCTTGGTACGGAGGAGCAGAAGACAGGAAACATAACAGTCGACGACGGATCCAAACAGGAACTGGAGCCAGGAGTAGCCAAGGCAAGGCCTGCTTCTCAGGCCTTGCCTTAAATACCTGCAGATTTGGGAGGAGGAGTCTGGGCCCCTCCCGCGGTGACCCCTGAAAAGGGGTCAGGTGGCGTGCACGCGTGCTTGGGAAGCCAGGGGTTAGGAGGAAGGCCAGAGCAGGATCCGCTGGCGTGCCGTCCTGCACGCAGCGTTGGCATGGTGGTCCGGAGGGAGGGCCGCAGTGCGGCTCGCCAGCTGCGACCGCTGGCTGAAGCGAGGTTCCCGGATCCAAGGAGGCAGAGTCGGCTGAGCCAGTAGGTGGGAGGGTCTGACTGCGGTTCCGTTCAGCTGACTTTTGCAACAAAAACAAAACAACCTTTCATTAGTTTTTGTGTGTTTGTTGTAAAATTTTGTTGCCTCTGATTTAAAAAAAAACAAAACCCTTCCTGGACTCCCCTCTTATCCTTCTCATCCCACCTCCAAAGCCTCTTGCCATATTTTTCCTTTTCTTCATACAACAGGAGCAACCCGCAGCGATTCCCAGCCGCTCCTGCCCTGCTGCTGGCAGACCTAGGCTGTGCCACTCTTAGTTTCTTCTTCTGGCCGGCACCATTTTCTATGGAACTGCCACGCCAATTTCTAAGCAAACCACCAGCAGGGCAGGAACCACCAGGAATCACTTCTGCTCCCTACAATTATGGTAAGAGAGATGGAGGGATCAGAGGCAAGGCCCAGGAGGGTTTCTTGTTTCTGCAACGGGGCTCGACTTTTTTTGTTTTGTTTTCCTTTTGGGGTTTTTCTTCATTTTTAAAATTTCATTGCTGGTTTCATTTTTTTTTTTTTTTATTTTCATTTTAAATAAACAAAAAGAAAAGGAACAAACAAATGAAAACAAAATAAACAAACAAAATAAAAATGAAACAAACAAAAAAAAATATTGCCGGTTCAGGCCCCTAATACTCAATCCGTGGCTGAAGAAAGACGAGACACCCCCCCCACCCCCCCCCCCCCCCCTCAGTATGAATCTTTCACATCACAGCACATCAAAGAGCAAATCTGGAACGAACATTTTCAGGGCTGAAAGAGACAATCATGGAATATGTAGGTCCCCTGCCCCACCCCCCCATCCCTGAGCTCCCTCTAAAGCAGTTACACAATGTCTTTCTAAAATCCTCTGATACTTCTGAGGATCTCACATGTAGTTGAATTTTTTTGAACAGTATCCTAGCCGATGAAATGTAAGCGGTTATCTTGGCCAGGCAGAGGCCGTCTGACAGTAGTCCGCCTACCCCCGCCCCCTAGCCATTCACTTTTTTTAAGCACCTAAATTTAGGGGCCTAGAGAAAACAGTTGCCAAAATTTAGGCGCTCAGCCCCAGTTTTCCCAAGGGGCCACTATAGGTGCCCGACTTCCAAAATTAGGCCCCCTAAGCTCTATAAAAATGGATCCCTTTATTCTGAGGCTGCCTACTGGTGACATATTTCCATTTAATGTCTGCATATTGCATTTCATAAGTAACGTGTCTCTCCATTTCAACCATGGTTTTCAAAGAAAAGAAGGCTTCAACACACAAGCTTCTAGCTGATATCATTTTGTTGAATTAACAATACTATTTGTGGCTAACTCTCAAGGGCTCTGCTCCCTTCATCAGGTCAGTGACAAAGCAGTTTTATACTGGGTTTAAATATTACAGAACCAACTGGCCAGGAGGTTGTTTGCCTGCTAGGGATGTGCTTTTGTCTAAAACGAAACAGCGAATGTCAACGAATTGCATTGCGTTTTGTTTTGTAAATGAGGTGAAAGAAAAATAAATAAAAATGTATTTGTTTTGTCTTTCATTTCATTTTACAATAGCCGGGCCACCAGCCCCACCCGTCTGCCCCCCCCACCACCACCACCACTCCGCATTGATTGAACCACACATTAAACTTTTTTTTTTTAAAAAAAGACCCACAAGCTTGCCCCAATCCTCCTACCCTCCAAGCCTTTCATCCACAGGGGGACAGGAGTGATCCCAGTTGCTCTTGTCCCACTTGTGGCTTACTCCAAAATTGCACCAACCTCAGCTCAGAAATGACTAAGGATCGCTCCTGCCCCTTTTGGACCCAAGAGAATGGGGTAACATGCAGAGGGGAAGCCCTTAGGGGTCCAGGAAAGTTGGGAGGGGAGGAGTATGGCAAAACTGGGGAGGGTTTTGTTTTCTCACTTTACTGCACGGTCTGGTCAGTGGCGTGGGGGGATAGTGGCCAGGTTTTAACGTGTGCTTGGAAAATAGCGTACACTAAAAAAGAAAAAGTGAAAAAAAAAAAGGTCAAAGAAACAAAATGAAATGAGAAACCTCTAAAAAAAAATAAAATGGAAAAAAAAAACCCAAACCTGCCCACCTTTACTGCACATGCCATGAAGTTACAGGTTGTGTTACCATAGCAACTTAGTAGAGAAAAGGGTTGCGGTAGGACAGGGTGACAGAGACGGCAGCACTTTACAGCTGCAGGGAGCCTACATCCGATAATGGGCAAGGAAACCAGTGTGTGACCGCATTACGTTTGTTCCTCGCCTCAGCTTCCTGTTATATGTAGGCAACGTCATGCCCTGCTGACTCTGCATTACTTAAACCCAATGTAACTGCACTGTTTCTTCACTGACCTGATGAAGGGAGCACTGACCCCGGAAGCTCCTCATAGATGCATTAAGTCCAATAAAAAGGTTGATCCTCATTTCTACCTATCCAAGTGGACTAACACGGTAACCCACACTGCTTTCTTCAATCATGATTTTGCATTTGACATAAAGTAAGTAAAACTGTCTTTTTTGTTTATTTGTTTAAAACAAATATGACTAAAAACCAGACAGACTGGTCTATCAAGAAAATGTGATCCTTAATTTTTTTTTTTTTATTATGAATCAAATGCTTATGAAGTTTTATTCTTGAGCTTGAATATAGGGAGGAGTAATCTGCAAAAAGCCCGCACAGGCTGCAAAGTACACAAGTCCACTTTGAAAACTCACGGGTTTTCCCAAACTGCGCACAGTAAGTTGCATGTAGATTTGCATACGTACTTTCAATGGTCAAAACTATGCGTGTAAATCCTTTCCCTGCCCCAAAACCCTCCCTTCAGAACATCTACTTGGAGTGTGGGTAAACGTCTATGCAATATCAGTTTTGTGCAGAACACCTCCTCACCCTCATGTTTATTTCCAAGGGTTTTATGCACATAGAGAAGGTAAATTTTCAAAGGAATTGCGCATGTAAATATAACGTACTATCGTAGCAATTTTCAAAAGTCATTTATACGCTTAAAGTGCTCTTAGGCATGTAAAACCTAGTGACAATTCAATGGCATATCTCGTTGCAAATTTCAAAAGCCCAGTTGCACAGGCAAAGTACATTTACACATGTAGGGCCTGATTTTTAAAAGCATTTACTTGAGTAAAACTGGGCTTTATTCGAGTAAATGCACTTTACTCGAGTAAGTGGGTTTTTGAAAATTGCTACAATATATGCCATTGAATTGTCCATAGGATTTACTCACATAAATGCACTTTACGTGAGTAAATAGCGTTTGAAAATTGCTACAATAGTAGTTACATTTATGCGCATAACTCCTTTTGAAAATTACCCCCGTAATACCCAGTTTTAAGCATATAAATGCTTTTGAAAATCAGGCCCTAAGTGTTGAGAAAATCAAGCCTATGTGGAGAATGTTCAAATGGCTGACATTGCTGAAAAGTCTGGGGTTGCGTTTAGCCTGCGGTCTTTGCACCCTTTTTCAAAGTGAAAGAAAGCACCTGGTTTTCCTTTGAAAATTGCCACGAGCATAAGGTTGACAACGGCTCTCAGAAAATTACAAAGTCATGGGATAGGAGGCAGTGTCCCGTTGTGGGACTGGTAACGGGTGGAAAGGCCAGAAAAAGAGGGGAGGACTAAATGGTCAGATTTCCAAATGGAGAAAGGTCGTTAGTGGAGCGCCTCAAGGACTGGTACTGGGACTTGTGCTAGCGTATTCATAAATGGGAAAGGAAATGATGTTTGAGGTGACGAAATCTGCAGATGACACAAGTTAAAACAGCAGCAGATTGTGATGACCTGCAGAAAGACTTTGTGAGACTAGGAAACTGGACAGCTGAGTAGCAGTTGCAATTCAGTGGGGAAAAGTGCAATGCGATGCACAGAGGGAAAAAATAATCCCAACTACAGGTACATGGAGCTGGGCTCAGTATTGGCATCACCACCCAGGAAAATAACTTTGAAGTCATCGTGAGCAATACCTTGAAATCCGTTTGGTGCACTGTGGCGGTCAACAAAGCAAATAGAAAGATAGGAATGATTGGAAAAGAAATGGAGAATATCATATTTCCTCTGTATAGATCCATTGTGTGCTCGCACCTTGAGTACCCTGTGCAGTTCTGGTCGCCCCCATCTCAAAAAAGACAGAACAGACATGGGAAAGGTACTGAGAAGGGCAACAGAAATGATAAAAGGGGTAAACGGTAGGGATGTGCGCTCGTTGAAAAACAAACTGCAGTCTAAACTAAAAATGGACATTTTCAATTTGTTTTGTTAAATGCAGAACAAACTGAAAATGGCCCTGAAAACCCCACAAAATGTTTGGAAAATGGTGCACACTATATTCCAAAACGAAGCAAAACGAAACTAAATCACCCGAAATGAAATTTGGGCCAAAAATGGCCCAAGAGCAAAATAAAATAAACCAAATAAACATTTTGATCATGCACATCCCTTATGAGGAAAGGCTAAACAGACTAGGGCTCTTCATCTTGGAGAAGAGACAACTGAGAGGGGTGGAACAGGTAAATAGGGAATAGTTATTTACCCATTCAAATAGTACTAAGGATAGGGGACACTGCCTGAAACTAAGAACCTGCAGTTAGTGTAGCTGGGTTCAAAAAAGGTTTGGATAAGTTCTTAGAGGAGAAGTCCATTAATGGCTATTAATCAATTATACTTAGGGAATAGCCACTGCTATTAATTGCATCAGTAGCATGGGTTCTTCTTAGTGTTTGGGTAATTGCCAGGTTCTTGTGGCCTGGTTTTTGGCCTCTGTTGGAAGCAGGATGCTGGGCTTGATGGACCCTTGGTCTGTCCCAGCATGGCAATTTCTTATGTTCTTATGTTCTTATGTACTTGCTCATTGTAGGAAGCACTTTTTCACTCAGTGCACAATCAAGCTGTGGAATCTGCTGCCAGAGGATGTGGTCAAGGCAAATTAACATAGCAGAGGTTTTAAAGGGATTCCAACAAATTCCTGCAGAAAATGTCCATAAACATTAATAGCCTAGGTAAACTTGGGGAAACCATTGTTTATCCTGGGTGTTGCACCAGGAAGTAGACATTTGGCCTAGTGCATGATTGGTAGGCTCCCTGGTCGGACCCAGAGAGTGCCTGCCACCAGGAGGCAGAGCACAAGAGGAGACAGAGGTTAGCTGGAGCTTCTCCACTAGCAACCCGGGGTTCCCTCGGGTTGAGCCCTTGGTTACCCGGGCCAGGTCTTAGGTGGGCCTCGCAAGATCTCCTTGAGAGAAAGTTCAGAGGTGCGCCCACCACGATCAAGGGTGCACAGTCGATATCCAGGCCAGAAGTCCAGGGTGCCTGAGAAGGCCAGAATAAAGTCTCTGAATGTATGGCAAGGATCAAGGCCAGAGTCTAGGAAGCGTGGTCTGCCAATGCAAGGGTCAGAGCCAGTAATCAGTCCATGGGTAGTCAGTCAAAGCAGAGATCAGGTTCCAGGAGACAGTCAGACGTGGTCGAGTTCAGGCAGAGGTCAGTTCCAGGCAGCGTGCAGACGTAGTCGGTAATCAGGAAGAGGTAAGTTCCAGGCAGCGAGTAGACGTGGTCGTAGAAACAGGCAGAAGGTCAGAGGCAGGCAGTAGGGATGTGCAGCAGGGACGGATACATTCGATTCGGTATTCGTATTCGTTGGGACCCAAATCCGTTACATCAATTTTCGGGGGACCCCGATTCGTCCATTAGTTACGTATGGTATTCGTTTCCCATTAAAGTTAAAAAAAAAACATCCCAACCCTTTACATTTAATTAACTACAAACCCCCACCCTCCTGACCCCCCCCCAAGACTTGCCAAAAGTCCCTGGTGGTCCAGCGGGGGTCCTGGAGCATTCTCCTGCACTCGGGTCATTGGCTGCCGGTATTCAAAATGGCGCCGATAGATTTGTCCTTACTATGTCACAGGTGCTACCGGTGCCATTGGTCGGCCCCTGTCACATGGTAGGAGCAATGGATGGCTGGCGCTATCTTGTGCTCCGATAGCTCCTATCGGCGCCATTTTGAATACTGGCAGCCGACAGCCCGAGTGCAAGAGATCACTTCAGGACCCCCGCTGGACCACCAGGGACTTTTGGCAAGTCTTGGGAGGGTCAGGAGGGTGGGGGTTTTATTCGTTAGTGATACGTTGTATTCGTGGGGGTTCGCCATACGTTTCAGAACCCCATGAATGCAACGAATAGGGACCTATATGTTGTGGATTGCGCATTCGTTCAAAACAAATGCACATCCCTAGCAGGCAGCGATCAACATAGCCAAGAGCAGGCCGGGGTCAGTACCGAGAAGATAGTTCAAGAGGTACTACCTGGGGAGACGAGGAGACAGAAGGACGCTGGAACAGGAGGACGCTGGAACAGAAGGACGCTGGAACAGGACTGGAACAAGGCTGGAATGAGACTGGAACACAGACTGGAACGCATAGGCAAACTAGAAATCACAATGTGATCGACCCGATTGCCAAGGCAAGGAAGTGATGGTAGGAACTTCCTTGTATACTGAGACTAATCAAGGCGCGCCGTGGAGCTGGGATCTGCCCCTGGCCCTTTAAGAGGCTGGGCGGTCTGCGTGCCCACGCCTAGGGGCAGGGCCAATGCCATGGAGGATGCCGAGCCCCGCCATGAGGCCTGGCTGGAAGAAGAAGGCCCAGCAACTGCTGCCGTGGGACGCCGAGGCCTAGCTGGATTCGCTGCCGCTGCTGGGGAGGCCATCCCGGGACCCGCGGAGGTCTTAGAGAGGCGAGCAGGCCCAGGTGTGGGCCGAGTGCGGACGGAACGCGCAATACTTGGGAGTGGGCAACAAGAAATAGAGCTACTTTTTTGGGATTTGGCAGCCACTTGCGACCTGGATTGGCTGGTGTTGGAGACAGAATGCTGGACTCAACAGGACCAGCATGGCAGTTCTTATATTCTGTGGATACTTTTTACACAGAAAAATAATACGGTATAATATTATCTTTTATAAATGATAAATTAGAAGCCTGCAAATTAGAGACCAATGGATTCAAGTTCCTCACTGCTAATTCAATTTTACTTGTTCTACTTTCCAAATCTACAAACTTCTCTCTCGTCTCTACGGAGAAAGTATGTATCCTGGAAATAGAACTAGATAATTTCTTATCGATTTTAACATTTAATCTCCATACATCTAATAATGAGACATTCACAGGCTCTATTTCTATATTTTCTTCTTCATTAACTGGTTCAAAAATCACAGCTGGACATTCAGTTTTCTTAATATTAGCAGTGGTCCCATCATCCATATTACTCGCTATTACATCTATAGAAGCCCCTGATACATTTTCCCCCAAAGGAATAGTAGGGGGAATACTCACAGAGGGTTCTATAATAACATTGACTTCATTTATACAAACTCTTGGCTGATCTGGAGGTTGCGAGGACCGGGGACTTAAAGTAACTCCCAACTGGGAGCTACCTTCCAAATTGTCCCTAACCATGGACTCATCAATATGAATCAAATGGGAGTCCATGGGTCCTATCCTTCTTTGTGTAGGAGTCACCGGGGATGAGGTATAATTCTTTGATTTTCGCTTTCTTCCCATACTAACAAGGAAAAGAAAAAAAAAAAATACCCAGGGGCGCGCCCCTTTGGCGCGTGGCTTCGGCAGCGCGCCGACGGCTGCGCGCCGCAGGGGCCTTGATTTTATACAGTCCGTCGGGGCGCCTCCCAATGATGTCACGGAGTCTCCGCCCACTAGGTCCGAGCCTCTTACCCCACGCTTTCAGGAGTAGTTGTTCACCTCTTAAGCTAAACAGCACTGAAACGGGGCTCTCCAAGCACTGCAACCGCTTCCTCCTCTCCTCGGTCACAGTCTCGCAAGGGCCTTGATTTTATACAGTCCGTCGGGGCGCCTCCCAATGACGTCACGGAGTCTCCGCCCACTAGGTCCGAGCCTCTTACCCCACGCTTTCAGGAGTAGTTGTTCACCTCTTAAGCTAAACAGCACTGAAACGGGGGCTCTCCAAGCACTGCAACCGCTTCCTCCTCTCCTCGGTCACAGTCTCGCAAGGGCCTTGATTTTATACAGTCCGTCGGGGCGCCTCCCAATGACGTCACGGAGTCTCCGCCCACTAGGTCCGAGCCTCTTACCCCACGCTTTCAGGAGTAGTTGTTCACCTCTTAAGCTAAACAGCACTGAAACGGGGCTCTCCAAGCACTGCAACCGCTTCCTCCTCTCCTCGGTCACAGTCTCGCAATGGCCTTGATTTTATACAGTCCGTCGGGGCGCCTCCAATGACGTCACGGAGTCTCCGCCCACTAGGTCCGAGCCTCTTACCCCACGCTTTCAGGAGTAGTTGTTCACCTCTTAAGCTAAACAGCACTGAAACGGGGCTCTCCAAGCACTGCAACCGCTTCCTCCTCTCCTCCTCTTTGGGCAAACTTATGCACAAACAGGATTTACATGTGTAATTGTTGCTTTATGTGTTTTATAGTTGTTGTAATCCACCCAGGGGAGCATTGATGTAATGGAGCAGAATATCAAATTTTACTGGGGATATGATAGAGGTGTTTTACTAAATAAATTTTACTAAATAAATGCATTGTGTAAATGTTACTGGCCCCGGAGTCCAGGGAACCCACCTGGGGAGCAGCATAGGACCGCAAGGCAGGACTTAGGACAAGACAAGAGCTGGTCTTTCACCTAGCCAGCCCCTTCCCTCATGGGTTGAGCTCTTGGGTTCTAGGAGCCAGTCTGGAATGTCCTTCCAGAGGAGGTGGTGAAGATAAAAACAGTGAAAGATTTCAAAGGGGCATGGGATAAACACTGTGGATCCCTAAAGGCTAGACGATGGAAATGAAGAAATGAGTGCATGGGAGTAACTTGCTGGTATAACCAATAAGCCTTCATACTGTTGAAGCAACTCCATCATTGCTCTCTGCCTCAATAGCAGGGGGAAAAGAGGAAAAGGGGAATTAAATTCAGACACCAACCAAAAAGGACATTGAATTTTACGATCTGGGAAAACAAATAAGCATGGGGGAAACATAAGAATATGCAATGCAGGGTCAGACCAAGGGTCCATCAAGCCCAGCATCCTGTTTCCAACAGCGGACAATCCAGGCCATAAGAACCTGGCAAGTACCCAAAAACTAAGTCTATTCCATGTTACTGTTGCTAGTAATAGCAGTGGCTATTTTCTAAGTCAACTTAATTAATAGCAGGTAATGGACCTCTCCTCCAATAACTTATCCACTTCTTTTTTAAACACAGCTAAACTAACTGCACTAACCACATCATCTGGCAACAAATTCCAGAGTTTAATTGTGCGTTGAGTGAAAAAGAACTTTCTCCGATTAGTTTTAAATGTGCCACATGCTAACTTCATGGAGTGCCCCCTAGTCTTTCTATTATCCGAAAGAGTAAAAAACTGATTCACATCTACCCATTCTAGATCTCTCATGATTTTAAACACCTCTATCATATCCCCCCTCAGCCATCTCTTCTCCAAGCTGAAAAGTCCTAACCTCTTTATCCTTTCCTCATAGGGGAGCTGTTCCATTCCCCTTATCATTTTGGTCGCCCTTCTCTGTACCTTCTCCATTGCAATTATATCTTTTTTGAGATGCGGCGACCAGAATTGTACACAGTATTCAAGGTGCGGTCTCACCATAGAGCGATACAGAGGCATTATGATATTTTCCGTTTTATTCACCATTCCCTTTCTAATAATTCCCAACATTCTGTTTGCTTTTTTGAATGCCGCAGCACACTGAACCGACAATTTCAATGTGTTATCCACTATGACGCCTAGATCTCTTTCTTGGGTAGTAGCACCTAATATGGAACCTAACATTGTGTACCATAGCATGGGTTATTTTTCCCTATATGCATCACCTTGCACTTATCCACATTAAATTTCATCTGTCATATCGATGCCCAATTTTTCCAGTCTCACAAGGTCTTCCTGCAATTTATCACAATCTGCTTGTGATTTAACTACTCTGAACAATTTTGTATCATCTGCAAATTTGATTACCTCATTCGTCATATTTCCTTCCAGATCATTTACAAATATATTGAAAAGTAAGGGTCCCAATACAGATCCCTGAGGCACTCCACTGCCACTCCCTTCCACTGAGAAAATTGTCCATTTAATCCTACTCTCTGTTTCCTGTCTTTTAGCCAGTTTGTAATCCACAAAAGGACATCGCCACCTATCCCATGACTTTTTACTTTTCCTAGAAGCCTCTCATGAGGAACTTTGTCAAATGCCTTCTGAAAATCCAAGTACACTACATCTACAGGTTCACCTTTATCTACATGTTTATTAACTCCTTCAAAAAAATGAAGCAGATTTGTGAGGCAAGACTTGCCTTGGGTAAAGCCATGCTGACTTTGTTCCATTAAACCATGTCTTTCTTTTTTGTTCTGTGATTTTGATATTTAGAACACTTTCCACTATTTTTCCTGGCACTGAAGTCAGGCTAACTGGTCTGTAGTTTCCCGGAACGCCCCTGGAGCCCTTTTTAAATATTGGAGTTACATTAGCTATCCTGCAGTCTTCATGTACAATGGATGATTTTAATGATAGGTTACAAACTTTTACTAATAGGTCTGAAATTTCATTTTTTAGTTCCTTCAGAACTCTGGGGTATATACCATCCTGTCCAGGTGATTTACTACTCTTCAGTTTGTCAATCAGGCCTACTACTATCTTTAACCAATAAGCCTGATACTTTTGATGCAACGCCAACATCGCTCTCTGCTTCTTCGGCAAGAGGTAATGGGGAATTAGACAGCAACCAACAAAGGCTCTGACTTTTGTCAGTCTGGGAAATTGGTAAGTATGGAGGTGACTTGTATGGCATGGCAGATGCTACCATAAGCTTGCTGGGCAGACTGGGTGGACCATTTGGTCCTTTTCTGCCATCACTTCCATGTTTTTCTGTTTCTATGTGGTGGCAGTACATCATGGTGGTGAGTCCACAAAGGCAGAAACATGACTGGGGACAGCAATGCCAGACAGACAAGGCTTGGACAAGGCAGCCTGCAGATAACACTTGGACAAGGCAGGCTGGAGACAAGGCTTAAGGCGAAACAGGTTTGGCAGGCAGGTTTTGGCAGGCAAGTTTAACAGGCAGGACAAGGCACACAAGGCAGGCAGGGCTTGGCAGACAAAGCAAGGCTTGGTACTGGACAGGACCTAGAACTAGATAAAACAAGGGCGAGACCAGGCAAGATAGGACTCTGGAACAGGCCGGACTGGTCAGGATACTGGAAGAGACAGGAGAAGACTCTGGTATAGGCAGGACGGGACAGAACACTGAAACAGACAGAACAAGACTAACAAGGCAGCTAGGGCAGGGTTTAGACAAGGCTGACAAGGGAAACACTGAACAAAGAACACAGAAGCCCAAAAGCAGCAAGGCTTAGAACAAGCAGAATAGGCCCAAAGGCCCAAGGCAGGATATAAGAGAGAATAGGCCAGAGATATAGAAATTGCATGTAAAATTGTTCGGTGCCTTCATCTGTTGAGCTCCATATTGATTCTCTAACGCATCTGCAGTCAGACTGAAAAAAGCTTTTTATAGTCACTCTGGGGTTTTCCTACAGCTGATGGCAGGGGATGAGAGGGAAGTAAGTGAATGCTCTATGAAACCTCAGAGCCATTACACCATTGTTAGACAGGGGAAGGGGCACTTAGCATGCGAATGGGTGAAAAAGACAGATAATTTTGGTTCCTTGGAATTTCTTAAAGCAAATAAACAACCCAACAGGTAAGGCTAGCCAATAGCCATTATTAAAAGGAATAAAGTAACATCTGATGGCTGTCAAAAAATACAGCTATTTTGTAATGCATTATTCACTTGCACGTTTAGAATGGTTTGGCAAGGCATTATCCACCCTCTGAAAGCATGTAGCTCTAAGCTAATGTAGCATGTGCCAAGACAATCTTCTCCTCCGCGGGTGATATGAAGATTATAAGTGCATTGTGAAAAGGATAAACACAATTTGTGAGCCACATAGGTTGACTGCATAAAATCAGAAAATCACCCCATATACATCAAATTAACATTCAGAAATCTAGTCTTCCCTGAGAGAAGCAACTAGGATTTGATCTTATACTTGGTAGCACAAAGTTTTGGAAATCCAAGAAAATTCCATCTTCTAGAAATCAGAAGTATGATTCAAGAGAGGAATGTTTAAAAACACCATAGAAAACAAAAAATAAAGTAGAACAAAATTTTCCCTAAAAGCAGGAAATCCAAAAAGTATAAAAGTATCAAGCTAATCTTTCAATATCTTTATTGTAGCTTTTTATTATTATCAAAAATGAGTTAGCAACAACATGGTATGGCATATTCCTTATTGATAAATATCAAATGAATGCAATAAAATACATGGACCACAGACAATATTAGAATACTAAAACAAACCATGCAAAAAACACATTGACATAAAAGCACATCACACACTAGTCATACACTCATACCGTATCTCACGCACACCTGTATACTTTGATTACACAACAAAGTAATATATGAAGATATTTTACAAATTAACATTCTAATTATATAGAAAGAAATGCTGTTCAACCAAATATTAATATTGACAACATTTTTGGTTGTTTCTAATATCCAGCAACGTCTCTATGTTCACAGGGGATATATCCTTTGAGGCTTCTTCAAGAACTGTTCAATTAAAAAAACCCAAGAGGCTCTTGATTCACTCGTATCCAGGGGGTATAAGCTGTAACTAAACTGATGTGTGAGGAACTGTTGACATGATCAACTTCTTCCATAGAAACTTATCTTAGTGATGCACGCCCAAACTGTCTTTACAATCATGGCAGATGTCAGGTATCAGCCAATTCATGACACTACAGAGTATATATTGCTAGAACTTTTTCCATCATAATGTTTTTTTTATTTTGCATCTGATTGACTGGCAAGCTTCGCATCTATTTTGAAAAACAAGTAAGTATTTGTTTAGCCAGACTCATAGTCGTACTAAGCTTTCTGACATCTCCACTGGATCAAAACAACATATCTCAAGAGGGAAACTATATGGTTTCTTAGCACCAGAAATGGCAGCAGACCATAAGAACATAAGAACATAAGAAATTGTCATGCTGGGTCAGACCAAGGGTCCATCAAGCCCAGCATCCTGTTTCCAACAGAGGCCAAACCAGGCCACAAGAACCTGAAAATTACACAAACACTAAGAAGATGCCATGCTACTGATGCAATTAATAGCAGTGGCTATTCCCTAAGTAAACTTGATTAATAGCCGACTTCTCCTCCAAGAACTTATCCAAACCTTTTTTGAAACCAGCTACACTAATTGCACTAACCACATCCTCTGGCAACAAATTCCAGAGCTTTATTGTGCATTGAGTGAAAAAGAATTTTCTCTGATTAGTCTTAAATGTGCTACTTGCTAACTTCATGGAATGCCCCCTAGTCCTTCTATTATTCGAAAGTGTAAATAACCGAGTCACATCTATTTGTTCAAGACCTCTCATGATCTTAAAGACCTCTATCATATCCCCCCTCAGCTATCTCTTCTCCAAGCTGAATAGCCCTAACCTCTTCAGCCTTTCCTCATAGGGGAACTGTTCCATCCCCTTTATCATTTTGGTTGCCCTTCTCTGTACCTTCTCCATTGCAACTATATCTTTTTTGAGATGCGGAGATCAGAATTGTACACAGTATTCAAGGTGCGGTCTCACCATGGAGCGATATAGAGGCATTATGACATTTTCCGTTCTATTAACCAATACCTTCCTAATAATTCCTAACATTCTGTTAGCTTTTTTGACTGCTGCAGCACACTGAGCCGACAATTTTAAAGTATTATCCACTATGATGCCTAGATCTTTTTCCTGGGTGGTAGCTCCTAATATGGAACCTATCATCGTGTAACTACAGCAAGGGTTATTTTTCCCTATATGCAATACCTTGCACTTGTCCATATTAAATTTCATCTGCCATTTGGATGCCCAATCTTCCTGTAATGTATCACAGTCTGCTTGTGATTTAACTACTCTGAATAATTTTGTTTCATCCACAAATTTGATAACCTCACTTGTTGTATTCCTTTCCAGATCATTTATAAATATATTGAAAAGCACCGGTCCAAGTACAGATCCCTGAGGCACTCCACTGTTTACCCTTTTCCACTGAGAAAACTGACCATTTAATCCTACTCTCTGTTTCCTGTATTTTAACCAGTTTGTAATCCACGAAAGGACATCGCCTCCTATCCCATGACTTTTTAGTTTTCATAAAAGCCTCTCATGAGGGACTTTTCCAAATGCCCCTTCAAAAAAATGAAGCAGATTTGTTAGGCGAGACTTCCCTTGGGTAAATCTATGTTGACTGTGTTCCATTAAATCATGTCTTTCTATATGCTCTACGATTTTGATCTTGAGAATAGTTTCCCACTATTTTTCCCGGCACTGAAGTCAGGCTCACTGGTCTATAGTTTCCCGGATTGCCCCTGGAGCCTTTTTTAAATATTGGTGTTACATTGGCCACCCTCCAGTCTTCAGGTACAATGGAAGATTTTAATGATAGATTACAAATTTTAACTAATAGATCAGAAATTTCATTTTTTAGTTCCTTCAGTACCCTAGGATGCATACCATCCGGTCCAGGTGATTTGCTACTCTTTAGTTTTGTCAATCTGGACTACTACATCTTCCAGGTTCATAGTGATTTCGTTCAGTTTGTCTGACTCATCACCCCTGAAAACCATCTCCGGAACTGGTATCTCCCCAACATCCTCATTAGTAAACATGGAGGCAAAGAATTAATTTAGTCTTTCTGCAATTGCCTTATCTTCCCTAAGAGCCCCTTTAACCCCTCGGTCATCTAATGGTCCAACTGACTCCCTCACATTTAAATGCGTTTGTTGTCTGCAGCCGTTTCTGGTGCTAAGAAACCATATACTTTCACTCTTCACATGTGTTCTTTTATAACCAAATATATATTTTATAAACTTAACCAGCTAAGTAATAGCTGCTGACCATGCCAAGATATTCAAATTGTGCCACTTAGGTGGATAAATTCAAACTTAACCAGCTAAGTGGCATTGATACTGGGACCATAATGTTTAATTTCTCTCAACCAATTTCAGGAAACATTCAGTTGCACAACCCTGGAAAAACATGGGTCTCCCCCACCCAGACTCCTTCCAAGGATGTACTCAAATGGCACAGGGCGCCACTTGGAAGGCCGTCAACCGTAGTTCACATCCCATCAAGTAAGAGGTCTTTAAGGAAAAATTGTTTTCAGTCTAACAATGATGAACCTTCAAGTGACTGTGTCATCATTAAAACTAGCAGCCAATAAGAGCTCAGTTAATGAAGTGCTATGCTCCTAGAATGCTGAAGGACAAGGAGATTTGTTGATTTGGATGTTCAGGGTTTAGCTTATCACAATATTCTGTTTTTATAATGAGCGTCTTTTCACTAAAAACAGAATATAGGAGAGGGAGCGTATCCCAAGACAACCATTTAGAAGCAGGAGATCATTTGATTCAAGAAAAGAACATTTGAAGGAAACTATTCAAAAAGTTTTTGGTTGCAATAGTTGCTTGTTTATTTATTTATTTATTTAAATGATTTTATATACCGGTATTTGTAGGTACATCATATCGGTTTACAAAGAACCTAATGCAATACATGGAACAAGGTGCATGGTAAATTGGACTTAAAGATGTCAAAGGAGTAAGATAATGAATGAGAAGATAAAGTATAGTGATATTAGGGAGATGTAACATTAGGCAATAACAATATATAATGTAAGAACAAAGATCAAGTATATTAATGCAGTTTTTGAGGAGCCAGGGGTGGCATAACATGAGTTGATTAAGATGGGTAAGGGGCTATTGGCCTTTCTGAGGGAGAAAGGGAGGGAAAAAACCTGAGATGGAAGGGGTGAAGGGCACGGGGGATAGTTCTAAGAGTGGGGGAAGGTAGAGGGGGGAGAGGGAACTGATAGGCTAGGAGGTATTGGCACGGAGTGAAGAGAAAGATAGAACGCTGTTCAGGGTATGCCTGTTTAAAGAGCCAGGTCTTTCATTTTTTCTTGAATTTCTGGGTGCATGGCTCTAGGCGGAGGTCAGGAGGCATGGAGTTCCAGAGGGCAGGTCCTGCAATTGATAGGGCTTGTTCTTTCGTGGAATTGAGGTGTGTGGTCTTCAGGGAGGGTGTGTGTAGGATGGTTGATCTAGTGGATCAGTTAGAGATGTGGAGGCGGAGGGAATCATCAAGCCAGTGTATATTATAGTTGTGTAGAGTTTTGTGTATAATTGATAGAGTCTTATAGAGGATTCAGAAAGATATAGGAAGCCAGTGGAGTTCTTTAAGGATGGGGATAATATGGTCTGTTTGCGGGTGTTGGTTAGAATTCTGGCCGAGGCATTTTGTAGCATTTGGAGTGGTTTGATGGTTGAGGTAGGGAGGCCTAGAAGTAGTGAGTTGCAGTAGTCAATTTTGGAAAAAATTGTAGCCTGAAGGACTATTCGGAAGTCATAGGAATGGAGGAATAGTTTCAGTTTTTTGAGGACATGGAGTTTGAAGAATCACTCTTTTATAGTTGGTTAATGAATTTTTTGACGTTCAGTTGGTTGTCGATGGTGACACTGAGGTCTCGTACATTTTGCGGGAAGGAGATAGCAAAGGGGAGGGGGTTGCTGTCGGGGGAGGGCACTATGTTGTGGTATGCAGTAATGATGAGGAGCTCAGTTTTTGAAGTGTTTAAGGCAAGGTGGAGGTTGGTGAGGAGGGTGATTTTAGCAGTAAGGCAGTTTTCCCAGGTCTTGAGGGACTTGGATATGGATTCTTGAATTGGGATGAGGATTTGGACATCGTCCGCGTAAATAAAGTGAGTAAGGCCAAGGTCCGAGAGGAGATGTCATAGGGGCAGCAGGTATATGTTGAAGAGACTGGATGATAGCGACGATCCTTGGGGGATGCCTTGTGTTAGATGGATGGGGGTGGATTCCGCATTTCCAATTTTGACTTTGACCAGAGCAGGGCTGTTCCAGTGATGCCAATTTCTGTAAGACGGTGAATTAGGATGTTGTGGCTTATGGTATCAAAGGCCGAGGAGATGTCCAGCAAGGCGAGAATGTATGAGTGTCCATGGTCTAGTCCTTTGAGAGGGTGTCTGTGAGGGAGATCAAGAGGGTTTCCATTCTGAAGAACATACGGAAGCCAAATTGTGACGGGAATAGGATATTGTGATTTTCTAAGTGGTCTGAGAGTTGGGAGTTGACGACCTTTTCCATGATTTTAGCTAAGAAGGGAAGGTTTGAAATGGGCCGATAATTAGCTGGAACAGAGGGGTCGAGATTGGGGGTTCTTTTAGGATGGGTTTGACTTTGGCCTGTTTTAAGGAGTCTGGGACTTTACCAAGGGAGAGTGAGCAATTAATTATCTTGGCTAGGGGTTTGGCAATTGTGTTCGGGATAGATAAGGGATTTGGTGGGGATTTGTCAGATGGGTGAGTTGAGGGTTTTGTTTTCTTTAGGATCGTTTCAGTTTCAGTGGATGAAGTGGTGTCGAGTGAGTCTAAAATGGCGTTTGGATTTTTTGGGGGACAGTTGGTGTGGGGGGTGGTTGTGGGGAATCAGAGCAGGACTTTTGCTATTTTATCATTGAAGAAAAGGGCAAGATCCTGGCATTTGCTTTTGGAGTCCTCATCGGAGATGGAAGAGTGAACTGTTTTTGTGAGATTAGCTACATATGAGAATAGGGCTTTAGCTTTGTACTGGTAATTATGAATTTTAAATGCGTAATAGTCGTGTTTAGTTTTGAGGATGATGGTTCTATAGGTGTGTAAGGAGGATTTGTATATAGCCAATTGGTTAGTGGTAGGATCTTTGCGCCATTTTTTTTCTTTCAATCTGAGGTCGTGTTTAAGTTTTTTTAGTTCAAGGGTGTACCAAGGTTTTTAGGAGTTGTGTGAGTGATTTATCTCTCTGGTGGTAAGGGGGCAGAGGTCATTAGCGATGTTTATTTATTTTATTTTATTTATTTAAATTCTTTTAATATACCGATACTCAAGACAAGGTCTTATCGTACAATAAACTAGGGGTAAACCAGTTAAACCAGTAAACACTGAAAGCGAAAGTTACATTACAACAGGGAAAGTATAACAGGGCTTTTTGAAGAAAAGTAAAGGGAAAGATTAACAATTTCTAATTGGAGAGCAGCGCATGTAAGTAGAAAGCAGTTGCGAACATGGTAAAATTATATACAATAAGTACTATATTTACAGTGAAGTCAATAAGGCGAATTATTGTTTAAATAAGTCGATGTTGTTAGTAAGGTTGTTCCAGGAGGAGAGCGCTGATTCAGGGCTTGATAGAGCTAGGTCGACGGCGTCAACGGCCCAGTGAAGGTTGATAAGCACCATGCCAGGACCGGAGCCCAGCTCCCCAGCAAGATCCCAGCTCCTTGGTAAATAACTTTTATACTTACCTGCGCCTCAAACTTTAAAAAACAGTAGAACTTTTTTCTTTTTTTGTTCTCCTCCTTTCTCTTTCACCATGGCCCCCGATCCCGAAGTCCACGGTTGCTCCGCCCCCCCACGGACGTCGACGCTGACATAAAGAGTGTCGACGGCCCAGTGAGGGTTGATAAGCACCGCGGCAAGACTGGAGTGCGCCGCGCCCCTACCGGTGTCCACGAGCCTAAGGAGCGCAAACCAGGGGCCATGCCCCTTGGTTTTGCTCCTAGTTTTTCCACTTAGTTTTCTCCTAAACATTAAAAACACTTTGCGAGATGCCCCTTAATTTTTTCCCCCAAGTTAAACTATAAACTATATTAAATACTAACATGGATTCTAAACACATTCCCTCCATCATCTCTCTCAATAGACAAAAACAAACAATATTCAGAAAAAAGCTTCCAAAGCCACATAGACATCTAATCTCTATCCCCTTAATTCCCAAAAATAAATGACTTAGTCTCTCACTTATTTCCCTACTCTTGGTAAATGCACAAGCTTTAGTCAAAAAAATGCCTATCCTAAACGATCTTTTCACAGACAACAACCCTGATATATGTGGAATCACCGAAACCTGGTTTAAAAAATCTGACTATGTTCTTTTAAATCAATTACCAAAAAATAAATATGATATCACATCTATACCTAGGCTCAACAAAAGAGGTGGTGGTATAATGATACTTTCAAAGAAGGAATTACACCTAAAAATACAGAAAATAAACTCACCACCCAAATTCGAAATAGCTCTCTTAAATTCCCAGTGTCTACAAATTTGTTTAATCTATGCACCCCCAAGCTTACTAGAACTCAATGTCTCTCCATTAATTGAATTCTTTGTTTCTAATCTAAAAACTGAAATTCCAACCGACATACTCGGTGACTTTAACTTACATGTGGATAAAGACCCATTATCTCACAACTGTGAGGCCTTCTTAAATTCAATGTCAGCTTTAGGTTTCAACAAATAGTGAATCAATCAACTCACAAAGCAGGACACACACTAGACTTAATATTCATCAACTCTTATATCAATACCACTATCAGTCCTACTATTAACCCAATCCCGTGGTCTGATCATAAACTAATTACTGGTGATATAAATATCCAATACTCAATCATAGTACCCCCAGCCACCAAAACCAGAATAGAATACAGGAAGCCATGACAACTAGATACCCTAACTGATCATCTCTCAAAAGCTCTGAATGACATAGATATATCGAACAGTGATAACGCAATCAATTCATGGTTCTCTTTAACAAAAAAAGTACCTGATAATTGCTGCCCACTTATCAAAAAAGATATTGGTATTAACAAGAAACACCACACCCCATGGTACAACAATGAATTAAGATTAAAACAACACTAAGAAAAGCTGAGAGACATTGGAGAGCGTCTCCTTCTACTGAAACATTATCTAAATACAAATCTTTATTACATAAATACAATGAATCCACCAATAAAACAAAAAAAAAATGTTATTCTAACCAAATAAATAAATGTCATTATAACCCTAGAGTACTGTTTTCATATGTAAAAGACCTGACCAATCCCATTGAAACTCCCACATCAAACAATTCTTTTAATTGTAATACAATTGCTCAATATTTCAAGGATAAAACTTTAAACATACTAAAAAAACATATCTCCCCAAAACTCTAACCAAATTGTACTACCAAGTAACCCTAAAGACACAGTTTCATCTCTTGAAATTGAAGGTATAATTTAAAAAAATGAACCCAGCTGCTCACCCAGTTGACTATATTTCAACAAAACTATTAAAAACAGTCACCAATATAGTCTCCATGTTGCGACCATCGGTCTGCGACGGCTTCGCCCCGCCTACCTCACTCTTCTTGTAGCTCCTCCCACTCACCTCGGACTACTGGCGGCCGCGGCGTCTGTCTGCCAACCTCTCCGGTGTCCCCAGACCGGCTTTGGTGCTGCTTCCCACCATGCTCCTCCAAGGTACCATAGGGCACGTGCGCGCATGCCACCCTCATCTTTATGTCCTCGTTGGCGCGAACCTCAGGGGCGTCCCCCTGAGATGATGTCACGCTGCCCGGATATTTAAGCCTACAACTTTTGCTAGCTAATCGAGTTAGCAATGGTAACCCTACGGATGGATTCGCTCTCCGTACCGAAGCTGCTCTGCCACTCCAGCACTATCTGGAACTCTTATTGCTAACCAGGTACCCGCTCCTCGGGGGCCTCTTCTGCTTCTTTCAGGTGCTATCAGGAAACCAGTACTCGCTCCTCGAGGGCCCATATTCCCTGAGTCGCTGCCTGCATCTACAACCCTTTCTACTTGGAAGACTTCACTAACAGTTTCCATCTGGGAGTACAACTACCATCTATTCCACAGTACTGCTTCCCTGGAACCAGGTACTCGCTCCTCGAGGGCCCATGTTCCCTGAGTCGCTGCCTGCATCTACAATCCTTTCTACTTGGAAGACTTCACTAACAGTTTCTGTTTCTGTTTGCTGATGTTTATCTATTGTATGCAAAGTTTACTGTTCTATGTAACGGCAGTGCCAAAAATTCTGTTTAATGACACTGTCAAAAAGTTTTAGTTTTCTGTAAACCGATACGATGTGCAAACGGCTATCGGTATATAAAAAACCTTTAAATAAATAAATAAATAAATAAATAAATAACAGTTCACTTCACTTCCTAACATGTCGCCTCCATTCTGGAGCTCACCCGCACCTCTCCCTTTATATTAACATATCATTATGTAGCCTCTTATATTAGAATTTGCAATTATTATTTATTGTAAATACATATTTATCAGTTGTTTTATTTGTTTTCTAGTTGTAGTTTCCCCTTTTCCGGCTTTTCTATTGCTCTAACCAGACTCACATTCCCTGTTATGATGTATTTCCTTCGCTTTTGTTAATATGTGAACCGGCATGATGTGCCTCTCTAATGCCGGTATATAAAAGTTACTAAATAAATAAATAAATAAATAAATAAATAAATAAATAAATAAACAGTTTCCATCTGGGAGTACAACTACCATCTATTCCACAGTACTGCTTCCCTGGAACCAGGTACTCGCTCCTTGAGGGCCTGCCCTTTGTTCCAGTGCCAGACTTCTCGTCTAGTGGAATCGCTGTGTAAGTACAATACCACTGAGTCTTTCTACTCTAAGGGATCAGGTACTCGCTCCTCGAGGGCCTGCTCTCCCTGTCTCGGAGCTTCTCCTATTCTACCTGGGACTCTGTAAGTTTCTCACTGTGTACTCATAACTCTCAGTCTCTTTCCACTTCAGCACAGCCGAGCAGAGGATTCGCTGTTCCAGCGTCCTGTGGGATACTTGCCCAGCCGGGCTCAACGTCTTCTACTCACTACTGCCACCTCTGGTGGTTTTCCAAACTGTTTAAATAAAGATTCAAATCTGTGTTTGTGTGTCCAGAGTCTGGCCTGACACCGTGGTCCCTCACAGGACTGCCCCCGTGGGCCTGGTCAGCTGCCACAGTGTCCAAGAATCCACCCAAACATCAATAACCATAACACTCCAAACCTATTGCCGATATAATTAATCTATCCATTACTGAAGCGATGTCCCACAAGTTTTAAAATCCACTTTAGTGAAACCAATCACAAAAAAAACCACAATCTAATTCATATGATCTTTCAAACCTAAGACCCATTTCTAATTTACTTTGTATTTCAAAAATTATTGAGAAAGTAATTAATAATCAACTAACAGCTTATCTTGAAAAGTACAGCACCCTGTATCCAGCACAACATGGATTTAGAAAATATTTTAGTACTGAGTCCCTTTTAACCTCACTACAAGATATCCTCAGAGGAGCCGATAACAGCCCGACTTTCTTCCTAGTCATGCTAGATATTTCAGCAGCCTTTGATACAGTTAATCATAAAATCCTGCTTGATAGACTAAACGAAATACTTACTTACTTAAAAAATAGAACATTCAAAGTAAAATTTCTTGATAACGAATCACATCCAATCGATCTCTACTATGGAGTACCTCAGGGATCCTCTCTATCCTCAACCTTTTTTAATATTTACATGCTTCCATTATGCAGAATTTTATCAGGCATCGGTCTAACACATTTTGTCTGTGCTGACAGGAGGATGGTAGAACCACTACAAAGTCGGTCACAATGTGTGTCCAGGGCTCCTCAGGAACCGGCAGAGGTTGTAGGAGACCCCAGGGGTGTCCGGCAGGGGGTTTCTGTCTTGCACAGGTCACACAGGAAAATACGTAGGCTTGTATGTCCTCCTTCATTGTAGGCCCCCAATAGAAATGTTGGAGCATGGCTGGTGTACGGCTTTGCCCAGGATGGCTGGCCAGACGGGAATCATGTGCCCATTTTAATAGCTTTTTCCTCATACTCCTAGCCACAACTGTTTTACCGGCAGGAACTGTGTGCGTGGCTGCCAAAGACAGTTTCTCGGGGCTGATAATGTGGGGAGGTTCATTGGGTACGTCATCTGGAGAAAATGAGCTTGAGAGGGCATCTGCCTGGACATTTTTTTCTGCAGGATGGTATTTGAGCAGGAAATCAAATCTGTTGAAGAACAGTGGCCACTGGGCCTGTCGGTGTTTGAGTCTTTGTGCATATCAAAGGTACTCCAAGTTTTTATGATCAGTATATACTAGGATTTGATGTTGAGCGCCCTCTAGCCATGGGCACCACTCTTCAAAAGCCAGTTTAATAGCGAGTAATTCTTTGTCTCCAAGTCCATAGTTTTTTTCAGCAGGCGAAAAGCGTCTTGAGAAGAATGAGCAAGGATGGAGAACATTGGAGTCGCAGTACTGGCTTAATACCGCCCCTATGCCTAGGCCCAGGGCGTAGACCTCGACATTGAATGGGCAATGGGGGTCGGGATGGCGAAGACAAGGTTTTCTTTGAGGGTTTGAAAAGCCGCCACTGCCTCAGGAGACCATTTGGAAGGATTAGCCCCCTTTTTAGTCATGGACGTGAGTGGAACCGTCAAGGTGGAGTAGTTCTTGATAAATGAACGGTAA
Source organism: Rhinatrema bivittatum (assembly GCF_901001135.1). Lineage (NCBI taxonomy): Eukaryota > Metazoa > Chordata > Amphibia > Gymnophiona > Rhinatrematidae > Rhinatrema > Rhinatrema bivittatum. Next base: position 11,283,100 of record NC_042621.1, on the reverse strand, counting down.
TAGTTCGTGAAGCCAAGGAAGTGGCGTAATGCCTTCAACCCTGTGGGTTGAGGCCACTCTTGGATGCTTTTTATCTTACATCGTCTCTAAGCCCTTCTTAGAGACGATATAACCCAGGAAGGGTATGGATTCTTGATGAAAAGCTTTGTCTTCACCCATGCTTGGACACGTCTCGCCAACCCTCGGTGCTGTCTTGGATTCTTCTGGGATCGTGCCGAGGCCCAAGGGCACACATCCCCTCAAATGGGATTGCTCTCCTAGCGGTCCCAAACGCAACAGCTTGTACATGGTAGGAGTCAGCAGAACTCTGCAATGAGATATCATCTTCACTGCATGCTGCACTGCAGATACTTTGGCATTAATTTAAGATGAAGGAAACTGCATCTCTCTGTTTCTCACGCTCTCCTTTTCAGGACTATCCTTGCTGCTCCAATTGCTACTGTGCATTCTCCATTCTGCAAATCATCTTCACTCTGCTCTGTTCTGCCCCCACTTCCTTTCCCGGTTTTGTGAAAGGTGCTTCACTGCCTTTCCTGTTCCTTTCTGTTCTTAAAAGCATAAACCTTAAAGCTTAAAATAGTTTTAGATCTTGAATAATTGCATTGATATCATTGTTGAATCATAATATATATAATACCAACTCCTGGGTTTACAGGGAAATTGGAAGCCATATGTGTAATGCATTCATTATCTTGACAACTCCAAGTAGCCCAGTTAAATTGAGGCATGTGATCCTGTAAACCAGGGTTAGGCCGAGCACCACTGGGTGGATGGCTTTCTCAAGAACAAGAAAGGAGATGGTCTCAGAGTATAAAGCCCCAGTGCGAAGACAAATAGGCTGAGTGGTGAGAGAGACTTCTCCCGGAAGTGGTTCTCTGTGTATAGAAGATAGCAGCAAAGGCGTAGCCATGGGTATTAATACTATCTGGGTGACTGCTGATCGCTTTTCAAAAATGGCACATTTCGTGGCACTGCCAGGTTTACCATCTGCTGTTGAACTAGCAAAGCTATTTGTCAAACACATTTTTTGCCTTCATAGGATGCCCAAGCACATCTTATCCGACAGAGGTAGAAGGACTAGGAGGCATTCCATGAAGTTAGCAAGTAGCACATTTAAGACTAATCGGAAAAAATTCTTTTTCATTCAACGCACAATAAAGCTCTGGAATTTGTTGCCAGGGGATGTGGTTAGTGCAGTTAGTGTAGCTGGGTTCAAAAAAGGTTTGGATAAGTTCTTGGAGGAGAAGTCCATTAATGGCTATTAATCAAGTTTAGTTAGGGAATAGCCACTGCTATTAATTCATCAGTAGCATGGGATCTTCTTAGTGTTTGGGTAATTGTCAGGTTCTTGTGGCCTGGTTTGGCCTCTGTTGGAAACAGGGTACTGGGCTTGATGGACCCTTGGTCTGACCCAGCATGGCAATTTCTTATGTTCTTATGTTCTTACAATTTACCGCTAAATTCTGGAGAGCGCTTTGCAAACAGTTTGACATTTCACTGGGCCTCACGTCTGCCTATCATCCACAATCCAATGGGCAGACTGAAAGGATGAACAGGACACTTAAATAGTTTTTGCGATTTTATGTGAACCCAAGACAAAGCGACTGAGCAGAATTACTACCTTGGGCAGAGTTTGCCTTAAACTCACATCTGGCCACTGCTGCAGGGTCCTTCCCTTTTCAAGTTATATACGGTCGGCAACCACTACTTCCTCTACCATTGCCACTGACTGTAGCTTCACTTGCAGCTCAATCCACGGCAGCAGAATTACAACAGCTCTGGAGACAAACTAAGGAACTGCTACTCAAGGCAGGCCAAAGAGCCAAGAGAACCTACGATGCCCATCATAGAAAGGCACCTCAGTTTCAACCAGGAGAAAAGGTCTGGCTGAGTACAAGATTTCTTCGCCTTAAGCTGCCTTTGGCATACTTTGCGCCACTCTACATCGGACCCTTTGCCATCCTGCGACGACTGGGAAAACTAACTCCATCCATGAAGATTATACAGTGCCTTTCATGGGCTCTGCTAAAACCGCTTGTTCTCTCTGAGTTCTCCAACAAGCCTCCTGAACCTGCTACTCTGGATGCTGAGGAGGACATTGAATACAAGGTTGATGACATCTTAGATCAGTGGTTCTCAACCCTGTCCTGGGGACCCCACCAGCCAGTCGGGTTTTCAAGATATCCACAATGAATATGCATGAGAGAACATTTGCATGCACTGCCTCCATAACATGCAAATTTTCTCTCATGCATATTCATTGTGGGTATCCTGAAAACCCGACTGGCTGGTGGGGGTCCCCAGGACAGGGTTGAGAACCACTGTCTTAGATGTTCGCAAGAGAGGCAAGACTTGGGAGTATCAACTCCTGGGAGGCCTACGGTCCTGAGGACAATTCATGGGAACCACTTGTCAACATCATCGACAAAGACATGATTCGTCGGTTCCACCAGACGGATCCTCAGAAACCCAAACCCCCTGGAATGGGATCTGGAGGGGGCCCTATGAAGGGGGGATTCTGTTGCACCCGTCGGTCGCAGACGGCTGCATCCTCTCTGTCTCACCTCTTTTCTTTCTCTTTCCTCTCCTCTAGGCAAGATGGCTACCTCCGCCTCTCTCTGCCGACCTCTCCGGCATCCCCGGACCGGCATGGGCGATTGCATTCGCCATTCTTACACTGAGGTCACTTACCAACCTCTCTTTTGAATACGTCATGGTGGGAACATCGGGGGCGTCCCTATCGCTTGACATCACTACCCTCCGGGTACTTAGCCTCCGATCTCCTATCCAGCTACGAGTTAGCAAGGATTCGCTCCAGCTAATTTTGACTTCCTTCAGAGACATTCGCTCTGAGTCTCACTCCTACAAACCCTCCGTGGTTATGCTGGCTACACCTGGCCATTCTAGGTACCCGCTCTTTGGGGCCTTATTCGCTCCTATCTACCCTCCAGGGTTTCGCTGTTCCAGCAAGGATGCTCAAAGCACCTGCTCCTCGGGGGTCTTGCTTCACTCCTATCTACTCTCCGGGTTTCCCAGCTCATCAGGATCCTAGGTACCCACTCTCCGGGGGCCTTGCCTGCCTTCCTCCTAGGCTAACCTGTATCTACAGAGGATATCCTGGCTCTGGCGCTCCGGGCCTTGCATCATCTCTACCTCCGTTCTACAGAGGCCATCTCTTCAACAGTTACCGGCCTTCGTGAGTACTTTCTCTTTCAGTCTCTCTGCCTTGTCTCACCACGGAATAGATTCTCGTCGTACCCCACTTTGCGGACCACTACCGGATCTACCATCGCTGACTACATCATCAGTGACTGGGTTCTCGGCCTACCCCACTCCGCGGATCACTACCCGACTCTTCACTTCCAGCTTCTGGTGAGACCTTCTCTTCACTTGATACAACTCAGTGCCTGGACTGAACTATCATCAGAGACCTACTCCACTGGCTGAGGAACGCAGCCCGCTTCTCGGGTCTTGCCAACTGCTGTATAATAAAGCTTATATTCTCTCTGTGGTCATTACTGAAGAGTCAGCCTATTGCTGTGTTTTCCCCACGGGGCCCCTCCCCATGGGCGGAGTCATCAACACAGCACCCAGGGGTCCACAAACAAGGCAAACTTACAACACTACACTTTCACCACATCCTCCATCAATGAATTCCAGAGTTTAATTATGCATTGTAAAAAAATATTTTCTCCTTTGTCTTCAGTATATCACCTAGTAACTTCATTAAATGTCCCCTAGTCTTTGTACTTTTTGAAAGAGTAAGAGATTCAGGTTTACCTGTTCCACTCCACTCATTAAAGTAGGCTTAAGACTTGGTTATTTAAACAAGCTTTCAAAGTGAAAGTAATCGTGCTTACACTTCAAAAACTATTTTACCAAATCAGCAGCAAGGCACGCAGTAATAGCATTACCCCCTTAATGTGCATGCTTCCTGGGTGACTCAAACAGCATGCATGCTCCTGAAAATGCTTCCTCTAAAAAACACATTAGTAGCACATTGGGATGAAAGGGATTCATGAAAGCAACAATCAATATTACATTTATACGTCACATTTTTATTTCCAAAAAAGCCCATTGTCAGTCAAGCTCAGACACATGGCAGCGCATGAAACACTCAAGTAAGATTTCTGCTGGGTTACATGAAAATTAAACTCACATTGTGCAAATACATAGTCTCATTTACAACTAATAGCTTCTAATAATTTATGCATTAAAAAAATAAAGTCCAGCCAATGCAAATCCGCGGAAAGTGTATGCTAATATAGTAACGGATTGAGGCTCAAGAATAATCTAATTAAGCCATATTGGTGCATATTGCAATGAACCAAATTCTGATTTTCTCAAAAAAAGGCTGGAAGGACTATACTTGAGCCTGACAAACTCGTAACGTTTTGCTAGTGTGTTATACTTAGTGAGAGTATTGAATCATCGTTTCTGTAGGAGAGTTTAATTAAGATGCAGGCACTAAATAATTACAGCTCAACAAACTGAAACGCCACGAAATTTCCTTTACTGCTTATTAGCAATCCAGAAAGCCATCAAGCTTATAATCAGAGAAAGAGCAGTGCCAATAGAAGGAAATCATGTTTGCTATATTGTGTATACAGAATCCAAATACTGTACAGAGCAAGATATTTTGCCATTTATACCCTATTCTGTTGGGTATGCTATAGTCTTATCTCCACTAGTTTTCCTTAAGAACATAAGACTTGCCACACTGGGTCAAACTGAGGGTTCATCAAGTCCAGTATCCTGTTTCCCAGCAGGATCAATCCAGGTGAAAAGTACCTGGCAAACAGTAGATAGATTCTGTGCTGCTAATGCCCAGAGATAAGTACTGCCTTTCCCTGAGTCCACCTGTTTAATAATGGCTTATGGACTTTTCCTCCTGGAAACTTGTCCAAACTTTTTTAAACCCAGCTACATTAAACTGCCTTTACCACATCCTCTGGCAATGAATTCCAGAGCTTAATTATGTGTTGCGTGAAAAGTATGTTCTTTGATTTGTTTTAAATGGGATAGTAACTTCATGAAGTGTCCCCTAGTCTTTGTGAAGTTAACATTTAGTGCCATTTAGCCAGATAAGTAAGGACTTACATGATCATTTTTCAAAATGGGACAGGCCGTTATCATGTGCGTTAGGGCCTTATCACATGCGATACCGCCCTAATGCACGTGATAATGACTGCATTTCGATGTTAAAATTAAAATGAGGAAAATGGGGGGGTAATGTTGTGAGTCTGCCTGCGTGCCATGGGCAGCCCCCCCACCTACCTGCTTCTCCGAACGCAGCCAGCCAGGCCGCTGCCATCCAGCAGCAGGCCGAGCCGCAATGCTCCGGGCTCCCCTGCGGTCCTAGAGCCGCCGGCAGGAGTCTCCTCTTTGCAGCACGGAGCCGCTGCTGCAGTCTGTTCCTTTCTTCATTGCAGGGTTGCTGCTTGTCTCTCTCCTCTACAGCTATCTGGATCCCATGACCTGCAGGAGGCGCCTGCATCCAGATCATCTCAGCGTTCAAATCCATCCTGGAACCCTGACGACCAGCAGGAGGTGCCTGCCACTGTTCCAGAGACCATCTCCGTTCTTCCCATTACGATGTTGGTTCATCTCCCTGGGTTCCATACAACCTGTAGGAGGCGCCTGCACCCAGGTTCCACATCCAGCATCCAGTATCTTCAATGTCAAAAATCTTTGAGCGTCAGGGAGTACTTTCCATTTAAAGAGTACTCCACATCAACACTCCGGGGCTTTGGGTTCGTACGACCTGCAGGAGGTGCCTGCACCCTAGACCTATCTTCATCTTGTTTCTTCCAACTCCGTCCCTGCTTGCACTGTCCTGGTGCTTACTTTGGGACCATCTTCAGCTAAGCTTCTCTCTGCTTCTGCAAGTGGTGACTCTAGCCATGGATTCCACGCCAGTCCTTCACAGATGTCATCTTCCTGTGCTTCTCCATCATGGCATCAACACGGCGAGTCGCCTCGATTCCACAGCTTCAATCCAGCCCTTGCTCTGTGCAAGTGGATTCTACCCAGTATCACCATCGCGTGTCATCTTGTATCCAGACAACTCGCCAACATGTTTCCTCCAGGGTTCTGCACGCAGCATTCCAAGCCACTAGAATCAGGATTTAGAAGGTCCTGATTCCTCGTCATCTGCTCTTCGGTACTGTCTCGCTGCCAGGCTAAGGACTGCAACTACCACCTTCTAGCTTGTCCAGTATGCCTGCATTGCCGTGCTGTTGATCTTCCTGAAAAGACCCTGTCTTCCTTGAGACTACAAGGTGATTCAACTCTATTATCTTTGGATCTATGAGAACCCATGCAGTTATCTTCAGTCCATCACCCCAGGAAGCTTTCCGTATAGCTCTACTAAGTCACTGTTTTCGCCAACCCCTGTGTCTTCCACCAGTGACTTACTTCTGCAGGAATGTTCCTCATCGGCTGCACTTGACCATCCATCTGTGGGGGTTCACTGCGTACCCACTGGAATCCTCTGCTGTCTTCGAGCCTAGTCTTGTGAAGCTCCATCCACTTTAAGTGGCTCCTTGACTCAGTCCTAAAGGGAACCTCCTCTTCACAGTTATCTGGGTATTTCCTTCAACAAAACAGTCCCTTGCATAAGAGCCACAGCGACACCTTTACCATCAAGTCCTCTGAGGACTTCACCACCTTGTGAGTGCCTTAGTAACATGGATTTCCCAAGATGCAAGTCTCTCTTACCAAACTGTAAAGACTTCTCTCATCTGACCTTGCAAACCTGGAAGCAGCAATCCTGAGCTTCTTCGTACTTGCCTTTCTCAGCTTTGAGCCAACCATCTCCATAAGGCAAACGTTGCCTCCAGGATCAACTCTCAATCGACTGAGCCATATTCATTGGACTTCCATCCGAGTCGTCCTGATACCGCTGCCTCCTAAAGCGAGTGGCGCTTGTAAGTCCTTACTCTCCTAGAGTTCCATCTTTACATCTATAGAATCCAGCTTGAAATCTGATCCATCTTTACCATGCTACTTCCGTGAAGATGATGCTTGTCTACTTGCCACTCTTATTCTGACCACCGCGAACCAAGAACCAGTCCTACTCCAAGATGCTACCATTCATCTGTGCCTTCTGTTCATCCTGGACTCCTTGTCTTCAATCTCTGCCACCTTGACTACTAAAACATGAGATGCAAGCCTTGCTGTCCTACAAATCCTCTACCTTGCCTATGTCATGTCTTCAGTGTTTTGTCTACATCTTGCCTGAATCTTCGACCTTCCTTACTATGCCTTCAGCTACCAGTATCTCCATTGCTACAGCTCCTCGACAAGAACTTCCAACTTCTGTCCTTGGACACCCTGATTGTCCCCTGATATGGAGTGATCCTCCACCCTTCCAAGCTGTTGATAGGAGGCTTGGGGAGGGGGTCTTTGAAGGGGGAGTTACTGTTTTGAGTCTGCCCGCATGCCACAGGCAGCCCCAAACCTACCTGCTTCTCCGAACACGGACAGCCAGGCCACTGCCGACACCATCCCACGGCATGCCGAGCTGCGATGCTCCAGGCTCCCCCGCAGTCCTAGAGCCGCTGGTAGGAGTCTCCTCTTCGTGGCACAGAGCCGCTGCTGCAGTCTGTTCCTTTCTTCGTGGCAGGGTTGCCACTGCCTGTGCCTCTTCTCCCGCTTCGCGGCAGGGAGCCGCTCTATCTCGGGCCTCCCACATGACAGGACACCGCCAACATGTCTGTCCTCTTACTGGCCTCTGCATAGGTGTGGGTATGTGCCTCTCTTCGATATTTAAAGGGCCAGCGGCGGGAAAAGCCCCGCAGCCTTCATTAATGATGTCATCCACCTGTTCCTGCTTCAGCCCTATAAAAGGGCCTTGCTGCCATTCTTCAGTGCCTTCGGACCGGGTGTGCACAGTGTCTGTGATCTTCCTTCCGATCCAGGTCTTACATGGTCTCCTGTGCCTTGATGGATCTTCGTTCCATGTTCTTCGTGTTCCTGATCTTTGTCTTCTTGATGTCCCTGATCTCGTCCCTCGTCGAAGTTCCCTCGTCACCTGTCTTCTGTTCCTGATGTTCCAGATGTTCTGTGTCCAGATGTCCTGATGTCCCAAGTCCTGAGGTGCCATGTTTCATGTTCCTGATGTCCGATGTTCCTGTCCTGACTTCGTCCGTCTCACCTTCAGCTCTTCATCCAGTTCCTAGGTCCCTCGTCTGACCATCTCTCTTGGCATGCCATGTCATGGGCCATGACCAGCCCATGGGATGGCTGTGTAAGGCACCTTCTCGTCTGCAGTGCAAGCCTTCTGTTTTTAAAGCCTTGTTCCTGAGTATCTTGTTCCTTGTCTATGGAGTTCCCTTGTGCCTGCTTCCATCCATGCCTAAGACTCTGCCAGAACCTGCTCCACTCCAGCATGGTCCGCAACCAGCCACAGGCTGCTGTGTAGGGTGCACCCCGGTGCAGGCCTCTACTGAATCTTCGCCATGTTCCAGTCTCAAGTTCCATATCTTCGCCTGGAGTCTGCTTCGCATTCAGCGTGGTCTGCGACCAGCCATGGATGGCTATGTAGGGCTTGCTGCGATGCAGTTCTCACCCAATACTTTTGCCTGACTCTTGAATACTTGCATGAAACTTCCAAGCAACCTGAATCCTTGTCCGAGTCTTCTGAGTTACTTGAATCCTTGTCTGAGTCTCCAGAGTATCCTGAATCCTTGTCTGAGTCCTCCAAGTCTTCTAGTTTCCTGAATCTTTGTCTGAGTCCTCCAAGTCTTCTGAGTATCCTGAGTCCTTGTTTGAGTATCCAAGTCTTCGTCCGAGTCTTCTGAGTATCCAAGTCTTCGTCCCAGTCTTCTGAGTATCCAAGTCTTTGTCCGAGTCTCCTGAGTATCCAAGTCTTCATCCAAGTCTCCTGAGTATCCAAGTCTTCGTCTAAGTTTCGAAGTCTACGTCTGAACCCTCCAAGTATCCTGATTCTTCATCTGAGTCTTCATGTTCCTGCCCTCAGCCTCCGTCTGACCTCACACACTCATCATTCCCTAGCGACAGGTCAGGAAGGGTTATCGAGTGGCTGGAGGGCTACTTTCGAGATCAGCATTGCATTGCTGGATCTCATTGGTGCGTGTAGGTCCAGTGGAGGGCTGAGCCTGCCTAGTTCTTGTTCCAGATAATCCTCGCCTTGTCTTCTCTCCAGCCTCGCTCCTGCTCCACCCGTGCTCGTACCAGCTCACATCCCACAGTGTGTCTTGGGGCTCCTCCCTGAGCCATGCCACAGCCCAAGGGCTCACATCCTACCTTAGATGAGTCCGCGCCTCCGTGCTCCTATCCGGGCCTGAGGGCGTGCTCTGCAACAGATTAGGGCAGGGTTAACAAATTTTGGCCCAGTAGTGCTGCAGGCGCTGTTTTACACATTATGGCCAGCAGTAGCGCCGGAATAGCTACACCTTTTGTAGGGGCACTATGAGGGCAATAGTGTGTGCCACGGCAGGTGAAAACGCATCACCGTAATGTGGCCGGGTGCACACTATTGCCCCCGCTCCTTTTCTGGCCACAGCTCTTCATTCCAGGTCTTAGTCGGCTAAGTGGCAGGGGCTGGATATCTGTCCTTATTTAGCAGCCACTATGTATCTGTTTAAGAGGTGGGCAGGAAATGGAGCTAATTTTCCTGGCTAGTTTGTTTTTTGAAAATGACATCATAAAGTAGCACTGGTAGCAGGTAGGTACCTTGATCATTGTTTACTTAGGCTCCACCAGACTGACCTTCACTTCTTGTCAGGATACAATGTGGTTTGCTGTTGCCTTCCACAGCCTGCAGCATTTAGCCATCCCATGTGGCCTCCCATCCAGATATTAACCATGTCCCAACTCTGTTTAGCTTCCAAGCTTTAATGAGTTTGGTTCTCCCATGGTATCATTACTGCAGCCTTACGTAATGTATACATGCTTTAATTTGCACCCGATAATTGTGTGGGTGACTGATCAGGGAGTAAAACAGTGTATATTTATCTGAAACTTGAACATCTGCACACTGTCTTCCTCTATCAACCTAAAAACCCACTCCAGGAAATGCCTCTTTTTAACCCAGTTAAAGAAGGCGCACTATGGAAGCCTGAATGTACTTTTAGCTGGTCATAGAAGGGTGATTCGCAGCCAGGCAAATTTACCTGGGTAAATCACTTTGAAAATTGTGTTTATGATATTTAGTTAAGTATTTAGTTAAGAGTTTGAGTCTATATAAATAAACACTATAACAAAAAGCTTGCTGCATGCTTCTAAGTTAAATAAAATGTTTTCTGATAATCAAAAGATACAATTTTACAAATACAAGCCCAGGGATAAATAAACATTAAACCGAAAGGCCACATAAATCCATCCTGTGTTCGGATAAGCCCAGGCTGAAGATCTGCTGTCTAATGGGGCCAGCAGGATCTGGAGGGTGTCACTGAGGTGATATGACCCAAGCCTAGAGAGGGAGGTAAGAGTACTGCTGCTATCTGCCAGCTACAGAGCCTCAAAGCTGCTTCTCCTCGGGTCAACAATGGTACTTCTGCTGCCCAGGCAGGCTTTCCAGACTGGAAGGTTTAATAAAAAGGGGTGAAAAAGAAAAAGAAGGAAATGAAAATGCTTTACATCTAATGAAACCTACTCAATTGTCCTCCCTTTATAGATTTGGCAACATCTCCTTGTTTTCCTATTTACAAATTGCTCATTACATACGTTCCCTCCCGGAGGCTAGCTTTCAGTTGAATGGTTTTCAGGCTCTTGTGGCCTGCTTCCTACTGGAAAAGACCACTGTGCCCTCTCTTTCCCATTATTATGACCACCTGAGGAAGCTCTCCTACCAGAATCCCTGCTCTGCACTAGCAGACCGCTGGCAAAGAGACGGGGTATTTCAGGTCCCGGCCACCCAATTGGGAATTTGCTTTCGGCGCATAGCGAAAGTCTCTCCTAACTCATACTATCGAGAAATGCAATTTAAATTTCTTTGGAGGGCATATGTATCCACTTCGGTAGCGTTTCACTCTAAATTGGTATCTACGGCCATCTGTGGGAAGTGTAATAGGGGGGAGGGCATTCTCTCCCAACTTTTTTGGGGATGCCCCATAATCCAGCAGTTTTGGAGACGGGTGGTGGCTTATTTGGCTGGGCTGCTGGGTACCTTACTACGAGCTTCCCCACTTCTGATTCTTTTTGAGTCTATTCCCATGGCATGTCTATGAACAGCGGGACACCGTATGCTCTTCATGAAAGCGTGCTTTGTGGGTAAACGGCTGATTCTCGTTCAGTGGTGAGATATTGCGGCACCTTCCTTTTTGGTGTGGCGGAATCACTTCCACCAACTTATGCAGATGGAACACTTGACAGCTCACGCCTCTCCTCGGCGATTTCAACTCTTCTTGACCATCTGGGAGCCATATATTTAAGCATTGCCACATCGTGCATGCAGTTTGCTTTTGAAGGCCTGGGTCGATATATTTTCAGTCTTTGCATCACAGTATGATTGTTGGGGCTGTTTATTGGGGTGGGGGGAGGGTGTTTGGGGATTCTACTTCCTGTTTTAACATGTAATTGCGCCTTACCGGTTCTATTGCCTGTCGGACACTGAAGTGTACCTCTGTCGGACAGCATTGTTTATACTAAAACTGGTCGGAGAGGGTTCTTTTTTACTCAACGCACAATTGGACTCTGGAGTTTGTTGCCAGGGGATGTGGTCGGTGCAGTTAGTGTGGCTGTGTTTAAAGGGGGATTGGATGGGTTCTTGGAGGAGAGGTCCATTGCCTGCTATTAGTTAAGTTGGCTTAGAAAATAGCCACTGCCATTAGCAATGGTGGCATGGAATAGACTTGGTTTTTGGGTGCTTGCCGGGTTCTTGTGGCCTGGATTGGCCACTGTTGGAAACAGGATGCTGGGCTTGATGGACCCTTGGTCTGACCCAGTGTGGCATTTTCTTATGTTCTTATGTTCTTATGAAAGTTCAGAATCAGCCAGTATTATTCAGACCTTAAATAAATAAATACACAGCAGCAGTTCTATAAAAATATTCTTTTTAATAATTGGTCAGGGGACACAAAAAACAAAATCACTAATACATGCCTTTAACATTTATTTTTTTTACCTTTTATTTATAAGGATTTAACAAAAAATATCAAGAAAAGAATTCTTGATATGAAAAATTTATAAATCAAACTCTCAGTTATTATAAACAAAAAAAAAATCTGAATGCAAAAATCAAATAAGATTAATGTCCCAACAAATCTTCAAACACTGGGGATCCAAACACAGACCCAAGAGAAAATGCAGGAAAAGAAAAATCAGTGCTTAGTATAAATAATTATAAACCTGAGTAAAAAAATACAACTGCCATAGATAGCGAGCAAACACTACAGATTAGAACACCGGCTCTGAAACCATCTGGAGATAATGGGTGGCAACTTTAAGGAGGTTTTATTCTTCAAAAACAATTCCCCTCACTGCTGGAAATTTAAAATATATATATATTTTTTTTCTTTTATATATATACAAGAAAAAAGCACATTTATAAGGAAACTTGGATCTCTATTTCTCAGTTCTATAAATTATTTCCACCTTTAGTCTGTGGCCCTAGCTACATCAGGGCACGCTTGCATTCTTAAGTATTGAAAGGGTGAATCTTAAAGCTGAACAAAATCAATTTGAGAACTTAGTCCCTGTTCTTGCTTCAAAACAACATTCATAATTAAGGTTCTTTCTTAGTAGTTTTTTTGTTTGTTTGTTTGTTTTGGTTTTGTTCCTGAGGATAAACAAGTGTTTGACTGGTCTGAAAACATCCCTTGCTCATCCTTCTGCAAAAGCAGAGGTGCGAGGCAATCAAGGGGAGCTGTTCTATGAATTGTGAGCAGGATCACCCAGTGCGATTTTCAAAGAAAGCTGAGCATCCGGCCTAGGTTCCCCAGTTTGTTTGTTTTTTTATCATTTTCTCTTTATTGATTAAAATAATCATTTAACAAAAAACAAACATGTCAATAGATAAGGACATTAATATGAATATAAAAAACAAAGAAAATATTTAGGAAATAAATCAATATAATATCCTAGGTACCACACATTAGGGGAGCCAAGATTCTACAAAGCGTATCCATACAACAAAACAATTTTAGGCAATTAAAGAGAGAAAGCCTCGGCATTTCTACATTATGATAATCATTTAGTGTTGCGCTTCCTGGCCGTGTCCGGTCCACAGCTGGGCCTGCTCAACTCTCTCATAAGAACATAAGAAATTGCCATGCTGGGTCAGACCAAGGGTCCATCAAGCCCAGCATCCTGTTTCCAGCCGTCCACGAGCTCAGGCCTCACTGCCGCTGTCGATCCCGGCCGTCCCCATCGCCCTCAGCATGTTCCAATGCCAGCATCTTCACAGGCCTCACAGCGGAGCTCCCGCCGGGGCTCCGCATCCAGCGTCTCCTCGGCTCCGCCCCAAGGCGTGCGCGCGGCTGACCTCCTGCCATTTAAAGGGCCGAGCATGAGAAACCCAGCCGAGTCGCTCCCTGATGACATCATGACTCCATAGTATATAAGGCAAGGCCCATTCCCCGGAATGATGCCTTGGCAATCTGGTCAATCACATTGTGATAGCAAGTTTGCCTTCCTGTTCCTGTGCCTTGTTCCAGTTTCCTGTTCCAGTGCCTTGTTCCAGTCTTCTGTTCCAGCGTCCTTCTGTTCCTTCGTCTACCCAAGTAGTACCATTCGAACTGTCTTCTCGGTACTGACCTTTGCCTGTTTCTTTGACTACGTTTGACTGCCGCCTGGATTTGACCTTTGTCTGTTTCCCCGACCACATCTCAATGCTGCCCAGAACTGACCTATGCCTGTCCACTGACCACGTCTGCACGCTGCCTGGAACTGGCCTCTGCCTGTCCACTGACCACATCTGCACACTGCCTGGAACTGACTTCTGCCTGAACACTGACAACGTCTGACCGCTGCCTGGAACCTGACCATTGCCTGATTGACTATCCACGGACTGACCACTGGTATTGACCCTGCTTTGGCTGACTAGGCTGACTCTGGCCTTGATCCTAGCTCTCAATTCAGAGACTCTGTTCTGGCCTTCCCTGGCTTCTGAGCTCCCTGACCTGAACATTGACTGCGCACCCTTGTTCGTGGTGGCCACACCCCTGAACTTTATCTCTCGGAGATCCTGCGAGGCCCACCTAAGACCAGGCAGCCTGGGTAACCGAAGGCTCAACCTGAGGAAACCCCGGGTTGCTACTGGTGAAGCTCCAGCTAGCCTCTGTCTCCTCCTGTGCTCCGCCTCCTGGTGGCAGGCACTCTCTGGGTCTGACCAGGGAGCCTACCAATCCTGCACCAGGCCAAGGGTCCTCTTCCTGGCACAATATTTAGTTGGCTATATTTCCTAATAAAGCATAAGAGTCTAAAAAGGACTTCAATTGAGCTGATTCTAAATATATATATTTTACATTGTTAATTTTCATAATGCATTTACAAGGATATCAGATTGTAATATGAGCTGCAATTTGTCTAGCTTGATGAGAGAAGTAACGGTGGTGGGGCCACTTGGCCACTTGGCAACAGTGATCATAACATGATCAAATTTAAACTAATAACTGGAAGGGGGACAATAAGTAAATCTGCAGCTCTAACACTAAATTTTAAAAAGGGAAACTTTGATAAAATGAGGAAAATAGTTAGAAAAAAACTGAAAGGTGCAGCTGCAAAGGTTAAAAGTGTTCAACAGGCTTGGACATTGTTTAAAAATACAATCCTAGAGGCACAGTCCATATGTATTCCGCGCATTAAGAAAGGTGGAAGGAAGACAAAACGATTACCGTCATGGTTAAAAGGTGAGGTGAAAGAGGCTATTTTAGCCAAAAAACCATCCTTCAAAAATTGGAAGGATCCATCTGAAGAAAATAGGATAAAACATAAACATTGTCAAGGTAAGTGTAAAACATTGATAAGACAGGCGAAGAGAGAATTTGAAATGAAGTTGGCCATAGAGGCAAAAACTCATAATAAAAACTTTAAAAAATATATCCAAAGCAAGAAACCTGTGAGGGAGTCGGTTGGACCATTAGATGACAGAGGGGTTAAAGGGGCTCTTAGAGAAGATAAGGCCATTGCAGAAATACTAAATTAATTCTTTGCCTCCGTGTTTACTAATGAGGATGTTGGGGAGATACCAGTTCCGGAGATGGTTTTCAGGGGTGAGGAGTCAGACGAACTGAACAAAATCACTGTGAACCTGGAAGATGTAGTAGGCCAGTTTGACAAACTAAAGAGTAGCAAATCACCTGGTATGCATCCTAGGGTTCTGAAGGAACTCAAAAATGAAATTTCTGATCTAATAGTTAAAATTTGTAACCTATCATTAAAATCATCCATTATACCTGAAGACTGGAGAGTGGCCAATGTAACCCCAATATTTAAAAAAGGATCCGTGGGTGAATCGGGTAACTATAGACCAGTGAGCCTGACTTCAGTGCCAGGAAAAATAGTGGAAACTATTCTCAAGATCAAAATCGTAGAGCATATAGAAAGACATGATGGGACACAGTCAACATGGATTTACCCAAGGGAAGTCTTGCTTAACAAATCTGCTTCATTTTTTTGAAGGGGTTAATAAACATGTGGATAAAGATGAACCGGTAGATGTAGTGTATTTGGATTTTCAGAAGGCGTTTGACAAAGTCCCTCATGAGAGGCTTCTACGAAAACTAAAAAGTCATGGGATAGGAGGCGATGACCTTTCATGGATTACAAACTGGTTAAAAGACAGGAAACAGAGAGTAGGATTAAATGGTCAATTTTCTCAGTGGAAAAGGGTAAATAGTGGAGTGCCTCAGGGATCTGTACTTGGACCGGTGCTTTTCAATACATATGTAAATGATCTGGAAAGGAATACGACGAGTGAGGTTATCAAATTTGCGGATGATACAAAACTATTCAGAGTAGTTAAATTACAAGCAGACTCTGATTCATTACAGGAGGACCTTGCAAGACTGGAAGATTGGACATCCAAATGGCAGATGAAATTTAATGTGGACAAGTGCAAGGTGTTGCATATAGGAAAAAATAACCCTTGCTGTAGTTACACGATCTTAGGTTCCATATTAGGAGCTACCACCCAGGAAAAAGATCTAGGCATCATAGTGGATAATACTTTAAAATCGTCGGCTCAGTGTGCTGCAGCAGTCATAAAAGCAAATAAAATGTTAGGAATTATTAGGAAGAGAATGGTGAATAAAATGGAAAATGTCATAAGGCCTCTGTATCGCTCCATGGTGAGACAGCACCTTGAATACTGTGTACAATTCTTTTCGCCACATCTCGAAAAAGATATAGTTGCGATGGAGAAGGTACAGAGTAGGCAACCAAAATGATAAAGGGGATGGAACAGCTCCCCTATGAGGAAAGGCTGAAGAGGTTAGGGCTGTTCAGCTTGGAGAAGAGACGGCTGAGGAGGGATATGATAGAGGTCTTTAAGATCATGAGAGGTCTTGAATGAATAGATGTGACTCGGTTATTTACACTTTCGAATAATAGAAGGACTAGGGGGCATTCCATGAAGTTAGCAAGTAGCACATTTAAGTCTAATCGGAGAAAATACTTTTTCACTCAACGCACAATAAAGCTCTGGAATTTGTTGCCAGAGGATTTGGTTAGTGCAGTTAGTGTAGCTGGGTTCAAAAAAGGTTTGGATAAGTTCTTGGAGGAGAAGTCCATTAATGGCTATTAATCAATTATACTTAGGGAATAGCCACTGCTATTAATTGCATCAGTAGCATGGGTTCTTCTTAGTGTTTGGGTAATTGCCAGGTTCTTATGGCCTGGTTTTGGCCTCTGTTGGAAACAGGATGCTGGGCTTGATGGACCCTTGGTCTGACCCAGCATGGCAATTACTTATGTTCTTATAAACTATTCCAAAAAAGCAGATAAATCAGCCATGAGAGGTACCAAACCCAGTAGCTGAGAAAGTGTATCATTTCTTTTATCAAAAGATATAAAGTAAATTTTAGCAAGAGGTGGCAATGCATCAGATGAAATTTTCAAGATCTCTTGGAGATATTTTTTAAATTGATCCCGAGGGGAAACATGGAACCAGAGGAAAATTCAAAACTCTCAAGTTCAAATATCTCATATCATTTTCAATGTTCTCAAGTCTCTTTGAGTGAACCATATCTCCCTGTATTACTCCAGATTAAACTGCTGAATTTGGGTCACTTTCTGCTCCATATCCTCCAACTTAGTGGCTTGTAAAGCAACCAGGTGTTCTGAAGATTGAATTTGATTATTTATATCCATTGTTAAAGAAATTAAAGAAGAAACAGACTTTTCCAAAGTCATTATCATTGACCACACTGAATCCAGAAGGTTTAGCCAAGGTAACTTTGGGAATAAAGCCAATTATATCTAAGCCGCTAGAGTTTGCCACTCTGCAGTGGCCACTAGCAGATCCTCCTCCCGGATCAGAAAGCCGGGATTTGCCATAGCAGGCAAATCCCGGCTTTCTGAGTCCCGCACTGAAGTATGTTGACCCGATGACTGAGGTAAGGTGGTAAGATTTTCACTTACTTCGGGTGTCCCAACTTGGACTGAAGGATTTGCCCCAGCGACCTCCGGAGGTAACTGATCTGTTCCCAGGCGTTTCACCGATCGATCTATTCCAAAGGTCAGGCTGCAGAAGGGAGGGAAGGGCATTAATGGGGCTCCAGGGCTCAGCGATGTTTGTGAAGCAGGTGACGCAGACATAGGCTCCGTGCCGGCAGTCACAGCACTTCCTGTACCTGGACTTCGGCCGGGGTCAGTGATGAAAAAGCCCTCAGTTCTCTGCTGAACAGGGCCAGCTGGGGAGGGAACTGGGGCTACCTCCCTCAGTTTACCCTTACTCTTAGTATGAGGCATACTTGCAAAAGGCGACCAAAAAGGAAGGAAAAACAAAAACCATGCACAGCAGGGCTGATCAAATGAGTCTCTCCTTCAGGACGCCATCTTGGCCCTGGTTTCCCAGTTTTAGAAAGCCTAATGTTGGGCAAATTTCAACTGAACCTAGGTTCCTAAATTTTGAGCTGGAAATCTGCCTATATAATTCTGAATCATGAGGGCATTGTAGAAGAAAGCCAGTACTAATCCAAAAATGTTTTAAAAAGGCATGTTAATGAGTATGACATGCGGACCTTTGCATGTCATACTCACTGTATCTTTGTGATTTATTAGACCTTTATTCAGTCTTATGATTTTTCGACACTTCTGTTATTTAATAAAGATACGTATCCTTCAATGCTGGAGAGGGTCAAAAAGGATTCATTGTATATTATCCTAGACAGAGGTCTTAGCGAAAAAGCAGATGGCTGAATGGTCACAGGGACCAAGATGCTACTTCATCTACAGAAGCTCTCGCTCCTGAACAGGACTACGGCACAAAAGGGGCGAGGGGGGATGGAGACCAACAGTATTAGGATGAACCTTGCATTGCTCCTATGTCCTATCCATGCTGTACCTGATCTCCTGGCAGATGGAAAACTACAGTTTCCAGTGCCAACTATCTGGTATTGACACAAGGGCTTACATGGCCTAAAACAATTATCACTTTATTTAAGCACAAAAATAAATAAATTTATGACATACCAGCATTTGTATTTTCCGATAAAGTTGTTGGATACTTTATTTTTGCCTTCCATTCTTCTGCAGGAAATATAAATATTTATATTTTTCCTGGTAGTTCTTTTGTTAGCTCTAAGGGGAGATTTTAATATGGCAAATAACACTGCTTTGCTAATCAAGCTCTAGATATATATATATATATTTATTTTTATTTTTTTTAGCAGCACAGCGTGAAGGCGTGCCATTCAATTTCATTTCCCCTGCAGTAGATGATGGAAGCTGCAGTGTTTTGTGCAGGAAAGCATTCCACAAATTTGCTATTAAAATCGAGGTGCTGAGATACTCTGACAATGAACGTATAGAGAGCATTAAAAAAAAAAAAAAAGTCCTACAATGAGTCATCAACTTTTCTCCCCTTTCAGCATAGCAACAACAGAGGGTCCCGGTTGCACGGTTACTGGGTTTCTGCCGGATGTTATCTTGTGTGACGTGGATTTGTCAGGAGTTTCTCTCTCTCTCTCTCTTTCAAGGTTTGATGGCAAGGTTGGTGAATAGATTCCCGTGTTAGCCTCAGCTGAGCGCTGTTTAACGCAATGGAAGTCTGACAAGGTAACGCATGCAGAAAAAAAAAAAACGTTTTCTGTTTGAGTAGTCACTGGAATTTGAAAGAGTGGAATGGCGTCTTTTGCTCAATAAAAATGAAGTTAAACATGGAAAGATCTTAATTCAAACTTTGCACGGCCCTGCACAGCTTCTAAAGCTGCACTTGACTGAAGTCACCTCCCGTTTTCGTATGCATCCCCGCAACAGGGTAGAGAATATATGAGCAGGCAGCTGAGGGGTTTCAATCCTTGCACGAGTTAGGGGGGCTCTGAGTCCTGAACCGAGCTCAGGGGTATCCCTCTGCACTTTCTTACTGGACAGGAAATCAGTTTCTCATCTGTAACATGAACCGAGATTCCCCCTAGGTAGACGAGCAGCTTTTTCAAGCATATGGCCACTGGATGCATACACACCTGAGGCAAACCCAAATCCTGGTTCCAATAATGCCAAATGTATTTAATGCAAATAGGAGTATTCCACAAGTTCCACGTCCACAGGCTCACACAGTAAGGATTACAGACAAGCAGACAGTATAAAAAAAAAAAAAAAACCTCTAGCAGCATTAGAAATGTCTCAGAAAAGAAGGGAATTCATTTAAGAAAGAAAAAATATTCTGCAAAATCCGGAAGCAGGAAATAGTTCACTTACTTCACTTCAGAAGTTAGAATATATGTAAGACTTTTCCTCTGCAAACTGTCCTCTTTGGTAAAGTCCTCATAGATCCTCCTAGGAATTAGTTCCCCAAAAAAGAAGCTAAACAGCCTAGGAATAGTCTTAATTGTATATCTGTGGGAAAGTGTATCTCTTCTGACTGTTACACCAGAAAGCTAACATGCACAGCCAGCAGGCAAATGCAAGTCAAAGGAAACATTTAGCAAAGTTAAAAGGGTACATAATCTGCAAGTGTCGCGTTTTATACCGCTGATGTCACCATATGGCATCACCCAGATAAAAAGGTATATTCCTCCTTTCACATCATCCACCACTACAATAAATACAGTTTATTGATCTCAGTGAGTAGAGGTTAAGTGAATATTAGGTAGTGGTTAAGCATGGGGGAGCAGGGCCATACTTGGAAAAAGTATAGCCCTGGTCATGTAGGCTGAATGCTGCAATAGTTCCTTCATTCCAGTCTATGTTGTGTCTTCCTTCAGAGCCCATATTCTGCACAAACACTGCTCTGTGTACTTATACAGAATTCTGGCAGGCGTAATACCTAGCCAGTCAGGTTTTCAGCATATCCACAATGAAAATGCATGAGATAGATTTGCATACAGTAGAGGCAATGCCTGCAAAACATATGCATATACATTGTGGATTTCCTGAAAACCAGGCTGGCTAGGTACATCCGAAAGACTGAGTTAAGAAGCACTAGTCCAAGACAGGTTGGCTGCAGTATTAGACAGAATGTTAATACTTCCACCACTAAGAGGCATGAAGGATAAAAACATTTGAAGGGGTAGAGAGAATATGCAACTGTAGTATGTTATGTTGATGTGGTTAGTGCAGTTAGTGTAGCTGGGTTCAAAAAGGTTTGGATAAGTTCTTGGAGGAGAAGTCCATTAACTGCTATTAATCAAGTTTACTTAGGGAATAGCCACTGCTATCAATTGCATCAGTAGCATGGGATCTTCTTGGTGTTTGGGTAATTGCCAGGTTCTTGTGGCCTGGTTTGGCCTCTGTTTGAAACAGGATGCTGGGCTTGATGGACCCTTGGTCTGACCCAGCATGGCAATTTCTTATGTTCTTATGTTAATTCTAGAACTGAAATCTCTAGTCAACTCCCTGGACCAGGGGAATGCTATCAGTCCCTCTTCCATCCTCAGCATCCTGTTCAGAACAAATTCACTTCCTGTACTAGTTGTGGTGATGTTTTTTCTTTATCATAAGCAAGTTCCTAAGTCCATAAAACCCTATACCACTGCTGATTCAAAAGAACCTGGTACCCTGCAGTACACTCAGTCGCTTTACTTTCCAAGCATGCAGCTCTACACTAGCATCCAAAAGACGATGTGAGGCAGCAATCAAATACCAGTCACACCACAAAGCCTCAACTGTCTTTGTTCTACAAAGGTCACATATTTTGTCCAGGTATGCAAAGCAGTTGATGACTAATATAGCATTAACTTAAAGTATTAGATTTGTCAGAAATGCTCTCTTGGCAAGGCAATCCAAGTTTAGCTATGGCTGGTTCTGTCTCAGAGCATGCTGGGTGGGTACTCCTGAAGAGCTAAGGTCCCCTGATCCCTCTTTTTAAGGCTGACCCTATGCACTTTAAAGTGCATTTAATGCCTAGGGGAAACTGGACCAAGAGACGGGCATCCATGAGAATCAAAGAACATCCTTTCACTTTTACACTGCTCATGTCCAGTAAAACTGCAGTGAAAGACAGAGCACTTCCAGCAGGTGCGTACACATCATACTGTAGGTGCTGCAGCATTTTCCAGAGACATCAAAATTAATGGAGTGCAAAGACTGTTGACACTAATGCACTTGGCAGCAGAACGTCATGAATTCAATGAAGGAGATGTTTCTTGGAGCAGCCGCTACATTAAAATAGCAGCTAACAAAACCACTTCGACACGCTGAACAATGATTGTTTCCAACACAAATCCTTTGCTCTCTGGCTGTGAAGAAATGGGAACATCAGATGTTTTCTCATGTTCTTTGCACCTGGAGAATATGTTGGGTACATTAGAGCCTTTCAAATAATATTTCCTCAAGTCACAAAATTATTATTATTGTTATTCCTTATCGGCAACAATAGCAGAAGTTATCAACCTGTAAGGGGACTCCAGAATCTGCCTCTTACTAGCAGTGGTTGCCCCTGGTTAGTATGGCAATAGTGGAATCAACAGGTCAGCTTGCCAGCAGTGTGAGTCAGAGGTATCCATCCAGACCCTGACCCTAGGTGTGATGGAGGGTTGTGAGTCTGAATAAAAAGGCTGCACCCACGTGATACAGTCAGAGCGTCAGAGTCAACCTTAGCTCAGGCCTGAAGGGGTGCAGGGGTATCTCCTTGAGAAGGACATTTGGTGGGCCTAATCCCTTTCCCAGGGAAGGTCTTGGGAGGAGAGGAGCAGGAGAAATTTGGGATTCCAAGAGGGGGAATTCCTGGGAGCGGAGAGAGAGTTTGGAAGAGTTATTCCTGAGGACGTATCAGATTCTGAGGAGACCCACGAGAGAAGGGAATGCTGCAGAATCTTGGATGAAGATACCCGGGAGACCTAAGTGAGAACAGTCTGCCTGGGAGAATCCACAAAGTGTTGGCTGATCAAGAAAAAAACAGTCAGTAGCTCACCTAAGGAAAGAAAGAAAGAGAGAAGATTCTGACACTCAAAAGGTACCGGGAGAGTGCATGGTAGAAAGGTACCTATCCCAAGAGCTGACCTGTTTGGGGGCTGTAAAGAAGACGTGAAAGAGACAGATCTATTATTTTTTTGTATTTTGGACTGTGTTTGCCAGAGTGCATTGCCACTGGTGTACTTGTTTTGGACTTTGTTTTTCCTGCCATTAGTTCAGGAAAGATTTTATTTTGAACATCGGTTTGAAGTGAAGAATGAGGTTTTGTTTAAGAACATAAGAGCATGCCAAACTTGGTCAGACCAAAGGTCCATCAAGCCCAGCATCCTGCTTCCAACAGTGGCCAATCCAGGCCATAAGAACCTGGCAAGTGCCCAAAAACTAAGTCTATTCCATGTTACTGTTGCTAGTAATAGCAGTGGCTATTTTCTAAGTCAACTTAATTAATAGCAGGTAATGGACTTCTCCTCCAAGAACTTATCCAAATCTTTCTTAAACACAGCTATACTAACTGCTCTAACCACATCCTCTGGCAACAAATTCCAGAGTTTAATTGTGCGTTGAGTGAAAAAGACCTTTCTCCAATTAGTTTTAAATGTGCCACAGGCTAACTTCATGGAGTGCCCCCTAGTCTTTCTATTATCCGAAAGAGTAAATAACCGATTCACATCTACCCGTTCTAGACCTCTCATGATTTTAAACACCTCTATCATATCCCCCCTCAGCCGTCTCTTCTCCAAGCTGAAAAGTCTTAACCTGTTTAGTCTTTCCTCATAGGGGAGTTGTTCCATTCCCCCTTATCATTTTGGTAGCCCTTCTCTGTACCTTCTCCATCGCAATGATATCTTTTTTGAGATGCGGCGACCAGAATTGTACACAGTATTCAAGGTGCGGTCTCACCATGGAGCGATACAGAGGCATTATGACATTTTCCGTTTTATTCACCATTCCCTTTCTAATAATTCCTAACATTCTGTTTGCTTTTTTGACTGCCGCAGCACACTGAACCCACGATTTCAATGTGTTATCCACTATGACGCCTAGATCTCTTTCTTGGGTTGTAGCACCTAATATGGAACCTAACATTGTGTAACTATAGCATGGGTTATTTTTCCCTATTTGCATCACCTTGCACTTATCCACATTAAATTTCATCTGCCATTTTGATGCCCAATTTTCCAGTCTCACAAGGTCTTCCTGCAATTTATCACAATCTGCTTGTGATTTAACTACTCTGAACAATTTTGTATCATCTGCAAATTTGATTACCTCACTCGTCATATTTCTTTCCAGATCATTTACAAATATATTGAAAAGTAAGGGTCCCAATACAGATCCCTGAGGCACTCCACTGTCTACTCTCTTCCACTGAGAAAATTGTCCATTTAATCCTACTCTCTGTTTCCTGTCTTTTAGCCAGTTTGTAATTCACGAAAGGACACCGCCACTTATCCCATGACTTTTTACTTTTCCTAGAAGACTCTCATGATGAACTTTGTCAAACGCCTTCTGAAAATCCAAGTATACTACATCTACAGGTTCACGTTTATCCGCATGTTTATTAAAAGTGAAGCAGATTTGTGAGGCAAGACTTGCCCTGGGTAAAGCCATGCTGACTTTGTTCCATTAAACCATGTCTTTCTATATGTTCTGTGATTTTGATGTTTAGAACACTTTCCACTATTTTTCCTGGCACTGAAGTCAGGCTAACCGGTCTGTAGTTTCCCGGAACGCCCCTGGAGCCCTTTTTAAATATTGGGGTTACATTTGCTATCCTGCAGTCTTCAGGTACAATGGATGATTTTAATGACAGGTTACAAATTTATACTAATAGGTCTGAAATTTCTTTTTTTAGTTCTTTCAGAAATCTGGATTGGTGTGCAAAAGAGCTCCAGAGAGAGAGAGAAAAACAAAACCCAAAGAAGACTGACTTTTCCTCCCTGTGCGGGAACTACCCTGGAGGTCATGGGGTCTCGCGTGATCCCTGACCCTCCCCGTGCACCCCCGTGCCCTAGAGCTGACCGGGGCGGGGTGTACAAACCTCATCCATGATCATACAGATGTATTTATTGATTTATTTACAATATTTATTACCCTCCCTTCCAAAGTCCAGAGCGGGGTACAGTGGATCATTCATAAAAATAATCAAACAGATGAATACAGCATTAAAATATAAAAGAAAACATGATTAGAGGCAGCACGGATATTCTGTGAATATAAAGGTGCAGTCTGCTAACACCTGAGTCCCAGTGGCACCGATAACGCTTCAGCCCTATTCACAACATAATTTGTGTTCTCACAACCATAACAAATCACAAACAGCAAATGCGCAAGCGAGATGCAGTTTTTCTCTCCGTGTGGGCACTGAAAATCTAAACAGCTAATTAAATACTTTAGGATTACAAAACGCTTGCAAGAGAGACCCAGTAGTGGCCAGACTGATGTGGGCATTGATTGTGAGCCTTTTTGGTTAAAATAGTTCTTTCATTCCTCTCTTGTTCAAACTTCTAATGCACCGTGTAGAGGGAGAGTTTCTACCACCTAGAATGACTGTATCTAGCTGAAGTGATAGATTTATTGTTACAGGAAAAGTCTACCTCTTCTGCTTTGGAGCCTTGTCCATCTTACATAACGCATTCTGAATTTTTAGCTAATATTGTCAACTTTTCATTGAGAGAGCAGGTTGTTCCTGACCACCCTTAAAGGGGCAATGTTTCACCCCTATTTTTTGAAAAGTCTGCTCTAGACTTCAGACTCTGTGAACTGTCATCCCAACTTCTTTGTGGAAGTTATTTGAGAAAGGTGTTTTGATCCAGTCGCGAGAATACCTAGAGGGTCATAGCATTTTAGATCCTTCCATTGTGGCGTTTAATGTGGGTCATAGCAGTCTGACCTTATTGAAAGCTGCGCTCGCCTCCTTTTTGTGGGAGCTGGATGGAGGAATACTGCTGGTGCTGTTGGGCATTTTGTCTGCTTTTGACAGTCACGCCAATTTGATTGCCCATTTGGAAATGCCGTTATTAAGTGGTTTGAGGCTTTCCTGAATGGTAGGAGCCAGCAGGTTTGGATGGCTGGTGCCTGGCCCTCTTGGAAAACTGTCACTTCAGGAGTGCCCCAGAGATCTCCTCTATCAGCAGATTTCTTGAATATCTATCTACAGCCCATGGGAAACTTCTCTTCTTTTGGAATTCGGTATAGGATATATGCAGATAATATTTAATTATTTTTGCCATGTGGGCCAAACTTGTCTACTCTGATGACTTTGCCCATAATTTAAGGAAATCAGGTCCTTTGGATGAGTCAAAAGGCTTTCCCAGATTCTGTAAATCAGCTGCATTTTTTGAGACTTCACCTTTCCTTTTCCGTCCGTAGCATGTAATCCTGGGGTTTTGTTTGATTCAGGTCTTTCGCTTTAAGAGTCAAATTAATGCTGTTGTAATAATAACCTATTATAAGCTGTAGCTAGTAAGGCGTTTGCAATAAATCACATCACCAGCCGACTTCAGGACAGTTATGTAACATTGATTATTATATCTCAGTCTATCTATGACGTCCCCAGTATCTTCTTAGAGTCCTTCAGAATTTGACCCCTGACTGATTAAGGTGGTAATATTCGAGAAGTTATTTCTCCCAAGTTACAGTCTTTACATTGATTCCCAATTGCCTTTCAAATTCAATATAAGATGCTAGTTTAAGTTTTTAAGGCCATTAAAGGGGAAGGCTCAAATTATCTAAAAGAGCTATTTGTAAAATTATTCCACCTCTAGCTCTTTGCCCTCTGCTGGGAAGGCACTGTTGGTGGTCATCTCTCTTAAAATGGTTCATTTGAATAAGACCCAAAATTGAGCCTTATCCATGGCAGATGCCATCCTAGGAAGAAACTAATGATCTTTTATTTAGGAAAAATTTTAAATGACTAATTTTTTCTCAAGCCTTTGGCTTGAAGTTTTGCTTGATGTTCTTTGCCTGAACATGTATGTAATTATGTTTGTTGAATGGTGCTGGGGATCCTGGAGTATGCTAGGATAATGCTGTATTGAGTGGATAATGCTAGAGCAATTTGACCTTTTATTTTTTTTGTTTGTTTTGGTTGTATTTTGTCTTGCATTATTATGTTGTGTAATTTGTTATATGTTTGAATTTTGTTGGGGTTTTTTTTAATTGTGCTCTGCCAGGAACATTGTGTTAACTGGCAGAATATAAATACTTGGAAATAGTTAAATAAAAGTGCTTTCACAAAGCTATAATTCATGTCATGAACAGTCAGGGAAAGAAAAGCATGAAAAAATAGTGTTTCATAAATATTCAAAAGGAACATTTCTACATTAGTTTTCTGAAACTAAGCAATTGGATTCTTGGAATAAAAATGATCTTTACCAGTGTTGGGGCTGAACTATAATACTTTCAGGCTTTCGAGGGCTCTGGTTTTGCCATTATCATACGATCATGTTTGTAATAAAGTGGAATAATATAAGGTATCCCTGCCAAATGCGGTACTCGGGGAATCAGTCTAGCTAATCCTAGAGGGCCCAGGTTTGCATAACAGCAGAACTGAGGGTATGATATCTAACAGCCTTTAGAATGAAACCATTAATTTTTATACCACTTTTCTTTTGAAATATACACCAGAGAAAACTAAATCATCATACAGTTAATAGATTCAGTTCCCTTCTAGTGCTTTTCATACTGAGTCTCGGGCTTTGCAGAAATTACACAGATTTGGTTGGTAAGCGATCCTTGGTCTAATGGAAGACTTAGATACATTTACACCAGGCTAAAATCCATTCAGGAAGGGCAGGGTAGGAGGAAAGGAAGAAGGGGTGGTACTATATATATATATATATATATATATATGACATTAAATCAACAGAACTGCAGGGCTAATGAGATAAGGAGGAGCTACTGTGGATTAATCTGGAAGGAAGGAATGGAACATCTATTTATATTGGCAGAAGACATGGGAAAAGATTTAATGGAGTCTATTGACTCAATTGCAATGAAAGGGGAGGTGCTATTAGGGGATTTTAATCAGCTGGATGTTGATTGGGACATGCCTGCTGCAGTGTCTTCCGGAAGCAGGAAGATCCTGGATTCTCTGCGAGGAGACCCGTTCTAACAACTGGTAACAGAACCCACACGGGAGGAAGTGATGCTGGACCTGGTACTTACCAATAGGGACAGTATCTCTGATATTGCAGTGGATGATCATCTGCAATCCAGAGATCACCGGATGGTGTGGTGCTGTATTAAAGCACAGAAGATGAAGGTTCATTAAAATGAATGGGTCCTAGACTTCAGGAAAGCTAACTTTGTTAAAATGGGGAGCAACTCCAGGAGTCGTTAGCTGGATGGGAAAATCTAGGGGAAGTGCAAGAGTAGTGAGGAAAATTAAAAGGAGATATTGTGAAGGCAACTAACCTTTTTGTTCAGAAAGTAAATAAAAGTAAGAGGCCATTATGGTTTTCTAAAGAAGAAGATAAAAAGGTAAGAAAAAAGAAACTACAAGAAATCACAGAAAGTGTTACGGTTTGTGGACCCTTGAGCCGGCTAGCGGATGGTGAAGATATGCTGAGGAGAAGTCCACAGCGGGTGTCACAGCCGGGAGGCGGATCGGAGCCAGGAGACCAATCAGGAACTTCACCACTGGAAGCTCGAGGTCCCCCCAGGAGGAGCCCTTGGGGACCCGAGCCGCTTGGACTTAGGTGCGATCTCCCGGAGACGAAAGTCCAAAGAGAATTCCGGAAGTCCAGGTGGAGGCTGAGAAGCAGAACGTAGAGACGGTACAACAGTTGGGGCTGGCAGCAGACAGGAAATCCAAAGACGTACCGAAGACAGGAACCAGGAAGACAAGCCAAGGGGATCAGGAGCCAGGCTGGATCAGGATAAGGAACACGGCTGGATCAGGAACAGCAACTCGATGACTCCAGGGAGCGAACCTCGTTGCAAGGCGAAGACCCTGAAGCAGCAGCTGGGTTTAAATATCCTGCCAGCATCTGACGTCATCCAAGGGGCCGGCCGAAGTTTCCCACCAAGGCCCCTTTAAAACTGACCCCCCTTGCGCGCGCGCATCTAAGGGGCAGGGTCAGAGAGAGGAGCTCGACAGCATCTCCCTCGTGAAGACGCCGCCGCAGAGAAGGCCTACCAAGGCCTGGGGAGAGTCGGGGAACGCTGCAGCATGCTGAGAGGCCAGCGGGAGGTAAGAGCCCGGTCGCAGGACCCGTGGCCAGGATCGCAACAGAAAGAGGAAGACTGGGGACAATATTTGGGAAAGTTAATAAAAGCTGGCAAAGTAGTCAGAGCAGTAAAGGTGCAAGTGAAGAAAAAAATAGCTAAATGGAGGACAAGACCTTTTTTTATATATGTTAGTGATAGAAGGAAGGGCAAAAGTAGCATTGTGGGACTCAAAGATGAAGGGGAGGAATATGCAGAGGCTGAAAAGGAAAAAGCAGAATTTCTTAAGCAATATTTTATTCAGTGTTCACTGAGGATGAGCCAGGAGCAGGACCACAGAGAATGTTCCGAATTATTAGGAGGGGAATGGCAAATAAAACGATGGATGTTTTAATGTATCGCTCCATGGTGAGACCGCACCTTGAATACTGTGCACAATTCTGGTCGCTGAATCTCAAAATATATATAGCTGCACTGGACAAAGTACAGAGAAGGGCAATGAAAATGATAAAGGGAATGGAACAGCTCCCCTATGAGGAAAGGCTAAAGAGGTTAGGACTGTTCAGCTTGGAGAAGAGACGGCTGAGGGAGGATATGGTAGAAGTCTACAAAATCATGAAAGGACTTGAACAGGTTAATGTAAATCAGTTATTTACTCTCTACGATAATAGAAAGACCAGGGGCCACTCCATGAAGTTAGCAAGTAGCATATTTCAAACAAATCGAAGAAAATTATTTTTCACTCAGCGCATAGTTAAACTCTTGAATTCATTGCCAGAGGATATGGTTACAGCAGTTAGTGTTCCTAGAAGATAAATCCATAAACTGCTATTAATTAGTAAGCAATAATAGCTTGAGATTTATTTAATGTTTGGGTTCTTGCCGGGTACTTGTGACTTGGATTGGCCACTGTTGGAAACAGGATACTGGGTCTGATGGTCCCTTGGTCTGACCCAGTATGGCACATCTTATGTTCTTATGTTCTAAATGGACACAAATAGGCCTGGAAGTGAGGTAAACCTCAAATGATTTTCAAAAGACAGTGTTTGTGAGGAACTAATTAAACATAAAGTGATGGAGCTGGATGGGATATAACTGAGGTTTTTAAGGGATCCTAGATCTGGCAGCATCGCTGGCTGACCTTTTCAATGCTTCTTTAGCGTTAGGAGTAGTTCCAGTGAACTAGAAACAGTTGAAGTAAGGAGACAAGTGTGGAAGTAAGGAGAACTACTGGGAACTACAGGCTGGTTAGTCTGACCTCTATGGTGAGCAAATTAATGGAATCACTGCTAAAACAGAGGATAGTGCAGTTTCTGATGGATTTCAAGATCCGAGGCAGCATGGTTTTATCAGAGTTTATCAGAGGTAGGCCTTGTCAGACGAATCTGATCAGTTTCTTTGATTGGGTGACCAAGAGTTGGATCAGAGAAGGGTGTTAGATGTAGTGTACTTGGATTCCAGTAAAGCCTTTGCACGGTTCCACATAAGCGACTTACAAATAAACTGGCATCCTTGGTGTGGGATCTAAAGTGATTGATTACGTTACATACTGGTTGAGTACAGAGCCATAGCCAGGCAATGTGACACCTATGGCCAAGTGAAAAATGTGTCCTCGTGCATTACACAACACATGACACAATGATTTGGGAAATTTTGTTAAATGTTTGCACAGTAATGCCAGTGCAAGGGTATTAGGCACTCTAGGAAAACCTTAAGCTTTATACCCCTACCTCATCACACCCTCCTCACACACAATTAAAAATTATGCATTTATAATAACAGATTGTACATGAAAAAGGACATTCAAAGCATTGTCTTCTGTGATAAAAATATCACTTACAATATGTTTATTATATTTACATACACTGCTGAGGTGCCAACCAGAAAACTCTGCAAAAAAGCAAGAAACACTTGGAGCTCATATGATATTAGGCCTACTGTAATGCATCTTGGGCATGGGCATGACCCTCAGAAAGCCACAAAAAAACAGAATTACAATGCACTAAACTTTCTCTATCAAAACAACACTAACTGCCAGCACTCAAACAGCAACAACTCTATCTATGAAAATTAACACTGCAAATATTACACAAGGCCTAAAACACCAATAGAACCCCCCTATTAGGAAAACAGAACAAGCCAAGCTTCTATAGATCTCTACATACAAACTATACACTATTGAAATACTTGCTTCAGTGACACATGCAAAACACAGATAGACCCTGAAATACAGAATAAAGATCCCATAAAGTATAAATAGAAATATACAGGCAAAAACTGAACTGGAAACCGCAACAAGCCAAATTCTATATGGACTGCAACAATAAAATAAAGAAGCATTACCATTTCTCATAAAACAAAATTAGTAAAACATACTGATAAAAAGAATAATTCAAAACTAATGAATAGAATAGCATTCAATAAACAACTCACATAAAAATTTTCCAAACATCAATAAAATATTTCAAATAACACATCAAATAACACCTAATAATTAAAACTAAAGGATTTCTAAAAAATCGCCAGTTATCCATATCTGGGAACATTTGATTTCTAGAAACCCTAAAATTGTCATGGATTAGCAGGCAGAGAGGTAGTGAGGTCAATCTCCCACACACATGCTCACTCTCTCTCTCTCCTACATGAATACACACATGCATGCTTTCTCTCACTCTCATTCTCCCCCACACCTGCTCTCTCTTTCCCCCACACACATATGCACCTACTCTGTCTCCCACTCACATGCTCTCTCATTCTCCCACACACACATGTTCCCATAGTCTTGCTCCCCTTCCCCCCACTCCTCAGCACTCTTGGTTCCCTCCCCTTTCCTCTCCAAGACCCCCCCCCTCCCCAGGAGTCTTAATCCCCAGTGCCCCCCCCCCCATCAGTCTTGCTTTCCAGATGCATCTCCCATCTCAGAAACCTCATTCCCCAGCAGTCTTGCTCAACAGGCCCTCCCCTCCCAGATTTCCTTCCCAGGAGTCTTGCTCCCAGCCTTCTTTCCCCTCCCAGCCCCCCTACTCTCCAGCAATCTTGTTCCCCTCCCACCCCTCACTCACTGCAGGTGGCAGGTGCACGATTTCCTGAATGCTGCTCACCCCCGCCAGGTACTTCCGCAATCCCCTCATTCACCTCCCTGCTCCTGAAGAATGGAAGGATCTCAGCCTTGCAGCGCGGGCTGCTTCCTCCCTCCTGTCTGCCGGTGCCTGAATGACATCATCAGGTGGAGGAAGCAGCCCGCGCTGCAAGGCTGAGATCCTTCCATTCTTCAGGAGCAGGGAGGTGAATGAGGGGATCGTGATATTACCCCGTGGGGGTGAGCAACATTCAGGAAATCATGCGTTGCTACCAATGAGACTTTCTTCCATTTTTGGCTGCATCCCCATTCCGATACATATGAGTCGAAAAGCAGCGCAACTCTACCACAGCTACTGTGGATTAATCTGGAAGGAAGGGATGGAACATCAGCGTGGCCAGCAGGCCACGCTGCTGTTCCACTTACTGAGCCCCTCGGCGGCAGCACTATGGCGCCTTTTTGGTAGCGGTGCCTATGGCCGTGGCCATATTGGCCGTAGGCATGCTACGGCTCTGGTTGAGTGGGAAGGTAGTGGTAAAAGGATTTCACTTTGAGGAGAGAGCTATTACTGGTGGGATGTCGCAGAGATCAGTCCTTGAATGGTTCTTTTCAATTATTTGTCTTTTTGTGGATGATACCAAAATCTGCAACAGGGTAGACAATCAGGAAGGTGTGATTGTTAATGAGGAAGGGATTTCATGAAGCTTCAGAAATGGCCTAGTCTTGCAGCTAAGATTTAATGCTAAAAAATGCAGTCACATGTAATTATTGTCATGGAGTGGGAGCCCTTCAGCTGTGGTGGGATTGGCACTGCCCAGCTAGTGAACCAGCTGGACCCCCACCGACAGTAGGCAGACTTGCTCAGACTGGGACAGGAGCTAGACTTCACCTTTACCAGCCTCCTTCCCCACAGGTTGATCCTTTGGGTTCTCAGGCCAGCAGGACTTAGGCAAGGGTCCTGTGGAGATCGGTCAGGTGGAGTCAGCAACCAGGCTAAAGTCAGAGCAGATGGAGGTCAGGTAATGTCAGTATCCAGGCAAAGGTCAGGGCAGGCAGAGATCAGGCAACGCCAGTATCCAAAACAGGGGTCAAGATCCAAGAAGCAGTCAGAGAAGAAGAAAGGCAGGGAACTAAGCCAGGGGGAGAACAGAGAGAGATGGAGAACAGGAACAAGGCAAGGCAGGAGCGAGGCAGCAACATGTACCGCAGGCAACTAGGCATGGCAGGAGGACCTGTTGCTGAGGCATCAGCTGGGAACGCAGCTAGGGTTTAAAATTCCCAGGTGCACTGACATCATCAGGAGGCGCTGCGGATAAGGTTCCTGCTGCGGGGTCTATTTTGTGGGCTGAGTTGCATGCGTGCATGCCTAGAGGGAGGCAGATGGCGTCCAACCACAATTGATGGTGGCATCCCTGCTACAGCTGAGGATTTCGGCATCCCAGAGTGAGTGAGGCCAGTCGCGGGGATGTCCTGCGATCGGCCAAATGTTTCCATTATTATTATTTTCTTTATTTATAGCATATTTTATATTGCCTATCTTTATCAGCTCTGAGCAGTGTATATCAAAGTGAAACAACAAATAACATCCAAAATTAAAAATAAAACAGCACAAATATATACATAAGTAATAAATATGTTTAAAAAACAAAAACAGGAAATCAGAAAATATTTAAAAACAAAAATGTTAAATGTACTGACAATTATGAACAGTACATCTCAGGAGGAATAAACTACAGTGAAAAACCATACCGTAACAATGCTTCCTGAACAAGAGACAATCCAAAATTAATCTAAGATCTTTAGGCATGGTGTTCCACAGCTACTGCTGAAAAAGATCTCTTCCAAGTTTCAGCTAGGTTAATCTCTGACACAGAAGGTGGCTTTAGCAAAAGATCTGGGTTTGAACACAACGATCTGCCAGGGAAATAGTAATAAGCTGTTTTAGAAGTGGACCCTTGAGCTGAGATGAGGTTGACGCTACCACCAGGTGTGGGCCCCTTTGGTCCTCATCGTCAGGAGGTGGTACGGGCAAGGAAGACCCAACTGGACCTTCACCTATACCAGCCCTCGTTCCCCGCAGGTTGAGCCCTTGGGTACCAGGGCCGGCAGGACTTAGGCGGCGGTCTCTCAAGGCATGGAACCAGAGGATGAAGCTGAAGTGGAGTCAGATGAGCAGGGGTCGAGGCAGGCAGCAGACAAGTGGAACCAGGAACAGGCCAGAGGTCAGGACGGGCAGCGAACAAGCAGAGTCGGGAGGCCAGGCAAGAGTCGAGGCAGGCGGAGGTCAAGCGGAGTCAGGCAGGCAGGGTCAGAACCAGAAGATGAATCCATCAGGACGAAGAACAAGGTAGGTACTGGAGACAAGGAACAGGAATGCTGGAACCAGGAATCAGGAACAGGAAGCAAGGTAGGAACGCTGGAACAAGGCAGAGATCAGGAACACAGATAACTTGTACTTATGAATGAGCGGGACCCGTTGTTGAGGCGAAGTGCTGGTAGCAGGGCAGGGTATATATACCTACCCTGCCTGACGTCCTCATTGCGGGCTGTGGGGGACTTTTCTGCCACTGGCCCTTTAAATTTGCAGCAAAGGCGTGCACGCGCCCAGGGAGCCAGGTGCGGAACTCAGCATCGGCAGTGAGAGGCGGCAATGGGGGGGATCAGGAATGGGTCGCCTGCCAGCCCAGGTACCCCAGTCATGGTCTCACGCAGCCGGGGATCCTACCACATGCTCAGCCAGATAAGCTAAATAGCCTTGTGGATTAAAACCTACTCTTTGAAGGTAGATCTACGCTTTATTGGCAGCCAGTGAGGATTTCAAAGAAAAGGACTGGAGGGTGGCTAATGTAACCCCATTATTTAAAAAGGGCTCCAGGGGCGATCCAGGAAACTACAGACCAGTTAGCCTGACTTCAGTGCTGGGGAAAATAATGGAAAGTGTTCTAAACATCAAAATCACAGAACATATAGAAAGACATGGTTTAATGGAACAAAGTCAGCATGGCTTTACCCAGGGCAAGCCTTGCCTCACAAATCTGCTTCACTTTTTTGAAGGGGTTAATAAACATGTAGATAAAGGTGAACATGTAGATGTAATGTATTTGGATTTTCAGAAGGCATTTCACAAAGTTCCTCATGAGAGGCTTCTAAGAAAAGTAAAAAGTTATGGGATAGGTGGCGATATCCTTTCATGGATTACAAATGGTTAAAAGACAGGAAATAGAGAGTAGGGGTAAATGGACAACTTTCTCAGTGGAAAAGGATAAACAGTAGAGTGCCTTAGGGATCTGTACTGAGACCCGTGCTTTTTAATATATTTATAAATGATCTGGAAAGGAATACGATGGCTGAGGTAGTCAAATTTGCAGATGATACAAAATATTCAGAGTAGTTAAATCACAAGTGGAGTGTGATAAATTACAGGAGGTCCTTGTAGGACTGGAAAATTGGGCATCCAAATGGCAGATGAAATTTAATGTGGATAAGTGCAAGTTGATGCATATAGGGAAAAATAACCCATGCTATAGTTACACAATGTTTGGTTCCTTATTAGGAGCTACCACCCAGGAAAGAGATATAGGCGTCATAGTGGATAATACATTGAAATTGTCGGCTCAGTGTGCTGCAGCAGTCAAAAAAGCAAACAATGTTAGGAAATTATTAGGAAGGGAATAGTGAATAAAACGAAAAATGTCATAATGCCTCTATTTCGCTCCATGGTGAGACCACACCTTGAATACGGTGTACAATTCTGGTCGCCGCATCTCAAAAAAGATATAGTTGCGATGGAGAAGGTACAGAGAAGGGCGACCAAAATGATAAAGCGGATGGAACAGCTCCCCTATGAGGAAAGACTAAAGAGATTAGGGCTGTTCAGCTTGGAGAAGAGACGGCTGAGGGGGAATATGATAGAGGTCTTTAAAATCATGAGAGGTCTAGAATGGGTAAATGAGAAGCGGTTATTTACTCTTTCAGATAACAGAAGGACTAGGGGGCACTCCATGAAGTTAGCATGTAGCATATTTAAAACTAATCAGAGAAAAGTTTTTGCTCCTAGTTCCTGGACCCTTTTGCCTGGTTAAAAAATGTTTTGTTATTGGTCTCCCTTTTGAGTATGTCTTCATGTGTTTGAGATGGTTCTTCGTTCCATATCTTGATGTTCCTGGTCTCATTCCCCATCGGAGCTCCTTCGTTGCCTTGTCCTGATGTTTCAGAGGTTCTAGTTCCACATGTCCTGTCGTTCTGATGATCCTGAGTTCCAAGTGTTCCAAGCTCTGTGTCTTCTACGTTCCAAGTTCCGAGTGTTCTGAGTCTTCCAAGTTCCGATCTGCCAGCTCTTTGAGTCCTCCAGATGGCCACCCCGAGGGTAAATCCGTATTGATCCGGTTCCTGTTTCCGATCATTGGAGCCTCGTTTGGTTGGATCCCCTTCTGGCGCTTGTCTCATTCCTGCATGGTCCGTGACCAGCCTTCCCAGGTTGTGTAGGGCACACAACTGGACCGGGTGATCTGTGTCCAGCCCATGAAGGACTCTGTAGGGCGTCCTGAGGGACAGTGCCCACCTGTACCTTCCAAGTTCCAAGTCCTTGTCTGAGTCCTTCCAAGTTCCAAGTCTTCATCTTGTTCCTGCACTCAGCCTCCGTCTGGCCTCACACACTCGTTGTTCCCAAGCGGCGGGTCCGAAAGGGCTTTCGAGTGGCCGGAGGGCTACTCCTGAGACCAGCATTGTGTTGCTGGGTCTCATTGGTGCGTGTAGGTCCAGCGGAGGGCTGATCCTGCCTGGTTCCTGTTCCGAGTTCCTTGCCTTAGTTCCAGTTCAGCCTTGTTCCTGCTCCGCCCATACTTACATGCTCTCACCTCCCCCGGTGTGCCTTGGGGCTCCTCCCCGAGTCGTGCCGTGGTTCAGAGGCTCACGCTCTCCCATGAGCTGGCGACCGCGCCCGCATCAGGATCCGAAGGTCGCGGTCACAACAGTTTTTGGGTACTTGCCAAGTACTTGTAGCTTGGATTGGCCACTATCGGAAACAGGATGCTGGGCTTGATGGACCCTTGGCTATGGCAATTTCTTATGTTCTTATGACTAATGTGATTGTGATCTCTAAATTTAGTCCCAGAGCAGTGGTACTTTGCAGCAGTTGCTGTTTTGGCAATCCAGGGTATAAGAAATTACAAATAATCACAGCATGAATTGATTAAAGCATGAGTGACTCTGCCAAACCACTGGAATCAAGGTAAGGCCATAGGCTATGAGTACATCAACGCTGAAAATAAGAGGCTTTTAACAATTGAGAATGCACTGTCAAGTGCCTGTCTGAAACAACCCCTAACCGTTTCATTTTGAGGGTAGGCTGTATTACTAAATTGAAAAGAGTAACCTCAGATAAACAAAACTAAAGATGGGCAAGTAACACAAAGAACCTTAGTTTTAGTTGGTGTCAAGTTTAATTTATTTGCAGCTAAGCAGTTCAATTTTTTTAATGAATTTATCGCTCTAAACCCAAGCCAAGGAGGATATGGATATCATCAGCATATATATAATACTTCATACCCAAAGATTTAGTGACTTGGCGGAGAACCCACCAAGCATCTAATAGACTCAACTCATGACAGACAAAGTTTATCCCATGGCATCCTCATTTGCCCGGGACTACTTAGGGGGCTTGATCTTTCCCCCACAGTCTGACACTATGTTGAAATCTCCACCAACCACCAGACTATAATCAGGAAATTGGAACAGCCTTCTGATTATATTTAGAAAAAATCCAAGTGTATAAATATTTGGGGCATACAGGATACATAAAGCCACTTTGTGATTGAAAAGCAAGTCCAGCCGTAACCTTGATGAAGTACTTCCATTTACGCTATCCCAAGAAACCTCGAGTTTCAAGGACGGGACTTAAGATGGGGGTACTGTTATGTTTGGCAGTCCGTGGGCTCCTCCTGCGTACCACCACACTCATTTCCTGGTTCGGTCCACCTCCTCCGCCAAGCTCCCTCACTCATCCACATGGCAGGATGCCACACTTCGTTGAACCAGGATGCTGCCAGTGCACTCCACGATGAGACGCCACCGCCTCCCAGCCAATCCCCCACAGCGCTCATGGAAAACGTCACAGGCTCAGTCCTATCAAAGGCTAGATATTAATGAGTGGTTCCCATCAACATTAAGAGTAGTTACCATCAGGACAGTATAGCAAAACTTACGACCAAAGATTGCAGTGTACCTCATATGATCCCGGACGTCCCCAGTCCCAACATTCAGAATCTCCTCTTCCTCCTCCTTCATCAGGCCTTGCCCTCTTCATCTTCTGCTGTGGGCCTTGGGATGCCCCTGTCTTTCTCTACCACTGGCCAATCGAAGGCCTCTGTCCTTCTTCCTACTCCAACTGGTAAGAAGAAGGGAGGAGGCTTTTGATTGGCCTGCGGGGACAGGAAGGAGGCTTCCGATTGGCCCGCAGGGGCAGGAAGAAGGGAGGAGGCTTCTGGTTGTCTCAGAAGGCAGGAGACTTCTTCAAACTAGAAGCAGAATGCTGGAGATTTCAGGTATTGGTCCAGAGACCTGGACAATTCCGGTCAAATTCTGAAAGTCCCCAGGTGTGGTGATGTCTCTGTTGATCAGCAGTTTCTGACTTCTAGCCCCTCACCAGTACATATTTTTTCTTTCTTTTTTTTTTTTCTGTGCAGACCAATGTTTTCATCAATACTTGGTTTGCTTTCATGAAGAAGACTACTGTGCATGCTACTTTGAGATCTTTATTTACAAGTTAATATCCTTTACAGATCATAGTTTCCTGTTTCTGACGATTTCAATGTATTATCCACTATAACGCCTAGATCTCTTTCCTGAGTGGTAACTCCTAATATGAAACCTAACATCGTGTAACTACAGCAAGGGTTATTTTTCTCTATATGCAAAACCTTGCACTTGTCCGCATTAAATTTCATCTGCCATTTGGACACTAGGTCTTCCAGTCTCGCAAGGTCCTCCTGCAATTTATCATAATAAGTTTGTGATTTAATTACTCTGAATAATTTTGTCATCTACAAATTTGATTGCCTCACTCATCATACATCTTTCCAGATCAATTATAAATATATTAAAAAGCACAGGTCCAAACACACCCCTAGATTCATCAACATTTTTTATTTATTTATTTATTTATTAACTTTTATTTACCGACATTCGTGAAGCACATCATGCCGGTTTACAATGAACTCAGGCGGAAAAATACAATAAAACAATAATAATGCCTGCGCTAACAAAAAGGGTTGTGTTTAGGAAAATTTTGAATTACTGCTTTGCATCAGTATTATTGCACAGCATGGTAAGTTTTCCATGCTGTATGATAAACCCTACATTTTGCAGAGAGGGAGAGAGAATCTTATCTACAAAGCCCTCATAGTAGTTAAGCATGTAAATCTCTATAGGAGGGCCGCCTAACAGGTCGAGGTGAGGTGTTAGTGGTGGTTTTGGGTTTAGGGGCCAGTTTCGCATGTAGAGTGAGAAGTACAAACAGCACGGTACATCTTGGTGAAGATTTGACATTATTTGGAGTGAGGAAAGTCTAACAAAAATGACATTTTGTACTATGTTCTCTCACCCTAGCTTGATGAACTCTATAACAGGGTACCATCATGCTAGGGTAAGAAAACATAATACAAAATTAGACAGCCCTCCTATAGAGATTTAAATAGGTGCATGCATTCATTTATTCCATCCAGGAACTTTATCTCTCTAGTATGTCCTGATGTTACATTTACTCAGTCAGTAGTGGAGTAATTGAAATTGTCCATTATTACTGTAATGTCAAATTGGTTACCTTCTCTAATTTCTCTTAGCATTTCATCATTCATCTTATCATTTTAGCCAGGTAGATAGTAGTACATTCCTATTGGCCAAAATGATGACTCTGAAGGCACTCCCAGAGCAGGGACAAAGCTATTTGCACTGTTTTATCTTAACAAAATGCACCCAAAAATGCTGGAGCAAATTCGTGCAGGTACTTTTGAGAGAGTAATAATCAAAGCAAAACTAGCTCATGTAGTTTTATTTTGAATATTGCAGCAGACCCCAAGGGGAAAACAACTGTGGAATTTACGAGACCAGATCATTATCTACCCCATGGAGTTTAGTGCAAATGTCTCCCTTTCTTATATTATTATTATTATTTTACCAAACAAAAAAAGTCTTATATGATAATGCTCTGATACAACTCTGGAGGAGAAAGCAACCGTGACTGAGGTAGTTGGCAGGGACAGCGTCCAAGAGCTGGTTAAAACAAGACCTTCGTCTACGGCTGTTGGTGCAGCTGGAGAAACAAGCATGAGAAGGCAGCAGGCTCAGATTCAGGCTCATCGGGCCCTGGTTCCGCAGGACAGGCCAAGCCTGTCACTTCAATTTGCATAGTTTTGCTGCTACAACAGAGACAGGCGAAAAGAAAAAAAATTAAATTCAATAGATGTGTATAATGGCATGTTCCTTTGTTCTCAGAACATAGTAGGCAGAAATGTAATCTTCTTTCATCTGTAATTCAAAGGTTTTACAATGAACAAGTCACGTTTGCCAACTTGGTTTCTTTTAATATTCTCATCTTTCACCTTGCTGTTGCAGGAAAGAGGATTGTCTGCTTTGCCACACTTCACAAATATTCAGACTGGGAACCAGTCTCACACAGAGATGAATGCAGTTACTTTTTTGTGACAGCTATTTACTCATGCAGGGGTTAACATGTCTACACGATCTGCTGGATCTATCAGTATGATTTTTCTCTTAGCAAATACAAAGTTCCAATTTATCAAGTTCCCCGGCTCAACCTTTTTTAGGCTGCCTTCTGTATTTGGAGCTGAGCTTGCTCATCTGGCTGGTCGAGCTGCTGGCCAGTACCAGTTTTGCCTTGCCTGCAGCACAGCCAGCTCCTCGTATCATAGCCATGCATTTTCACCGCAAATGGGACCTTCCTCCCTCCCCAAAAAGGTTATAAAAGCCAGAATATCATGTCAGCTGCTTAAGGAAATAATCTTTAATATGAGCGAATTGGCCTTTTTTTTTTTTCTTAATACTAACTGTAAACAAAATGACAGTAGGACAACATGTGCTAGTTCATATGGCTCAGAGATTTGGTAGTTAGAGACCAGCATGCTGGACAGGACTATATACCGCACGTATGGCTGTTTTCGTTGTATGCCACAGAAGTGAGACTATGTCTGACTGATGGTCTGGCTTTTCAGTACCTGACATCACTTGAGTTACTACCGGAAATTATTTTCTGTAGTTTTATAAGGAATGAAGTTGCCAGGAAACAATCTGAAGAATGAGAAGCACTGAAAAAGAAAATAGCAGCAGATCAGGAAATTACACAGAATTTTGCAACATCCCCAAATGGCATGCAGTGGCTTGCTCTCACGTATTATTTCATTTGTGTGTGAATATATATAGTCACAGCTCTTTCCTAGCTGTGCCCACTCATGAATTACATAACCCTATACTCATAAAAATAATTTCTTCCTGACCATTACGCCCTAAGGATACAACCCTTAATTATAACATATGTAAAGGGGCCTATCCGTCCTTTCCCAGAACTTTATGCACCTCCCACCAGAGGACATTTTGGAGTTAGAAGAGAACAGAGAGGGACTTAACATTTTGCTAGGGCCTCCCCATAGAAGTGACCTCGATGGTACAATTCTGAGATTAATATAGTGGCCAAACAGAAGATTCTAGGGAGTTTGAGTTGGTGTTTGGAGTTGGAGTAGGAGTAAGAGAGGGAGAGGGAGAGTGAGGGAGCCAAGAGCCTGTCTCCTGCCTCCAAGCAGCAGTGGATAGCAGTGGCCACACGACATTTTTTTTTTGTAGCATATTTGGCAGCCCAAAGGCACTGTGGTTTTTTGTGGTATTATCTGGAAAAGGTAAAGAAGTGGATTGCTCAGCTGATGCTTCAAGATAACATGCCGGTGCCTGGACAGAAGACAGGAAGAGCTCCGGAGTCTCAATGTGTGGATGAGACGATGGTGCAGGGAAGAGAGATTCAGTTTTGTAAGGAACTGAACTGGGGAACCTTTTGGGGAAGGGAGAGTCTTTTCCAAAGGGACGGGCTCCACCTTAACCAGGGTGGAACCAGGCTGCAGGCACTAACCTTTAAAGAGGAGATAGAGCAGCATTTAAACTAGAACAAAGGGGAAAGCCGACAGTCGCTCAGTAGTGCATGGTTCGGAGGGAGGTATCTTCAAAGGATACTAATGATGCATTAGAATTAGGGCATCATAACAGAGAGATTCCAGTAATAAGAAAAGTAGTCCAAGTGCCTATAATTCAAAACTTACCTGAGCTAAAAGATTCCAATTTATCCCTGTCAACTGAAAAGCAGAATGTAAATACAAACAAAAAACACACTTTGAAATGTTTGTATATTAATACCAGAAGTCTAAGAAGTAAGATGGGAGAATTAGAGTGTATTGCAGTGAATGATGAGTGACAAAATTGGCATCTCAGAGACATTGTGGAAGGGGAATAACTGATGGGACAGGGGAGCTGAGGAGGTGGTCGGCATGCTGGGGAGAGCCTGGCCCTAGAAATTGCCTGCAAGAAAGTTTGAAGATGAAATTTCTTTTCCTCAGTGAGGAGGCCCGGACCGAGTGGGCGGGACCCGAGGTGACATCATTGGAAGGCGCCCCCGGAACTGTATAAAATCAGGGCCCCAGCAGCACGCTAACTGGGAGCTGAGGAGGTGGTC
Organism: Rhinatrema bivittatum; assembly: GCF_901001135.1. Taxonomy (NCBI): domain Eukaryota; kingdom Metazoa; phylum Chordata; class Amphibia; order Gymnophiona; family Rhinatrematidae; genus Rhinatrema; species Rhinatrema bivittatum. Next base: position 11,240,639 of record NC_042621.1, on the reverse strand, counting down.
ATGTACTGGGGAGAACCTGGCCCTAGAGATTAGTTTTTGGGTACTTGCCAGGTTCTTATGGCCTGGATTGGCCACTGCTGGAAACAGGATGCTGGGCTTGATGGACCCTTGGTCTGACCCAGTATGGCATTTTCTTATGTTCTTAAGAAAGTTTGAAGATGAAATTTCCTTTCCTCAGCGAGGAGGCCCGGACCAAGTGGGCAGGACCCGAAGTTACGTCATCGGAAAGTGCCCCCGAAACTGTATAAAATCAGTTGACTGGGATACCAGGTAGTCCATGTTTTGGAGGAGGAAGACTATCAACCTGGTGCACCAGGAAATGATCCTGAAGCAAGGACCTGTTTTCCAGGTGATTCATTGTACTCTCACACTGAGGATGTGTCTCCCAGGGCAACTGCCCAGGAGGGAAGGGTTAGGTTGGCCATCATAGTTGGTGCTTCAATTATTAGGAATATAGATAGCTGGGTGGGTAGTGGGCATGAGGATTGCCTGGTAACATGCCTACCTGATGCAAACATAGCGGACCTCACGTATCACCTAGATAGAATTTTAGACAGTGCTGGGGAGGAGCTGGCTCTCATGGTATATGTGGGCACCAACAACATAGGAACATGTGGGAGGGAGATTCTAGAAACCAAATTTAAGATCTTGGGTAAAAAGTTGAAATCCAGAACCTCCAGGGTAGCATTCTCTGAAATGCTTCCTGTTCCATGCACAGGTCCCCAGGGGCAGGCAGAGATCCAATGACTCAATGCATGGATGAGACAATGGTGCAAGGAAGAGAGATTCAGTTTGTAAAGAACTGGGTAACTTTTTGGGGAAGGTGAGTCTTTTCCAAATGGAAGGGCTCCACCTTAACCAGGGTGGAACCAGGCTGCTGGAACTATTCTTTAAAAAGGAGATAGAGCAGCTTTTAAACTAGAACAAAGGGGAAAGCCAACAGTCACTCAGCTGCAAATGGTTTGGAGAAAGATATCTTCAAAGGATACTAATGAAGCAGTAGAGTTGAGGCATCCCAAAAGAGAGGTTCCAATAAAAGGAAAAGTAGTCCATGTGCCTATAAGTAAAGAATCGCCTGAGCTAAAAGATTCCAAATTATCCCTGTCAACTGAAAAGCAGAATGTTAATATAAACAAAAAACACACTTTGAAATGTTTGTATGCCAATACAGAAGTTTAAGAAGTAAGATGGGAGAGTTAGAATGTATAGCATTGAATGATGAGATAGACTTAATTGACATTGCAGAGACATGGTTGAAGGAGGATAATCAATGGGATAGGGCTATACCAGCATACAAATTATATTGCAATGATAGGGAGGAGCATCTCAGTGGTGGAGTGGCGCTTAATGTCTGGAATAGCATAGAGTCCAACAGGATAAAGATCCTGCAAAAGACTAAATGCACAATTGAATCTTTATGGGTAGAAATCCCTTGTGGGTTAGGGAAGAGTATAGAGATAAGAGTATACTACTGTCCATCTGGCCAAAATGATGAGATGGATGATGAAATACTAAGAGCAATTAGGGAAGCTAAGCAAAGTGGTAGTGCAGTAATAATGAGAGATTTCAATTACCCCAATATTGACTGGGTAAATGTATCATCGGGACATACTAGAGTGATAAGGTTTCTGGATGGAATAAATGACAGTTTTATTGAGCAATTGGTTAAGGAACCAATGAGAGAGGGAGCTATTTTAGATCTAATTCTTAGTGGAGTGCAGGATTTGGTGACAGAGTAACAGTGGTATGGCCGCTTGGCAATAGTGATCATAATATAATCAGGTTTGGAATTATTTATTTATTTGTTTGTTTATTTATTTAAAAGTTTTTATATACCGCGCCAAGGGATAATATTTTATCCTTCTAGGCGGAATTAATGACTGGAAGGGGGACAATAAATAAATCCATGGCTCTAGCACTAAACTTTCAAAAGGGAACATTTGATAAAATGAGAAAAATAGTTTAAAAAAACTGAAAGGTGCAGTTGCAAACCTAAGAGTGTGCAACTTGTTAAAAAATACCATCTTAGTAGCGTGGTCCAGATGTATTCCACGCTTTACGATCCTGCTCGTGGAGTCCATCCCGCGAGCAGGCCCTCCACTCACCGCTGTGCCGGCCCGACTCCACAGGACTCCTTCATGTGGCCTAGGCCTCCCCCTGGCCATCACTGCCGCTCCTCCCGGCCCGACAATGCTGTGTGCGGCATCAGGGGCCGCCAGTGCTTCGTTGTGGCAGGAGCCGCCACCGACTTCCTCTTCGCGGCCCAAGCCACCGCTGGTATACCTCTCTTTCGCAGTGGAGGGCCGCCGCCGTCCTTCACCTTTGCGGCATTGAGCCGCCGCCATCGTCATCCTCTCCGTGGCCCTGGTGCAGCCGCCGGCTTCCTGTCTCCCGGGCTCCTCTAGGCGCGCCTCTCCATTTAAAGGGCCAGCGGTGGGAAAAGCTGTGGTCCCCAACAGATGATGTCATTAGCTTACTCCTTAGTCCAGCCCTATAAAAGGGCTCAGCTTCACTTCCTCGGTCAAGGTCTTCCATGGTCTGCTCCTGTCCAGATGGTTCCATGTTCCATGTTCTTGATGTTCCTGGTCTCCTTTGTCTGATGTTCCTGGTCTTGTTCCTCGTCAGAGCTCCTTTGTCACATGTTCTTCATCCAGAAGTCCTGATGTTCCTTGACCAGAAGTCCTGATGTTTTCTTGTCCAGAAGTTCCGATGTTCCATGTTCCAGTCCTGGTCCTGATGTCCTCGCCTCCGGCTCTCTGTCCTGTTTCCAGGTTAGTAGTGGTCCCGCCCCCGAAACGCCACACCCCGCCCCCGAAACGCCGCGTCATCGGGTCCCGCCCCCAACACGCCCCCTTCCAAAAAACCCTGGACCTACGCGCGTCCCGGGGCTCTGCGCGCGCCGGCGGCCTATGGAAAATAGGCCGCCGGCGCGCAAGGCCCTGCTCGCGTAAATCCGCCCGGATTTACGCGAGCAGGGCTTTTAAAATCCGCCTGTCAATGCACAAGTAAACTCTGGAATTCATTGCCAGAGGATGTGATTAAGGCAGTTAGTTTAGCTGAGTTTAAGAAAAGGTTTCAATAAGTTCCTGGAGGAGAAATCCATAAACTGCTGTTAATCAATAAGGAATATCCACTGCTTGTTACTAGCTTTAGTAGCTTGGGATTTATTTACTGTTTGGGTAATTGCCAGGTACTTGTGACTTGGATTGGCCACTGTTGGAAACAGGATACTGGGCTTGATGGACCCTTGGTATGACACAGTATAACATATTTTATGAGTTTTTGTTTTGCAGAGCCACAGCTGGGAAAAACTTTATTAGGATAATTTTAAGATTTATAGTTTAAGATAGGTAGAGAGCTAGGGATGCTAGGGTCCTTATCAGACTAGAATACATTAATCAGACTAGGACATATGCCATTTACTAGGGGTAATAAGAGGCTTATTCTGTGATTAATTGCTAGATAAGAATTAGATTTACATAAGAAACTCAAAGAACTAACAAGTTTAAAATGTGTCTAGTGTGTGTGTTTTGTGTGTGCAAATGTATGAAAACTGCAGTACTTGTTACGTTGAATGTATGATGTAACTTTTTCTGGATAACATGTATGTTAGTGATGTGTGATGCTGGGTATTGTGATGTGTGAATAAATATGAATAAACAATTAATTATTTGGAAGAAACAGTTTCAATAGATTCTGTAAATTTAACAGTTTTATTAAGTTTTTATAAATTCAAGGTAATGATCAATATTTAAAAGTGTTCTGTGTGTTTCTTTTTTATTTTATTTCTATCTCTCTGACCAAAAACACACTTGCAAAATCTTCTAATAATTAGGATTAGGGAGGTTTTCCTTAATGAAAAGAATGCATAAGGGTTTGCCACTTTCTAGTAAGAAACAAAATTGCTACCTCAGTAAGCAGACTAATTCTGTTTGATAGCTAGATAAAACAATAGCAAGATTTTGTAGATACAAAAATATTCTAATGTGCTAAGAATACACCTATGATAAAAGTTAGCAAGATAAACATGCAATATGAGACAAAATGCAGTGATAAATAACAAGTTGTTTATCCAGATGAGATTAATTTGCAGATAGATGTCATGAAATATGAATACAATATAAATACAATTACTTAATTGAAAAGATACCTGGGGTCTTCCACATGCTTAGCAGTGCTTACGTGTTGGTTCTGTGATAATTTAACTCTCCGCTTTTATTTGATAATGCTGTTCCTCAGTGTGTGAATAAACAAGTTTACTGTACAGGGCAACTTTCAAATTTGGAATGTTATATCTCTCTAATGACCTTTACTTGTTAGCAGGGGAAAGAAAGATGTGAGAGCCAAGAGGCAGTAACCTCACTTGTACTGACACTTGAAAAGCCTTTGCTGTGCCATGCAATTTGTATTACTGTTAGATTCATTGCATGGATTTTTTCCCCTCATAAATGTGATAATCTCTGTGCATTCTAGCTCTGTGGTATTGTTGATTTGTGTGTGTGTGTGTGTGTGTCCAGCAGAGCCAAGCTTGCTACAGAATCTGCATATGTGTGTGAGAGGAAGGAAACACATTTAAAAAGAGAAAAAATAGAAAGGATGGCACAGAAAAGAACCCCTGATGATATAATATAGGTAAAATATGGGAAAGCTTTTGATATGGAAAAGATTACCAAATGGATTAATAAGAACCCTCAGTTTGGCAAACTGAGTGGACTTTTCAAACTGATAAGATTACAAAAGTTTTGCAAAACTTCTCTCTTTATAACCAAGAGAGGAAAGGTTCTGAAACTAAAATAAAAACAGCTAAAATGCTATTAACCATTTTTCTTGATGAAAGTAAATAAAGGAAATATCAAAGTCAATTGAGGTCATTACAGAATGAATTGCCAAAGCTTTCCTTTAAGAAAGATTCTGTTCAATCCATTCCTACTGCTCCAGATCCAGAGTTTGCTCCCCCCCCCCCCCCCCCCCTTAGATCCATCTACAGACTTATCACCCCTTAGTGGACACTCTGTTTATACTACATAAGAGTCCAGTTATATTAGCACCTAAGAGATTAAAAACTCAGTCCTGTCCCAAAGGCCAGAACAGGTTATGAATTATGAAGCAAGAGAGTCTTTGACAGCTCCAGAAATTTGTTCTATCCATGAATGATTACCTTAACTTGGCATGCACAGGGGTAAACAATTAACAGATGAACTTGTTGTGAGTGTGGATCCTTGGCCCGTAGTGGCGTTGGCGCCACCTGTGGGGGAAACCCCCACAGGGCCCCACCGTTGGGTAGCGAGGCCGGACAGGAAGCAGAGGCCGGCTGGAGCTTCGCCACTATCAGCCCACGTTCCCCACTGGTTGAGCCCTTGGGTGCCGGAGCCGGCTGGTCTTAGATGGGCCTCTGCGTGGATGATCCCGGGAACATGGCCAGACAGGGCAGAGGCAATCAGGAATTGAGAGCCCGAGGCAGGAGATGAAGACGAGGTCAGCTTCGGTCCAGAGGTCAGAGGCAGGTGGCAGAATGTGTGGTCAGGTCCGGTCCAGAGGCAGGCGACAGAAGGTATAGTCAGGAAGCTGTCTGGGTCAAGAGCCAAGGTCCGTCCGAGGGAAGAAGGACAACAGAGCAGGAACTGGAGCGCAGGGACAGGAACTGGGAATCCGAAGCAGGAACAGGAGACAAATGCAGGTACAGGAATGCAGAAACAAGAACAGCAACTCTGGAACCCAAGCAGACAAGAGCAAGAAGACCTGTTGCAAGGCAAGCTCTGACTGTCAGAGCTTGCTTTATATACTCAGGGCTGCTGACATCATTACTAGGGCCCGCGGCGGGAGCTTTTCCCACCGCGGGCCCCTTTAAATCCCAGATGATGGCCAAGGAGGAAGGCTGCGGCGGCATGGGCAGCATAGCAGCGTTCCCTCGCCGCAGCTGGGAGACAGCCAGTCAGGATGAAGAAGTGGTCTGTGCGACGACATTCCCCCACCACGGAAGAGAGAGAGAGAGGAGGGCTGTCCCGGGTGTTATGCCGGTCAGCCGAGGCTGACCGAGCTTATCCCTTCCGGCCATGGCCCAGCGCACTTCAGCTTCCCAAGGCTGGGTTTGTCAGCGCATCCTCAGGCTCCGAGGCCTACCGCGACATCGAGCGGCCTACCCCTGCGGCTGGGATGCCGTCGCAGCGGAAGCCATGCCCCCCGAAGTCCTCTAGACACACACACGGTACAAGGAAAAGATGAATCGGTTAGTGATTTTTGTGCACAAATTCTTGAAGTATGCAAAATTAATGCTGGTACAGATGTAGTTCCTATTGACCCTTTAATTACCCAATGTGTATGTGTGTTCACACCACATATTAAGGCAAGTGTGGATCAAGCTTTGATTACTTATATTCCTACTAATTGGGAGGACTTTGTAAGAATTGCTGTCCAAGCTGAACGAACTGTCAACACCCCAGATATAGCAGACAAAGTGCTAGCTCCATCACTCCCACCTCCTCCCCCAAGTAATGATGAAAGGGGATGAGGTAACCAAGGCAGAGGTAGGGGAGCTCCTAGCTGACAGAATGGCTATTGTTATTATTGTGGGAAACAAGGTCACTGGCAAACAATGTAAAAGGAGGCAAGCTGACAGAAATGTTAAGGGGACCAGGATACTGGAACACTGCTCCCTGGCCACAACCAAATTGGCCACAACCAGGTGCTCAGACAAAAAAGGTGCCAGACAGCAGTCTCCTGCAGTGGATCAAGGAGGAAGCCTATGTATCCCTGGGATGCTCTACCTACACGGCCCCAAAATTTCAATAGTTATAGTTGACTTGAAAGGGGGGCATGCACTCTTATTGGTGCTGTTTTTGTGTTATCTGGTCCTTCTAATTGTCTAACTATAGATGTTCTTCTGGAAGGCATTTCTCTCAGCACAATGATTGACACCGGAGCACAGCAGTCTCTCCTCACAGTAAGTGATCATCACAGGGGCTCTATTGTCAGATCAGACCCAACCTGTGAAGGGAGTGGGGAATAAAAGCATGGGGAGTGGTACATGATTTTGAGGGCTTGGGGAAGGAGAGAGGATTTTTCACCTTGGCAGACACCCCCATTCGCCATGACCCACTAGCTAGAAAGTTTGTGCAGAACTGCTTAACGTAGGCCAAACATAATGTTGCTTCCGGAACTTCTCTTCCTTAACCAGCTGCACTACTATCCTAGGGCCCATTTGTGCAGGTATAAATGAATTTTATACATATACCAAAAGGTCAAGGATATCAATATTGTTTGGTAATTGTAGACCGCTTTAGCAAATGGGTTGAAGCCTATCCCACATGCACCAATACAGCTGTCACAGTAGCCAAGATGTAATTAAAAGAATATATCCCTAGATGGGGAGTACCTGAATGTACTGACAGTGACCAAGGACCAGAATTTCTTAATAAGATAATTGAACAAGTAACTGCTGTAATGGGTATGAAACATAGATTACACTATCCGTACCATCCAGAGTCATATGGACAGGTGCAACAGCTGGAGATGAAACTGGGTTACCCTGGCCAGAGCTATGGCCAGCTGTTTTACTGAATATCAGGGAACAACAGCTTGAACACGAATCTAAGTCCATTTGAAATAATTACTGGATGCCCTATGCCAGTACCCCCTGCTCCAGGGATGAATTTAGTTGAATGTGATTTATCTCGTTTAACTGATTCAATGATCTCAAAATACTAGCTGAAGCTATTTCTAGAACATCTCACCAGGTTAAAGCGACCCTGCCAAAACCCAGAGTGGATATTGCACATGGAATACAAACTGGTGATACAGTTCTCATTCGAAATTTCCTACGAGGAACAACTCTTGAACTTCGCTGGGAAGGGCCCTATCAAGTCCTTCTTCTCACCTCATCCGCAGCTGTAAAGGTCAAAAGAAAAAAAAAAAGCCTGCATCCACGCCTCCCACATCAAAACTTGCAAGCCAATGCCAGGAATAGAAGCAGATGTAACACACCAGAATGGGAAGCAGATGACTGCACAGACCAAACTACAGACCAGGAATAGAAGCAAAGAAATTCTTAAAGCAAGGATGGTGGGCATAAAAATCAGTTCTCCTTTGCCTATTGCCTTTCAATGTTACACCATGGCATTTCTATATATCTGTTTTCTGTTTACTAGCATACCATTGGCCTGCCTATACCTTACAAACACTTTTTCTTCTTTAACTATGAATTGGGCCAATTCGTTTAACTTAACTGTTGAATTTGCATGCAGTCTGGACAGAAAATTGTAGGTCATTTCATCCCAATTCTTGATTCGATGAATAAGACTACCTTCTCGATTACTAATGCTACCCAGTGTTGATATTTTCCACTGCAGCTTCCTGATTCTCCTGCAAACTTGTGTGTTCAATGTGTCAAGTCGCAAGCAAAACTACCTTCTACTGAACTTAAATGTAATAAAACTATTAAGGTATATTCCAATGGTACCAGGCCCATGCCAAGACCTGGTACCATTGGAATTGCTTAGATTGTTTTCGTAATGATACTACATCTACACATATATGTTTTATTAATCAAAAACATGTTTTCCATTTATCAAATGTTACCTCTCCTACTGAAAGTTGTAATACTTTTGGTAAAAAAGATAGCCAACCTCTATCTTTTACCATGAGGGGGTGATTGTTGCGTGTCCCGGCCACGTTGGTGCCATGACTGGGCCTGCTCATCTTGCGCTTCCTTCCACCAGCTCTGGCTCCTCGTCCCTAGCAGCCCCAGCCAGGTCCTCTCACCCGCGGCGTTCCCGGGCATCCCCAGGCCCGTTGGGGCCTTCTGACTCTCAGCGCTCCTCACGCCGGGGCTCAGCATCCTCCTCGATGTCGGCCCTGCCCCTGGGTACGCGCGTGCAGACCACTTGCCCCTTTAAAGGGCCCAGTGCGGGAATCCGGACTGCAGCACCCGATGATGACATCACGTAGTCCTTGTATATAAGGCGAGGCCCTGTCCCCAGAACCTCGCCTTGGCAATTGGGTCAACACCTCGGTGTTACTAGTTTGCTGTTCCTCGTTCCTGTGTTCTCCTACCTCCTTGATCTAGTCTTGTTCCAGTGTTCCTGCCTTGTTCCAGTGCTCCTGCATTCCTGTGTTCCCGTGGTCCTCTCTGTGTTCAAGCATCTCTCCTGATTCCTGCTCTTCATTCCTCCTCTTGACGTACCTCCTCGGACTGATTCACAGTACTGACCTCTGCTTGCCTGACTACGTTTGACCGCTGCCTGAAACCGACCTCTGCCTACCTTCTGACCACGTTTAACCGCTGCCTGGAACTGACCACTGCCTCCCTTCTTGACCACCGCCTGGAACTGACCTTTGCTCGTCTTGACTATGTGAATCGGTTATTTACTCTTTCGGATAGTAGAAAGACTAGGGGGCACTCCAAGAAGTTAGCATGGGGCACATTTAAAACTAATCGGAGAAAGTTCTTTTTTACTCAATGCACAATTAAACTCTGGAATTGTTGCCAAAGGATGTGGTTAGTGCAGTTAGTATAGCGGTGTTTAAAAAAGGATTGGATAAGTTCTTGGAGGAGAAGTCCATTACCTGCTATTAAGTTCACTTAGAGAATAGCCACTGCCATTAACAATGGTAACATGGAATAGACTTCGTTTTTGGGTACTTGCCAGGTTACATTGGCCTGGATTGGCCACTGTTGGAAACAGGATGCTGGGCTTGATGGACCCTTGGTCTGACCCAGTATGGCATTTTCTTATGTTCTTATGTACGGACTGATCTTGGAACTGACCCTTGCTTTGGCTGACCACCCTCAGACGGATACCCAGCTTGTGCTACATTCAGATACCCTGTTCGCTCCTATGACCACCAGACCAGCCTGCTCAGACACTGCCCGCGGCATACATATGACTAGACCAGTAGGCGCTGCCTATCTCGCCCAGAGGACCTTCACTTCCTGTCTCCTTCCCGAGGCCTCCGGTGATCCTGGTCCTGGTCTAGCCCATCTTCTCTTCACCAGCCACGCATCTTTGCTCGTGGTGAGCACATCTCTCCGCTAACTCTCTGGGAGACCCTCAGAGGGCCACCTAAGTCCAGGCGGTCCGGGTACCCAAGGGCTCAACCTGCGGAAACTCCAGATTGCTATTGGCGAAGCTCCAGCTAGCCTCTGTCTCCTTGTTTGCTCCACCTCCTGGTGACAGGCGCTCTCTGGGTCCGACCAGGCCAAGGGTCCACCTCCAGCACAACAGTGATTAGAAACTTTTGATAAAAATCCTGTAGCAATTTATTATCTATCTTCCCAGGAGCTTACTTTGTGGGACATGGATGGGGACGTAAATGTTCTAATAACACAGGTACAGTCATTATAGATTTCATAACACCTCAATTTTTTCATTTTCTTGCATACAATTCATCTCATTTTAACCTAACCTATCATTCTCATCCCACAAGTTCACGTCGTCAAACCAACCCCTTAGTTGTAAGATCCATTACCTTTCATAGTTTTGTCAGAGCTTTATTTCCTCAGGAGTTACAGAATTAGAATCTGCCATCTGCAATATTTCAGTTATACTATAAGCATAAGCTAACAAAACTATTCATGGAATAGAAAATCTGTAAACAGAAATAAATTCTTTAGCTGGAGTACTGGTAGTCTTGCAAACTGATAGGACCTTGATATGTTGTTAGCTGAGAAAGGAGGTGCTGCCAGTTCATTAACACCTCTTGTTTTACCTTTATTGATAACTCTGGGGAAATACAAAAAGTGTCCACTGTCCTTTGAGACCTTGCCCACCAAACTCACATACCACTGCTTAATTCTTGGGATTGGGATTTTCTAGGTATAAGGGGCCTGGTTTGGAAGTCTGGGAAATAATTTAATGTATCGAATAATTTTTATTGATATCATGTTAATTACTTATATTGTATTATGCCTCATTTGCCAATGAATGTTGAACCTCTGCTGTAAATCCACTTCCAAGCTGATTGCTCCTGTAATTATAACTCGTGTTTAATCTCCGACCAGATGAGACCAAAAAATCTACTCTTGTGCCCAAAATTAATCTCACTCTATTGTGTATTTTATAAAACAATTTATTAAAGAATGATTTATTAAAAATAATTTATTGCGGAATGGGGTAAGTTTCATATATTTTGACGCATGCCTCCACGGCCTTGCTTCAATTATTGTATTATAATCATCAACTTACCACCCTCCCACTCGCTTTTTTTTATTCAACTTTTTTGAAATTTTAAAAAAGTTGAATTTTTATTCAACTTTTTTTTTTTCAACTGGACGACCAGCGCCAAAGATGCCGCTGGCCATCCAGTGCTCCTACCATGTGACAGTGGCCGGCCAATGGCACGGTTACCCTGTCACATGGTAAGGGCAAAGGGCCATCAGCGCCATTTTTATTAGTGGCAGCCGATGGCCCACTCTCTCCCGGGGCCCACTGGACCACCAGGTAATTTTAAAACGTTTTTGGGGGGGGGGGGGGGTCGGGGGGGTGGTGGAGGCTAAGGGAGCGGTTTTAAAGGGTCGGGTGGGTTTTTTGTTTATCGGCCGACAGCCCAAGCACGAGAGAACGCTCCCAGGACCCCCGCTGGACCACCAGGTAATTTTAAAATGTTTTGGGGGGGGTTGAGAGGGTGGTGGAGCCTAAGGGAGTGGTTTTTAAAGGGTCGGGGTGGGTTTTTAGGTTGTGTCCTAACTCCCGTTAGTGTGCACTAACCTGATTAACGATTTTTTCACGATAAATCGGTGGAATTTCTATTGTATCACACTCTTTAATGATTAATGACGATTTAAAAAATATCGGACGATATTTTAAATCGTCAAAAAACGATTCACATCCCTAGAAACTGATATAATTGTTAAAAGATAAATGAATTAATATGTATGAACTATACAATACAAAGATCATTTTAAATCTTCCCATTCCTACTTTGCAAGAATATGCTCTCAGTTGTGATCTTCCTGCACGCAGTGCCCTATCCCTAATACCGGGTGTGTTGTGATCTTCCTGCACGCAGTGCCCTAGCCCGGTTACCGGGGGTGTTGTGATCTTCCTGCACACAGTGCCCTAGCCCGGTTACCGGGGGTGTTGTGATCTTCCTGCACGCAGTGCGATCACAACACCCCCGGTATTAGGGATAGGGCACTGCATGCAGTGCCCTATCCCTATCCCATTGTTAGCGCGCACTAACTCCTGTTAGTGCGCGCTAACAATGATTAGTGCGCGCTAACTCCCTGTTAGTGCGCACTAACAATGATTAGTGCGCGCTAACTCCCCGTTAGTGCGCACTAATCGGAAAAACCGATTTTGTTTTTACTAAAAAATCGTGCCAAACACGATTTTCTTCTCCTGCCAAACGAATTCGATCGTTAAGACGATCGGGCACACGAATCACATCCCTAGTTATATCCATGCTTTGCATAGCATGCTGCTTCTCTCTCCAAGGTACACCTTATATTATTTTGTAGGATTTTAATAAAATAAGTTTTTCTCTACAATTGTTGGTTTTAAGCATTCTTATTTCAGTGAACCACAGCAGCCCCAAACAGAAAACCACACCAAAGTTGAAAAGTGTAAGCCCAGTATCAAGTGGTGCTTCTCTGTCCAGAGAAGAGTCCAAGAGGGAGCTGGGTGGGAGGGTTACACATAAAAGTTTATATTTCTTGGTTGGCTACTACACATCTGACAATAGGACCTGTATGTTCTTCAATGCTCATATAGTACAACAACTTTTTTCTTGATCCTTATTTGTTTTATTTAGTGAATGCAAATCTTCTAAGCTAAGTAATGGCTTAGAAGATGGCTTAGAAGCTGAACTCAAGTTATTAATCCACCTCTTAGTTTGTAGAGGAGATACTCCTCTATAACGTGTGACATAATTTGTGTCTCTCCACAAGTGTACAGTTGGCTCTGAGGCCCCAGTGATGAAGGTTAGCTGTGAATTGGCCTTTGCCTGTCCCTAGCCTGATTAGCAGGGAACATTCTTGCCATGTTAATTCAAACCTACCAAGTTTAACACAAGAAACTTGTTTGTGATTTCCTCTGAGTTCCATTCCTTGATCTAAAGAGTATCCAAGATGGATCCTGGTGGGGAAGGTTGCTCCATAAGGAGCAACACAAGGAAGGTGGGCCCTAGGAAGATTCACTGTCAGATAAGGGGCATGAGAGAGCCCTAGAAAAGCATACAGCTTAAAACAACATAGCACTGGTCGCAAAAGCTGGTCAGTGTCATTGTATAACCGGACTCAGTGGGTGTGGGAGCAACTGGGGCTTACCCATTTATATAGGAAACCCCCTCAGAAGATGTAAATAGGGTCAGGGGGATAGGGAAAGAGGTTGTGTGCGATCAGGTATACCAGTAAAATAGTGCATGCTATGTGCTAGCATACACTATTTACCAAACTGAAAAATCCAAATAATTTTTGGATTTTTTTTGGAATGATCTATTTTCAGTTGAATCCAATTGGAATGAACCAAAAATTGACTCATTCATTGTGTTTTATCCATTTGGATAAAATGAATACACATCCCTATAGCACAGAGACAGCAGTGCAATTGGTTGATAACTAGTTGCCAACTTAAGGTCTTTACCGGGTTTTGAAAGCCAATACATTTTTCCATATGCCAATTCTTCAGGTGTGACCTAGGACTGAATATTCCTGTGTAGAACTGGCTCAGCCACAAATAAGCATGAGATCTAGCTTATTTCAAGAATTCTAGTAAGATGTTCCAACCATCAGCTCATCAGGCAGAATTAGTAGTCTATGTGTTAAAGACAGGCACTGGAATGGACAAGACAGAACTAGGGTCAATGTGCTAATCATTCTTCTCTTAGACTCAAAATGGGAATGAACCTTTAGTAAATCTAGCCCACTGGTGTAATAAAAGGCTGGAAGGGAGCCGCACCAGCCAGCTTCTGGGTGAGAAAGCCTCAGAAATACTGGCCAGCTCTCTTGCCAGCACTCGCAGCTCATCCCTTTCATGAGCACCAAAACTCACCAAATGGATAACAACGCACTTCCAAGAAAAGATGCACATGCACACACACAATGGTCAATTTTAAAACAAGCTCATGCATGTTCACATGCGCAGTAATGTGGACGCACGTTTGCGAAAACCATGAATTTTCTGCAGCGTGTAAAACTATATATACACTACAAAATGCGCATGCGGTTGCACACATTTCTTTGTATGTATCAATCGCGCATAGGCGCGCGCACAACACCTGTCGCACACACGTTTGTGCAGGCGGGTGGTGCACCTACTTCAGCGCCACACCACTTTCAGATCTGCAGGGGCCTACATAGAAAAATGCCTTGCCCTCTCTGCCAGCCCAATTTTACCACCAGAGACATCCAACGTCTGGTGTCCCTAATGGTAGCCAATGAGGTCAACTTGTTTTTTTGTTCCTGGGATGCATCAGGAACTCCGCACCACTTTCAATCATGGTGCCTCCTCCCCACGACGTGTGGTAAGTTGAATGGGGGTCATGGTATGGAAAGAGTCATATTAAATAATACTCCTTAAAATCTGATGACCTCAAAATGATATACTCAACACAATGTCAACTTTGAAATAGCTATAACTTAACTCTAGAATCTAGAACGGAATCCCAATATTCATAATTTCACATACACCTAATATAGGTTTAATCGACCTTCATAAAGCCCCACGGTATTTCGGGCATTACTGCTCCATTTTTAAACTGCTAAAGGGGCCATTTTTAATCATCAGTCGTATTCAGTCCTGTAATCAAAAATATTTTTACTTCTTTTTCTATTTGCTTTTTTTCTTTTTTAATTATGTTAAAATCAGTATAGTATGGGAATCATGGTGTATATTAAATTCCAAGTACTTTCCTTTAACCAATACCACAATTCGGTTTAAATTCAGGTACTTCCCTTGAGTAGATAGCAGAGCTCAGTCCGACGTGATCACATTACGCATCCCAGCTGCCTCAGGGACCTCTCTGGTATCTAGTTTACATTCTGTTACTCCGGTATCAAGGGATTATTCTTAATTTTATTTCATGTTTCTTCTAAAAAAGAAAGACATTATCACAACCACATTCATGGGATTTAAACTTTCTTGTACTCACTTTTCAGGAATAGACTTACTGATCCGCGAGCGTTTTCATTACATCCTCACGGCATTAGAGATGCCTCCTACTAAACTATCTATTTTATCTTGCATTTATATGCATGCCCATGATTTGATCTATGGGCGGGCTACTCGTGATTGTGCACAGATGATTTGAACTGAGATTGTTAGGTTCAAAATGGATGAATTCACATGAACTGTATCCATTCTATTTCTTTGTTAAGCCCATAGGGGTAGACTGTGCGTAGTTGAAAAATCCAATGCTGCTCGTGTTGTCTGAGTTGCTTCACCCTGTCACCTCCATGCCAATGTGTGGGGATGTATTCCAAGATGTTCCATCTTAAATCTTCAAAGTCATGCTAATGCTCAAGAAAATGTGCCACCAACGGAGCCTCCATTTTTCCGGTTTTTAGGCAGCTTTTGTGTTCTGTCAACCTGGTCTTGAGAGGGTGGGGGCATGGGTGACAAGGGTTAGGCCATTTATGGGGGCTACTGGAGAATTATTGAGTGTGGTAGGTACTATATATATTAGGGATGTGAATCGTTTTTCAACGATTAAAATTATCGTCCGATAATGTTTATATCGTCTTAAATCGTTATAGAACACGATACAATAGAAATTCTAACGATTTATCGTTAAAAATCGTTAAATCGTGTTAGTGCGCACTAACTCGAGTTAGTGCGCACTAACGGGGAGTTAGTGCGCACTAACTCGATTTAGTGCGCACTAACTGAAAATGATACAAATAAACACTTTCCAGGTCACTGAAGGTCAGTTAGGAATGAATATGTGTTCCTATTGGCTGGCTGCCCTCTTATCTATTGATATTACCAAGGTTACCACTGAGGTGATGGTTGGGGGGATGGGAAATGGAACTGGAAACTAACGAACACCAACAGAAAATGAAACAAAGTGTTCACACTTCCCAGGTCAGTAAAGGTCACTTAGGAATGAATATGTATGTATGTATTCCTATTGGCTGGCTGTGCTCTTATCTATTGATGTTACCAATATGGTTGGGGGGATGTGAAATGGAAACAGTTGGAAGCTTGACAAAAAAAGTAATGTAATGATCAGCACTCACGTGACTAGAACTTGTTTGTTTATTATTTTTGTTAGCAGGCACCTGAAATGCTAGTGCATGTTGAATTTGCCAATCACTGTGCATTTTAGAAAGGTGGTCCTGGCTGGAACTGTACACAGTTCAAATATATGTAATTGATTGTTGGTAAGTGTATTTTTTAAGTAGTCACACTGGCACCAGTATGTTTACTTTTCCTCCTACTTAACTCACTAGCTCAGCTTTGTAAGAAGGGCTTCTCTGCTTGTGTGTTGTTTTTGTTTGGTGTGAGGAGAGCAGAAACATCAGATCTTTATTCAATCTACTACAGTCATCTCTTACAGTGCCCTATCCCTATTAATACCAGGAGTGTTGTGATCTTCCTGCACACAGTGCCCTAACCCTGATACCAGTCTGAGACAGCTCCCTCCCTGCATTACTAGTGAGAGGCTGGCTTCACAGACAGGGGGGAGCTGCCTGACCCTCACTCCTGACTTCCCCCATGTCCCAGCTAGTGAATGGTGTGTGGGTGAGGGGGGGGGGGGGAGGATGGTGAAGTCTGAGACAGCTCCCTCCCTGCATTACTAGTGAGAGGCTGGCTTTGCAGACAGGGGGGAGCTGCCTGACCCTCACTCCTGACTTCCCCCATGTCCCAGCTAGTGAATGGTGTGTGGGTGAGGGGGGGGGGAGGATGGTGAAGTCTGAGACAGCTCCCTCCCTGCATTACTAGTGAGAGGCTGGCTTCACAGACAGGGGGGAGCTGCCTGACCCTCACTCCTGACTTCCCCCATGTCCCAGCTAGTGAATGGTGTGTGGGTGAGGGGGGGGGGGGAGGATGGTGAAGTCTGAGACAGCTCCCTCCCTGCATTACTAGTGAGAGGCTGGCTTCACAGACAGGGGGGAGCTGCCTGACCCTCACTCCTGACTTCCCCCATGTCCCAGCTAGTGAATGGTGTGTGGGTGAGGGGGGGGGGGGAGGATGGTGAAGTCTGAGACAGCTCCCTCCCTGCATTACTAGTGAGAGGCTGGCTTCACAGACAGGGGGAGCTGCCTGACCCTCACTCCTGACTTCCCCCATGTCCCAGCTAGTGAATGGTGTGTGGGTGAGGGGGGGGGGAGGATGGTGAAGTCTGAGACAGCTCCCTCCCTGCATTACTAGTGAGAGGCTGGCTTCACAGACAGGGGGGAGCTGCCTGACCCTCACTCCTGACTTCCCCCATGTCCCAGCTAGTGAATGGTGTGTGGGTGAGGGGGGGGGGGGAGGATGGTGAAGTCTGAGACAAGACAGCTCCCTCCCTGCATTACTAGTGAGAGGCTGGCTTCACAGACAGGGGGGAGCTGCCTGTCCCTCACTCCTGACTTCCCCCATGTCCCAGCTAGTGAATGGTGTGTGGGTGAGGGGGGGGGGTGGATGGTGAAGTCTGAGACAGCTCCCTCCCTGCATTACTAGTGAGAGGCTGGCTTCACAGACAGGGGGGAGCTGCCTGACCCTCACTCCTGACTTCCCCCATGTCCCAGCTAGTGAATGGTGTGTGGGTAAGGGGGGGGGGAGGATGGTGAAGTCTGAGACAGCTCCCTCCCTGCATTACTAGTGAGAGGCTGGCTTCACAGACAGGGGGGAGCTGCCTGACCCTCACTCCTCCGGGGTATTGTGATCTTCCTGCACACAGTGCCCTATCCCTGATACCAGGGGTGTTGTGATCTTCCTGCATGCAGTGCCCTATCCCTATTAATACCAGGAGTGTTGTGATCTTCCTGCATGCAGTGCCCTATCCCTATTAATACCAGGAGTGTTGTGATCTTCCTGCATGCAGTGCCCTATCCCTGATATCGGGATGTGTGCAAGAAGATCACAACACCCCCGGTATCAGGAATAGGGCACTGCGTGCAGGAAGATCACAACACCCCCAGTATCAGGAATAGGGCACTGTGTGCAGGAAGATCACAACACCCCTGGTATTAGGGATAGGGCACTGTGTGCAGGAAGATCACAACCCTCCTGGTATTAATAGGGATAGGGCACTGTGTGCAGGAAGATCACAATACCCCTGGTATCAGGGTTAGGGCACAAGTTCTAGTCACATTGACTGATCACATTACTTGTTTTGTCAAGCTACCAACTGTTTCCATTTCCCATCCCCCATATACTGTCAGTAGGAAACTTGGTAACATGAATAAATAAGAGGGCAGCCAATAGGAATACATATTCATTCCTAAACTGACCTTAACTGACCTGAAAAGTGTCAAATTGTATCATTTTCAGTTAGTGCGCACTAACTCCCAGTTAGTGCGCACTAACTCCCGTTAGTGCGCACTAATCGGAAAAAAACGATTTTTAACGATTTTTTAACTAAAAAATCGTGCCTAAGACGATTTTCTTGCCCTGCCACACGATTTCTATCGTTAAGACGATATGGAAAACGATTCACATCCCTAATATATATATATATTGAAAAGGATTGGTACTCACATGCTGCCCTATGAGAGGTCATTTCATTTTTGTCATTGCAATTCTGTTTTCTGTACAATTCTACATAAAACATATTCCGCAGACGAGACTGGATGTGCTGTACTATGTGGTAGCTGTGCATCCTATCATAAGGGTTTGACAAGCAGGTTTTGGTGCTTTACAGTATCATATACTGTTGATAAATTTACAAACACATAAATTGTCCTCCCCATTGTGAAACAGGAAAAGGAGTGGGTGTGTGGAGGCAGCTAATTCTTTCATGAGATGCAAATGGTATAGGGAGGACCTGTATGTTGAGTCAGAGCTTATGGGCAGCATATTATCGCTCATGCCTTTCCAGTAACTCTTCTAGCCTTAAGGTTCAAGGGTCTCTATCAGTTCCCAATAAGGTGGCAATTTGCACAGCTAATTGATATTCGTTCACATTTGCGTGATGATTTTTCCCTTACTTTACATATCTAACAATACTGCTGGGAGAAAGGAGTTGATTTTGATATTTCTGTACATTAGAGCCTTCATGATACTAAACCTTCCTTGTTTGTTCATATGAAGATGGGCAAAACAAGTGTTTGGGTACTCAAATGAGGCAGAGTGGTGTCTGAAGTGTGAGCAAATGACTTTTGGCTGTTTGCTCTGGCATTATTCCTTGAGCATGCTCACATTGTTTGATCTCTATAGGGAACTGATGTCATAAGAGCAACTTTGCATATCTGAAAAGGGATGAGGCTCATGCATATTGTAATGAGGCAGATCATGCATTCCACAGCTTGGATCCAGGTTGCTCTAAATGCCTCGTTATATGCTCATTAATAGCCTATTCTTCACTGTGCAAGCTCCCAAGGATGGATTTTTCAGACACAAAATAGCATTTTAAAAATTCACCCAATCCTCTCAAATAGCTATTCATCACAGCCCCCTTTCCAGTCTCAAATTAGGTGGATTGATCCCTTTACAATTACTGCATGCACTGCATCACATATTATTTTTGTGTTTTTGGATAATGGAGGTAAGGATGGTATTAAAAATATTTAATTGTACACTTAATGACCTCAATTTACAAATGCATTTTGAAATTCTGGGGCCAATGTAATAAGCCATTTGTTAAGACTATGCGTGGAATTTCTTAACACATGTGCTAAAAATAAATAACTCCTGATGCTGTAACCAAATAATATGTTAATGCATCGAGAGTTTGAAAAGCAGCTCATCAAAATCCAGCATCTCTTGGGGAGCGGCTCTTAACCAGAAATCTCCATGTACCTCCTCACAGAGGCATGGGGAGTTGCGCAATATTTCTCTGCACAAGGGAAAGCTGCTTGGGATTCCTCTGAATAGGAAAGTGACCCTCAGGTTGTCCCTGCCAGAAAAGGAGCCTCTTTGAATTTTTCTTAGCTAGCCCCAGCCCCTTGCTGCTGTTGCGCTGGTGGTGGTGGACCCTTGGCCTGAGGTGGGGTTGACGCTACCTGCAGGGCAAGCAGAACAGACCAGGAGATGGAGGCCAACTGGAGCTTCGCCAATACCAGCCCTCATTCCCCGCAGGTTGAGCCCTTGGGTGCCGGGGAACACTGGTCTTAGGCGGGCCTCCGTGGGATGACTCCCAGTAGGTGGTAGCAGGGGTGCGCCAGGAACCAGCAGAGGAGACAGAGGACCAGGGAAGGTCCAGACGAGGCAGGGTTCCGAAGACCTGGACGCCAAAGGAACAGCGTAGGACAGGGGGCATCCAGGTAATAGAAGGCGAAAGCCTAAACGGCCAAGACCGTAGGAAGCTGAAGAGTGGTGATAGGCAAGCTGAAGTCTGGGAAGGCGGCGAACAGGCAAGGTACATGGAAGCGGAGCAAGTGTCAGAGCCAGGAGATCAATACAAGCAGAGTCCAACTTAGCAGGGATTGAAGCCAGTCAGTCCAAGCAGAGTCCAACAAAGCACGGGTCAAAGCCAGAGTCAGTCCGAGGGGACGAGGAGAAGACAAAGATGCAAACAAGTACAGGATCCAGGAACGGAGTCAGGAGCTGGAGTCAGGAAGGATGACAGGAACAGGAACCAGGAGTGACAGGAATCAGGAACGGAGGGCAACGAGCACATGAGCAATCATGGAGACCTGTTTCCAAGGCAGGGAACAAGTGGCTGGGCTCTGCCTTTTGTAGAGGCCCAGTGATGTCATCATCCGGGGCTGCGGGCTATTTTCTCACCACGGCCCCTTTAAGAATCAGGGAGTTGCACGCGCTTGCACCTAAGCCAGAGCCCAGAGGAAGCAGGACAGCGGCGTCACTCCGTGGTCCGCACTGGGAGGCCTGCCGGGCATGGGAAGGAGCCACGCAGGAGTCAGAAACGGCAGAGGAGGCTGCAGACACTCAGGGACGGAGATGGCTGCCCACTGCCACGAGCGAAGGTGAACCGGAGCCTGCAGCTGAGATCCTGGAGTGAGTAGGCCCGGGTGTGGGCCTACTGCAGCCGGGACACGTAACAGCTGTGGCCTGGTATGGCAGCCAGCCCCTTGGTATCTCTGTCAACAGGAAAGAATCCCTTGGGATCTAGAGCCAAGTGCAGCTGCCATATGTACCCTAAGCCAAGCCCGTCAATATCCCCAGCTGCAGTCCCCATGTGTACCTGGCTCGGATCCCTAGAGTTTCCTCTGAACAGGAAAAATCCCAGGTGTGAGCCGGACTGGGGCTGAGCCCCTGAGCATGGCCCAGAGTTGGCTAAGTCTCTCCCATTGCAGGAAACAGCCCTGAGTTTGTCCAAGATGAGGAGCTGGAAAGAGTTATGCTCACAAATCACCATCTGTGTAAAGAAATCTGGAATGCAGGTCCCCAGCACTATAAATTCCCATTTAGCTCTATAGACTAACACTAAGGCTGAAATCGTTACTCCACCTCTAACCAGGAGTAAAATTTCCACCATAAAGAAAACATGAGTCAAGCCAGTAGACATCTTTGCACTGAGAGCATAAGTGCCAGTTCTGTGGGTGTAGTGGGTGCTTGAACATCCCCTAATATTGAGCAAACTCCTTCACTGTGTCCAAGGAAGGGGTAATTTGTGCTGAGTTTAGCAGTCCCAATCATTTTGAAAAGCTGGCTCCTACGACTAGAGGTTAATAGGTAACCCCGTATTAGCATGGGAGGGCACTAACTCCTTGCTGCATTAGGAATGAAGTTTGCATACAAAAAATATAGACACCACTATGGGTAAAACTGTGCACTCTGCCAAGAACACCTTTATTACATCAGCCTGTCTGTTTGCTATCCTGTTGATGGCAGGATTTACTTATTTACCTTAGCTCTTCAAAACCATGTCAGAAATCTGTTATGTGTCACAGTCATTGTTTTCGTGAAGCTGAAGCAATTACTACAGCTTTCATTGTTGTCTCCTCTAGACAATCCTCATTTATGCCTGCTTGTTCACTGGTTGCTTTTTTTTTTTTTTTTGTCAAAATCATTTTTATTAGGAAACATGCGCTGACAGTTTCAACAGCCTCTATAGAGGTAAATTATACCAACCAATAACAAGAATGTAAAAGCAACATCGCACAATAAACGTTGGCAGACAAGTAACCATACAAATGTGTCAGCCCCGCATACTGGTTGCTTTTTAAGATGACTTTGACCTTCTTCCATACCTTTAATAATCTAACATTTCCACTTTCTCTTCTTGATTTCTTCCATCTGGTTTCTATCTGTCGCAAAACACTATCCAAGACTTTCATCGAGCAAACAGTAATGGGACCCAAGAGGAAGGTGAGGTCAATACTAGACCAGGTACTTACAAATGGAGAAAGTGTTTCCAGTGATCACCTGAGCTTGTGATCATTAGAGGGTCTGATTTAATAGAACAGCCAAAGCCCAGACCAGATGTATTCCATGCATTAGAAAAAGTGGAAAGGCGGCTAAACGACTACCAGCATGATTAAAAGGTGAGGTGAGAAAGACTATAATATCTATTCTAAAAGAACATCTTTCAAGAAATGGAAAAGGGATCCAAATGAAGAAAACAGGAAACAGCACTGACAAATCAGATGCAAAGCATTGATAAGGAAAGCAAAAAGCAAATTTGAAAAGAAGCCTGCCATAGAACAAAAACTCATAAAAACTTTTTCAGGTACATTTGAGGTTAAAAAAAAAAAAAAAAAAAACACCTGTGAGGGAGTCAGCTGGACCACTAGATGATCAAGGAGTAAAAGGGGCACTTAGGGTTGACAAAACAATAGTAGAGAGATTAAATGTAATTCTTTGGTATTCATTGAGGAAGATGTAAGAGATATACCTATAGTATCCAAAAACCACCACACAAGAGGGCAAAAATATATTTGAAACCAATCATAAAATCCTTTATCAAAAAAATTTTAATCTTAAGGCAGACAGTATCAGAAGACCATGCTTATAGTTATAATCCACTGTCTCTCGCCCGCAATGGGCCCCAGGCAGTATCAGCCTTTTAAGCACTATTACTTTAATCATTTACTGTCTCCTTATATAGTCTGTACTTTTAAAGTCTTCTGATACTGTCTGCCTTAAAATTAAAAAATGTTTGATAAAGGATTTTATGATAATTGGTTTCGAATATATTTTTGCCCTCTTGTGTGGTGGTTTTTGGATACTATTATTGAGAGGAGGGTGCTTCTGTTTTTTGTGATTGTGTATCAATTTTTGTGGAAGCATTTTTAAAATGGCAAGATGTGTTCAGTTTTTCCACATACGCACCAGCAAGAAATCCTTCAAACCTCTGCTTTTTTCTCTACTACTATCGGTGGCATTAATAATGGTGACATTTGGATGCAAATATTAAATTTGAGGAAACGTTTAATACGAACTGAGATGCATGGGAACACACACATTGAATATTGTAGGGTACAACATATTCCACGTGGTCTACGCATAAATAAAGAACCATTGCTATACACTGATGACTCATCGTTTTTACAGAAGTGGAATCAGATACTAAACAAGTGTTCTCTTGACCTAATGCTTGTGATCTTTGAACAAAGAAAAAGATCTGTTGAAGGGATCAAAACAAATTAATCAGTTATTGGAAGTAGTGAAATAGGACATGCCTTTTGTAGAGTTTGAAAATAAAATGATTGAAACTGATATTATCACTCATTTTTCAGCTCAAGTGAAGCAAACTAAGGCCTAGATTCACCATTCTATCGCAGAATGGTGAATCCAGCGAAAACGGGAGCGGGGGGCGGTCCTGCGAAAGCCAGCAGCCTTCGCACCACCACGGTGTTTTCGCTGCTGGCTTTCACACCCAATAGTGCCACTATGAAAGGTGGCGCTATTGGGCGTGCTACTGGCGATGATAACGTTGCTTACCTTATCGCCGCCAGCGAAGACACCGCTGAGTCCGCCTCCTCACCGTCCCAACTCCTCCCCTTGCCACCCTGACTCCTCCCCTCACTGCCCCGACTCCGCCCCCAGCATTCTATCGCATGCAAAAAGGGACTTTTCACATGCGATAGTGGCTTATCGCACGAGATAAGTGTTTGAAAATGACCCCCAAGTTTGAAAAGTTCATCTGAGATGATAAAGATTATCAAAGAGGTTCAATTTATTTCTGGATAAACCCTAATTACAGTAAAAATAAAAACAAAAAATCTCGTACCTTTGATAATTCGAGCTCCATCGGATGAAGAACTGGAAACTACAAATGATCGAAAAAAATTTTCAACCACCAAACAGGTTAGATTTCAGGACAAAAGAAATTACAACTCGACAGGACGAGAACCCGGACCAGGGATTCTTATGCAGATGTTGCAGCCAATAACACGATCACAACAAGAGACACCTCTTCAGTAATCAATTTGTCTTCATGTAATTTATCTGAAACACAGGTTAGTGTATTAGAAAAAGGTTTATCCTTTGTACTGACTATACGATTTGATGCATTGGAAGTAGAAAAATATTTTCACTGGTTTATTAGACAATTGTGACTTCGAGTCTATTTTTCTAAACAATCTAATATGGGAATAGTTACTCCAAAATCGAAATGGTGCCCCCCTGGGAATCTTGACCCTATAATCAGTCCTTTTAGAGATCTTGTGTTAAAAGACTTAAAGGGAATTAAAATCTTTCCCTCGGATGCTGACTTTAATTTGTCTAGAGCAGAACAGAGAGTATTGTCTGAACTGGCCAAAGATCCTTCGATTGTGATAAAAGCCGCAGATAAGGGTGGCGCAGTAGTCGTGATGAATAAGATTGACTACTTAGTGGAAGCAACTCGCCAGTTAGATGACAGTGTGTACTATAAAGAGCTCAATGAAGATCCAACTGATGGCTTAAAAAGTACGATTGATATGATTGTGGAGGAAGCGTACAATAAGTCCTTCAAGGGAGTGGCGCTTTTTGATTGTGGATCACCCAAAAGTCCCGGTGCTATATATTCTACCAAAAGTGCACAAGTTTATTTAGAAACTTTTATATACCGGTATTAGTGGGGACATCACACCGGTTCACATATTAACAGAAGGCTTGGAAAATACATTTCAACAGGGAAAGTAGAACTGGGCGGGGGGTTAACCTGAGTCAGCATGGAAGAATAGATTAAACAAGAAAATCATAACAAGAAAATAACTATATACAAAGTAATTATTTCCTTAATATAAGGAAAGGGCGGTCACCTGGGGGGTGAGAGCTATGGTGGGGATGGGAGGAACTATTCTGGGTAGACTTGGTTGAAAAGAAATGTTTTTAGTTTCTTTTTGAATTTGATCGCACATGGTTCAAGGCGCATGTGGACAGGTCGGGAGTTCCAGAGGGCCGGACCGGCAATAGAGAGGGCACGGTCGCGGGTGGAGGAAAGATGAGCTGTTTTCAAGGAAGGTACATGTAGGGTACCTTTGCTGGCAGATCTGGTAGCTCGGTTGGACAGGGGAGCAGTGAAGGGGAGGTCGAGCCAGTTGGAGTTGTGGGTGTGGATAGACTTGTGTACTATGGTCAGGGTTTTGTAGTGTATACGGGAGAGGATGGGGAGCCAATGTAGATCCTTGAGGATAGGGGTAATGTGTTCGTGTTTACGTGTGTTAGTAATGAGCCTTGCAGTGGCATTTTGCAACAATTGGAGAGGTTTTATTGAGGACAAGGGGAGCCCTAGGAGGAGGGCATTACAGTAGTCTAGTTTGGAGGTGAGGATGGCTTGGATCACAGTGCGGAGATCTTGGGTGTACAACAGGGGTCGGAGTTTCTTAAGAACGAGTTTGAAGAAGCCTGCTTTGAGGATAGAGTTGATATGTGGTTTCATGCTAAGATTGGGATCAAGAAGAACTCCGAGGTCCCTAACGGAGGGTTGAACTGTGAGAAGTCATTGGAAAAATCTCCAGGGAGGCCCATTGTGTCTACAAAACGTTCATTATTGGAACCATTATCCATGTTCGTCGATAAATTTCTAACACCAATGGTAAAGGAGTTACCCTCATATGTGAGAGATTTATCTGACTTGATATCTCAATTGGAGAATTTGACCAAGTATCTGTTTCCGAATAAGTCTTTAGCTCTGGCAACAATTGACGTGGTGGTTTTGTATACCAACATACCCCAGATGAAAGCTTTGCATATCGTTAGTACAAGAATAAATGGTCATACGCAAAACACCTGTATTTCGGCCAAGTTTTTAATAGCATTGGCACAAATGGCGTTATGTAATAACTTTATGTTCAATAATTCATTTTTTCTACAGACAAAAGGGGTGGCCATGGGTGCTACGATGGCACCTGATGTGGCAAACCTTTATATGAGTCAATTCGAAGAAAGATTTTTACAGCAAAATCCCTTTGCTCATCGTGTAAAATTATGGAAGCAATATATAGATGATATCCTGGTGGTGTGGGATGGAGAAGCTAGTGAATTTACGAAATTTATAGAGTGGCTGGACACTTGTGACCCTAATTTGAGCTTTACCTCCACTTTTAGTAAAAGTAATTTGTCATACTTGGATGTCTCTATTTCCATCTATGAAATAGGATTCAAATTTTTGATCTATTGTAAGCCCACAGATAGGAATAACATTTTGAGATACGACAGCTGCCATCCCCAACATCTAAGGTCCAATTTAGCAGTGGGCCAATTTTTGAGGCTTAGATGATTATGCTCTGATATACATGAATATAAAGTCAAGGCCAAAGAAATGATTAAATGTTTTGAACAAAGAGGTTATCCTACACAGACTAAAAAAAGCCTATAAATGAGCACAGTGGGTGAACAGAAAATTATTATTTAAACCATCACAAAGTGCCAGTGATGATTGTAGAGTGAAATCAGTGTGTGTGTTGCCATTTTCTCCATGTGTTTACCGGATACAAAATAGTATCAAGAAACATTGGCACATCTTAAGGCTGCATGAGGTACTTAAAGAACGTCCCAGATTTGCTTTAAAACATGGGAAAAACATTAGTGATACTATTATCCACTCAGATTTTGGAGATGAACAACATGATCGAGATATAGCACTTAATAAGAAAGTGGGACACTATGCGTGTAACAACTGCTCAGTGACGGGCCGATTCAGTATGGTGCGCTCGGCCGAGCCCCGATTTGGCTGCACATTTTTGACGCACTATTTTTACCCCTTATACAGTAAGGGGTAATAGTGTGTGGAAAATGCACGGCCAACCCCCCCAAAACTAATAGCGCCACCAACATGCAAATGCATGTTGATGGGCCTATTAGTTATTCCCGCGTGATACAGCGAAGCCACACATTTTACTTTCAGAAATTAACGCCTGCCCAAAGGCAGAAGTTAATTTCGGCCAGCACAGGGAATGTGAACAGAAAAGCAGAAAAAACTGCTTTTCTGTACCCTCTCCAACTTAATATCATAGGGATATTAAGTCAGAGGCCCCAAAAATAAAAAAAAAAAAGTAAAAATCTAAAAATTAAAATCTGCCCACGGCCTGTGGGTTGGAAGACAGACGCTTAATTTTGCTAGCGTCCGTTTTCCGAACCCATGGCTGTCAGCGGGTTAGACAACTGATGCCGGTAAAATTAAGCGTCGGCTGTCAAACCCGCTGACAGCCGCCGCTTCTGTCAAAAAGGAGGCATTAGGGACGCGCTAGTGTCCCTAGAGCCTCCTTTTTACCGCGGGCCCTAATTTGCATACTTGGGCTTCCTGAATCACGCACCCAGGAGAGTGGTCTGGGCACGCACCGGGAGAGCCGGCGCTTGCCGGCTCTTCCATGAAGTTTTCTGTATCGGCCCGTATGTAATCAATCCTTTGAGGGAAATGTACTGCCGTTCTTTGGCAAGGGACAGTTTAGGCTTCAATCATCAACAAATTGTGAGTCTGTGGGAGTGATTTATGGAATTTGGTGTCCTTGCCCTCTATTATACATAGGGAAAACTAAACGGAGTTTAAAGACCTGACTTACTGAGCATCAGAGTGCCATTATGAGGAGTTGATGGAAGCTCCTTTGGTACAGCATTGCCTGACTAATGAGCATGTCTTTGCAGATCTAAGATTCGCAGTGATTGAGCAGCCAAGGGTATTTAAACATGGGGGCAATTTTGCCAACTATCTATTACAGCGTGAGCAAAAATGGATTTATTATTTTGACACCGTAGCCCCAAAGGCTTGAATAAAGAAATAGACTGGTCGGTCTTTTGATCTGCTCTGCTGTGTAAACTATTATTAAGATAGAGATTTGGGCTTTAGAATTACGATAGAATAGTTCTGAATTCGTGTTTGATTGACAAGGTGAGGGTTGAGCATTTCCAGTAATGTCATATAAGAGAGGTATTTAAACTACCAGTATTTGTAGCCTTGAAAACTTGAGAAGCCAAGACGCAATTATTCGGTCCTGAGTTGTAAGAGATGGTCGGTACTCCTCTGGTGAGTTGTTTTCAGTATTGGTTTTGAGATTGGTTTTCTAAATGCAGTGAGATCTGCTTTACAGCTGTTGTGAAAATAAAGATACAAATGAAATGTTTTTGTAATGAAGATAAAAAACTGTTTAAGTAGTGGGGTTTAGGGTGCTAACTTGGGGTATACAATGATTTTGTGGTATTTTTGTTTTTAGGAACAGAGAATAGTAGGCCGATGGTTTACATTATAATAGAATGAGATTCCCCTAAGAAAGGCTTGTCAGCCAAAACATGGTCCATGTCGGGTGAAATTATGTGAAAGTTGAACATCTGATCCGGCTAAGTACTTCTTTTTATTATAAAGAAAATTTAAAAAATTGGGTGAAATTGTGTGATAGTTCACACATCTAATCTAGCTAAGTACTCATTTTTAATATAAAGAAAATTAAAATTAAAGAGAAATTAGGTGCCATAGATGTTGGTGATATATAAGAAGATTATGCATTTTTCTAATAAAAGTTTTTGATAAAGTACTAACCTTATAAGGAGACAGTAAATGATTAAAGTAATAGTGCTTAAAAGGCTGATACTGCCTGGGGCCCATTGCAGGCGAAAGACAGTGGATTATAACTATAAGCATGCTCTTCTGATACAGTCTGCCTTAAAATTAAAAAATTTTTGATAAAGGATTTTATGATAATTGGTTTTGAATATATTTTTGTCCTCTTGTGTGGTGGTTTTTGGATACTATTATTGAGAGGAGGGTGCTTCTGTTTTTTGTGAGAGATATACCTATGCCAGAAATTATATTCAAAGGTAATGATTCAGAGGAACTGAAGCAAATCTTAATTAACCTAGATGTATTAGAGCAAATTGACAAAACTAAAGAGTAGCAAATCACCTGGACCAGATGGTATACAACCCAGAGTGCTAAAAGATGAAATTGCGGACCTACTATTGTAAATGTGTAAACTATTAGTAACATTATCTATGGTACCTGAAGACTGGAAGGTTGCCAATGTAATGCCAATTTTAAAAAGGGATCAAGGGATGACACAGAAAACTACAGACCAGTGAGTCTGACATCTGCCAGGCAAAATGGTAAAAACTATCATAAAGAACAAAATTGCTGAAATTATAGATAGACATAGCTTAATGGGACAAAGTCAACATGGATTTAGCCATGGGAAGACTTGCCTCACAAATTTACTACATTTTATGAGGGTATAAATAAACATGTGGATAAAGGTGAATCAGTTGATATAAGGTATCTGGATTTCCAGAAAGCATTTGACAAAGTCCCTTATGAGAGACTTCTTAGGAAATTTAAAAGTCATGGGATAGGAATCAATGTCCTACTGTGGAATGCCAACTGGTTAAAAGATAGAAAAACGGAGTCACATGATGAGATGGGCTTAGCAGATACTCCCGTGCTGAGCTCCAGGTGTCACCGCCCCTATTTTCATTAAATAATCCATTTTTATGGGGAATTAGCAGTGTTTACACCGAGAGCCATGCTGCAGATTAGACACCGCACCTGTTTTTTGCCTCGGTGCTCGTTTTTAAGTGGATAGCTTTGTGTATGATGAAATGGGAAAAAGAGAAACTAAAGCCGCCCTCACCAAAGATGGCAGACGCAATGGGCCCTGGACATACATGACACCACTTAATTGTTAAGCTCACTGATTCTTTGGTGTTGGCCCTAGATGATCGCTTCACACACATCGCTACACATACTGAAGAGTTAAGAACATGCCATACTGGGTCAGACCAAGGGTCCATCAAGCCCAGCATCCTGTTTCCAACAGTGGCCAATCCAGGCCATAAGAACCTGGCAAGTATCCAAAAACTAAGTCTATTCCATGTTACCATTGCTAATGGCAGTGGCTATTCTCTAAGTGAACTTAATAGCAGGTAATGGACTTCTCCTCCAAGAACTTATCCAATCCCTTTTTAAACACAGCTATACTAACTGCACTAACAATGTCCTCTGGCAACAAATTCCAGAGTTTAATTGTGCGCTGAGTAAGAAAGAACTGTCTCCAATTAGTTTTAAATGTGCCACATGCTAACTTCATGGAGTGCCCCCTAGTCTTTCTACTATCCGAAAGAGTAAATAACCGATACACATCTACCCATTCTAGACCTCTCATGATTTTAAACATCTCTATCATATTCCCCCTCAGCCGTCTCTTCTCCAAGCTGAAAAGTCCTAACCTCTTTAGTCTTTCCTCATAGGGGAGCTGTTCCATTCCCCTTATCGTTTTCATAGCCCTTCTCTGTACCTTCTCCATCGCAATTATATCTTCTTTGTCAGAGCTGGCTCCAAGATTAGACCACACAGAAGGCCGTTTGTCAACAGTTGAGTATGATGTTTTGCAGCTGGAGAAAAGGGTCCATGTTCTTGAGAAAGAAATACAGGAGAAATCGCTTAAAATAGACAACCTAGAAAAATGAGCATGAAGGTCCAACATATGGCTGGTGGGCATTGTGGAGACTGCAGATAGCGCAGATGTGAGTAATTTTTTGGAGACCTGGTTGTTTGTTGAACTGGACCTTCCTGATTTACGAGGGAAAATGGTCTTCGAGAGAGCTCATTGCATGGGGCCTAAACGGCCTGACCAAGCCCACCCTAGAGCGGTAATAGCGAAAATATCACACTTTGTATACAAAGGCATAATCCTATGGGCTTATTATAAAAAGAAGCATTTGTCGTACAAAGAAGAAAGAGTTATGATATTTCAGGATTTCTCTAACAGAGTGGCGATTCAGCACAGAGCATTTCCCCCTATATGCATGAAATTAATACAGCATAACATACGCTTCATGCTGCAATTTCCAGCAAATCTAAGAATTTGGTACCAGGGGTCCCGGCGTGACTTCCAAGAAGTGGAAGAAGCTAAGGGTTATATCCAACAAATAGCCCCAGAATGAGGTCTACAAAGGAAGACTTCCTCAGCGGATGTTAAACAGTGACTTCATGTGATCCCTCGTGAAACTACATATGTGGATTTACTGGATGATTAAACTTTCACATTATTAGACCGTCCTGATGAAGTATGATATAGGCTCATGCCCAGAGTTTTTTTTATTATTCTTATGCACACTACAATGACTGGAAAGATGCCTAAGAGGATAAGGATTATTATGTTTTTTGTTCATGAACAGTGGACATGAGAGTTTCAATTGTGGAGAAACCAGGCATACCTCTGGAGGCCGCGTCATTCATTTAGTCTATAATAGGCTGTGCAATTGGAAACCCGAGCCATGGCCTTCACCACAGCATTCCAGAACACGAATGCTTTCAGCATATGCGGGCCCATTTATCTTATTTTGTTGGTATTTCCTGGATAAAGTACATAAGAGTACTGGCTTTGTTCCTTATATAGAACTCTGGATGCATGCTGACATTGGTTTGCTTTTTGGTTCTTTTCCTTTGTTCCTTCATATGACCATCCTGTCTGTTTAAATGTGGCATGAACCCAGACTCTGGCAGTCTCCCCTGACCATCCTGGTGCGGATATTCAGTGAGGGTTGGAGATTATATGTTATGGGAAGTTGTGTTTCTTCAATATGGTCTGGGAAACGTGGATTATTGAATGATCTGAGGAACATAAAGTATGGGGTGGTGGCACCTGAACTCATCTGACTGACTCCCAGCCTAAAGTTTAGGATGTTTCTAGTGGATGGGGGGAGGGCAGAGGGTAGAGGGGGATATTGGGGACAAGTTTTGTGGGGGGAAACTCCAGGTCTCATGTGGTGGAGTGTAATGATTCTGCATTTAATATGTCTCAGGAGAGAATGGTTGGTGTGTATGGGTATTAGTTCTGCTTATAGAGTACCATTAACTCTATTAGATCAAGGGTGTGCAGTAAATGAAGTTTTTCATGTTAAATATTTATTTCACCATGTCCATGGGGGGGCTTAACAAATTCATATCCTGGAATGTGGCAGGACTGGGTTCACACATCTGTGACGCTTTCCCTGGTCCGTACACCGTCTGCTTGTGTCCATTCCTGGGTCCAAACCTTGACAGAGCTTCCCTGGTCCCTTGGAAACTCAAATAGTTTAAACATATTTATCTAATAAGTCCCCAGGTGGGATTTGAACCCTCACCACCTAGATGGAAGGCAGATGCCTTCCCCACTGAGCCAGCAACTCACTTTCCAACCACTGGCTTCAGAAGTCCCTCTCAAAGTCCATAGTTCAAAAGTCTGGCCCCATTGGGTCTAACTGCCACCTCCCTCCGTACCTCAACCCTTCCCCAGAGGTATAGCCACCCACCGGCAGTCCTCCAGGCAAAGTATCCTTGTCGTTTGTCCAACAACAGAAGTCCCCACGCTCACCTTCTCTGTGATAGTTGCAGCAGTCCTTCACACGGTCGGGGAATGTCCAGCATCGCCATCTCCCAGAGCAGACAGGAAATCCGATCCTTCCTCCTCGGTCCCCCGCAGGAGACTGACACTGCTCTACTAGGGTGTCCTTTTTATCCTGTGGAAACTCCTCCTCCTCTGCCAGCTGATTGGCTCCAGGGAAGTCCCACCCTTAACCTCCCACACCTGTGGTTCTTCTGTCCTTGTAACATCCGGGGGAAGGAACCAAGGGACGTCTCTTGCCTGGTGTTGCTGTATTTTCCTTCCCCCCCCCCCTTCCCTTGAATCTTTGTTCCTAGCTTTATTCTTCCTTTCTAGTCTAGCATAGTGACCCCGTCACAACATCAAAAGGGAAAAAGTTATTTCCTATTTGCTGCGGGAAAAATGTCAAGCGGCATATCTTCAAGAAACGCATATGGTGGCAAAAGAACATGATAAGTTACGGAGGAAGTGGGTTACTCAAGTGTTTGTGGCACATGGGACATCGAAAAAGTGCGGAGTAGTGATATTATTTCATTAATCAGTCTCTTTCCAGGTCACACAGAGCATTATAGACCCACATGGGCAATATGTAATCTTGAGTGGGCTTTTATTTGGGACGCCAGTGAGGTTGGCTTTGGTATATGCCCCCAATCAGTATGACCATCTGTTCTTTACCCAAATAATCTCACTATTGTCTTCGTTAGGAACAGCCCCATTAATTAAAGGAGGGGACTTTAATTGTATAGTAGAAGACAAACTAGATAGGCGGGCAACAACCTCCACTGCCATTCTGTGCCCCCATAAAGGGATACCTTTTTTATGTAATCAACTATTGGATCTAGACACCTGGTGTACCCTTCATCCGGGGGAGGTGGGTTTCACCCACATCGCAACTGCCTATGGCACACAAACAAGGATCAATTATATTGAACTCCTTGTTCCCCAAACTTCAAAGGTCATATATAAATCCGATCATCATAGCTGATCATAGCCCTGTAGTAAGTGATTTGTATAGTTTCGCCTCTTCACAAGGCAGACCAGAATGAAGAATACCAAGATGGCTGATCCAAGATAAGCAGTTTGAAAAACACTTAGTGGAAAAGTGGAAAGAGTATGAGGCGCACAATTCTGTACATAAAGATGACCCCATATTGTTCTGGGAGACAGCGAAGGTGGTGATGAGAGGAGAAATTATTAGTTATACAGCTCAGAGACAAAGGGAGTTAGACAGAGATATTTTAGCACTGACAGATTCCCTTCAAAAATTGCACAGATGGCTGGCTGGAGATAGAGCGGGTTTGTTAAGGAATTAATACTAGTCCACAGCCAAGATGTTAAATGACAAGCTGCATCAGAGAGCTAACTTACCTATTGCCAATTTGCAACATAAATTTTTTACGCATGGTAATAAATCCGGATGGATGTTGGCAAATTTGGTTAGAGCTTGCCAACAGCCATCTTATGTTACTACTATTTAGGATGGGAAGGGTTAAAGTTGCACTTCGTCATCGAAGATTTGCCATGCTTTTCGTGATTATTATAAGCACCTATATACGGCAGAGCAGTACCACAAGGAAAATGTGGCTGAATGTTTGAAGGATACAGTTCTCCCTAAGTTATCACTTTCCCAGAGGGAGGCTTTAAATAAACCCTTTCATTTGTGAGAAATCCAACAAGCTATAGGGGAGTTACAGGTTCTAAAATCTCCTGGACCAGATGGCTTTACAGCGCAATTTTATAAAGCCTTCGTTAACATGTCCCTCTTGCCCTCAAGGATCATTTTGACTCTATGGTCTCAGCAGGGAGGATGCCTGACTCTCTGAAGAGAGCAAATATTATAGTGTTACCTAATCAGGGAAGGACCTCACACTAGTCACCTCATACCGCCCAATTTCCTTATTAAATCTAGATATAAAACTCTATGCTAAGGCAGTTGCCAACCGGTTAAAGTCCATCCTTCCCTTTTTAATTTCTAAAGGCCAGTTGGGCTTTGTATGTGGTAGGCAGGCAGGGCTAAATGTAAGAAGGGTATTAATGTTATTAGAGAATTGGCAGAGATTGGGATCCCAAGAACCAGTATTGATAAGTTGTGATGCCGAAAAGGCCTTTGATAGGGTTTACTGGGAATTTCTACAGCAGGTCCTTCCACTCTATGGGATACAGGATTTTCTTTATAAAGCTATTCAGGTACTATACTCTAATCCCGAGACTAGGGTACGTGTTAACAACTGTTTTGTCCTCTTTGTCCAGAGGTACATGTCCTCTTTGTCCAGAGGTACATGCCAAGGGTATCCTCTGTCACCGATGTTGTTCATTTTGACTCTTGAACCACTGGTACAGCAGTTGGTCCGTTTAACAGAGGAGGGGGGAGAGTTAGCAACTTATCCTTTTAAAAAGGTTCTCCTATTTGCTGATTATATTTTACACTTTTTGCCTAGTGCAAGAGATTTGTTGGCAGATACCTTAGACTTGTTCAAATGGTATGGTAGTTTTTGTTGCGTGTGCCGGCTGCAGCAGGCCCGCGGCCGGGCCCACTTACCCCAACTGCTAGCTCCAGCTCCCGGTTCCTACTCCCTCGCAGCTGTGGAAAGCTGCCTGCACACCCGAGCTGTCTCCAGCGTCCCCGGCTCCTCCGTGGACTCTTCAGCTCTGTGGCAGGTCTCCCCGTGTGGCCCGCGGAGAGACGCCACCATCCTGTGCCAAGCCGCCTCCTAGGCACGCGCATATCTGTCTCTGTTTTAAAGGGGCCATGGCGGGAAACCACCCCG
Organism: Rhinatrema bivittatum; assembly: GCF_901001135.1. Lineage (NCBI taxonomy): Eukaryota > Metazoa > Chordata > Amphibia > Gymnophiona > Rhinatrematidae > Rhinatrema > Rhinatrema bivittatum. Next base: position 11,205,113 of record NC_042621.1, on the reverse strand, counting down.
TGGCCCCGGATGATGACATCACTGGGACCCGGTACTTAAGGCCGGGCCCAGCCAGTGCTTCCTTGCCTTGGCAACAGGTCTCCACGCTTGTCGTGTGCTCGTTGCTTGTTCCTGTTCTCGTCTGTGTTTCTGGTTCCTGATCCTGCCTACGCTCCTAGTATCCATTCCTGCCCTCATTCCTGGATCCTGCTTCTACCCAGTCCTAGTCCTCACTATTGATTGACTTCTGGCTTGACCCCTGTTCATCTGACCAAGCTACTGATTGACTCTAGGCTTGACTTCTGCTTCGTTATTGTAGTCACAGATCAGATTAGTCAACACTGAACACATAGCCATTACTATGAAACTATGTTACCGAGCTTATCAGGCACCTCCATTACTAATAATAGGAATAGATGCATGTACAATTTACTATATTTATTTATTTATTTATTTATTTCGGGTTTTTATATACCGGCATTCGAGAACGCAGTCCCATCATGCTGGTTCACATAAAAAACAAGGGTGCATCGTAAACAAAACTAAAACAATGGTGCGGAAAAAGGCAGTTACATATAACAGGGAGAATAGAACTTGGCAGAGAGAGAAGAGAAAGGACAGGTTATTAATTCAAACATGTAAACAATAGTGTAAAATAATATACAAATTCAAACATGATAGTTAGTCATGGTGTATGTGAAGATGAGGATTGGCGTGGAAGAGATGGATCAGTTTGAGTCCGGGAATGCTTGTGTGAATATCCATGTCTTTAGTCTTTTTTTGAAGGTTGAGATGCATGTTTCCATATGTGCCTCTATGTAAACCGTTGTGACGGTATTCTACTGAACAACGGTATAGAAAAGATTTTAAATAAATAAATGCTTCTGATTGACTTCTGGCTTGACTCCTGCTTCGTCTGACCATGCTACTGATTGACTTCTGGCTTGATCCCTGCTTCGTCTGACCACGCTTCTGATTGACACCTTGCTTGACCTCTGCCTTGCCTGACACCCTGCTTGACCTGTGCTCGTTTGACTGCCTATACTTGTCACCTGTCCCGATCACAGCCTGCTCTTCAACACCTCTATTGATTCTACCCTGGACTTGGCCTCTCAGGCTTCGGCCTTCTTTTACTTGGGCACCACCTGTCTTGCCTTCCGTTCTCCATCGGCGCCCGGGTGTCTGGAACTCTGCCTCGTCCTGCTATCCTTGCTACCACTTCTGACCTCTGGCTGATCCCGACATCATATCCTGAGAGTCCTCGGACGGAGGCCCACCTAAGACCAGCCGGCCCCAGTACCAAAGGGCTCAACCTGTGGGGAACGAGGGCTGGTATTGGCAAAGCTCCAGCCGGCCTCTGTCACGCAGCCAGCTCTGCCTACGGTGACTGCTGGACTTGCCCTGCGGGTAGCATCAACCTCACCTCGGGCCAAGGGTCCACGTCCAGTGCAACAGTTTTACTGGGCTGAAATTAAATTTGGACAAGTCTGAAGTTCTGGGCCTTTCTGGGAAACTGGAATCAGGCTGGCCAGACTTCCCCCTATATTGGGCTCATCGAGCCGATACAGTAAGACGCATGGGAGAGCCGGCGAGCGCCCGCTCTTCCAACATGCACCCAGGCCACTATCTTGGGTGCGCGATTCAGTAAATAAAAATATGCAAATAAGGGCCCGCGGTAAAAGGAGGCGCTAGGGACACTAGCGCGTCCCTAGCGCCTCCTTTTTAACAGAAGCGGTGGCTGTCAGCGGATTTGACAGCCGATGCTCAATTTTACCAGCATCAGTTCTCAAACCCGCTGACAGCCACGGGTTCGGAAAATGGATGCCAGCAAAATTGAGCATCCGTCTTCCAACCCGCGGGCCATGGGCAGATTTATTTATTTATTTTTTTTTAATTTTGAGGCCTCCAACTTAATATCGCTATGATATTAAGTCGGAGAGTGTACAGAAAAGCAGTTTTTTCTGTTTTTCTGTACACTTTCCCGGTGCCGGCCAAAATTAACTCCTGCCTTTGGCAGGCATTAATTTCTGAAAGTAAAATGTGCGGCTTGGCTGCACATTTTATTATCTGTATCGCATGGGAATAACTAATAGGCCCATCAACATGCATTTGCATGTTGCGGGTGCTATTAGTTTTGGGGGGTTGGCAGCGCGTTTTCCATGCGCGATTACCCCTTACTGTCGGGCCGATACAGTAAGACACGTGGGAGAGCGGGCGAGTGCCCGCTCTCCCGACGCACGATTCAGTAAATAAAAATATGCAAATAAGGGCCCGTGGTAAAAGGAGGCGCTAGGGACACTATCGCGTCCCTAGCGTCTCCTTTTTTACAGCAGCGGTAGCTGTCAGCGGGTTTGACAGCCGACACTCACTTTTACCGGCATCAGTTCTCGAACCCGCCCGCTCTCCCGACGCAGGAAGGAGATGACCTTGCATGAGGCCTGAAGATTCTCTTCCAAGCTTTTGGCCCAAATTAGCCAATCGTCCAAGTGCGGGTGGACAAGAATGCCTTTCTCAGTGCTGCCACTACCACCTCCATGACCTTGGAGAAGGTTCTAGAAGTGGTGGCCAAACTGAAGGGGAGTGCTTGAAACTGATAATGTTGCCTCAAAACAGTGAACCACAGAAATTGTTGATGTTCCAGATGAATTGGAATATATAGGCATGCCTTGACATATCCAGAGATGTAAGAAACTCCCCCGACTGTTCTGTCATTATCACCGAGCATACTGTTACCGTGCGGAACCAAGTCACTCGCAAATGACGATTGACACCCTTCAAGTCTGGGATGGGTCAAAAAGAACCCTCCTTCTTGGGCACATTGAAATAAATGAACTGTATTTTCTTGTGATTTGGGCACTGGGATCACAGTCCGCAAGCTCAGGAGTCTTAATAACATAGTCTCCACTACCTGCCTCTTTTGCGGGAAGCTGCAGGGAGATTCCATGAAGACGTCCCAAGGAACATTGAGAAATTCCAGAGCATAACCATCCCTTATCATCTCCAGAACCCAATGGTCTGACGTGATCCTGACCCATCTTCAATAAAACAGAGATGGATGACCCCCTACCTCCTGCTCCAGGAGGTGATTTCGTACACCTTCATTGAGGGGGTCGGGAGGCACTGCTACATGAGCCTGCACCCCTTCTGGGCTGCCTGGGCTGAAAGGACTGAGATTTACCCAAAGGTCTAGCCTTCAGTGAAGCCACTCCTTTCTGGATCTAAAAAGTCTGAAACCCCTAGTACGGCCTCTCACGCTGAACAGGCACAGTGCCTGCTTCTTATCTTCAGGCAACCAAGGAACTTGGGACTCGCCTTATCAGTCATTTTTTCCAATTCACTCCCAAATAAGAGTGATCCTTTAAAAGCAATTTTGTAACATTAGACTCTGAAACTGCATTGGCCGACCAAATCTGCAGCCACAGCTGACATCTGGCCACTATTACCGAAGCCACCCCTCTGGCAGAATTTCGGACCAGGTCACAGCCCACATCCGCCAAAAAGGAAGATGCCAGTTCTATCATTGCCCTGGAAATCAAACCTGTCTCATGGACCTCCTGAGATAGAAGCAAACAGGCACGAGCCACCAGGGAGCAGCAAAAAACTATTTGCAAATTTATTACCACTGCTTCAAAGGCCTGCTTAAGGACAGACTCAATTCTCCTATCCTGGGCATCTTTCAATTCTGCTCCTCCTTCTACTGGAATGGTAATCCGCTTGGTGACGGAACACACCAGTGCATTCACTTTCTGAAAACGCAACTGCTCTCTCGCCACCAAATCCACGGGGTACAGACCTTCCAAGATTCATCCCTCTTTAAAATTAGCTTCCAGAGTGCCGCATTCAAGATCAAGCAACTCTTAATTAGCATCCTTAACATGGATGCTTTATGTAAAGTAACTAAATTAGGATTTTTCTTTGGCTCAGATGTGGGATCAGTAGCCGGTTCTCCCAGCATCTTCAGTGTTTGAGAAATTAGCACCGGCACCTCGTCTCTATGAAAGAAGTACAACATTGTTGTATAAGGTTCTAACCCCAGAGGAATTTCCATATCCTCCAGGGAGTAAGGATCTCCTTCCTCATCCGTGCCATCCAGGTCCCCATCAATGTGATCCACAACAGGCCGAGACACCTTCTGACATTTACCTGCGGCACCAGCTTTACAGGATTCTGCAGTCTGCGAATTTGAACTTTCAGGCTTGGCCAGTTCTGTCAAACGTGCTTGTAGAATGACTGTAGTAGAAGGCGAAAAGGTCCATATCATAACCAGGGGTCATTGGTCTGGCACCCACTAAGTTGCCCTCCCCTGAGTTGCCTGCCCTCCAGGGGTCTCAAAATCAGGTGAAACTTCTGACAGATCCCCCTCCAGTTCCCTTTCTCCTACCTACTGGGAAGGGCCAGGCTCAGCAAATTCAGTTGGAGACAACTCGTCCTGAGCCTCCAAGCAGCGCTGACAAAGATTAGTGGGAGCCCCAAGCTGGATTGCCTGAATATGGCAAGCTGTGCAAATTGCAAGGCGCTTAGGCTTCTTTGCTACCGGCACCATGGAAAAAAAGAACATCCAGTGGCAGCACGCTCAAAAACACATGTGCTGGGGACCGGCAGAGAGAGAGCGAGAACCCTGGAGCAACCATGGAGCTTATTTTTCCTGACCTGCAGTGATGGTGATTCCCGCGCAACAGACCCGACATCTGACGTCATCTTTCTGAGATGCCAAGAGGGGCTATAAGATCCACTCTGCAGCGGCACCCAGCCACCCCCAGTGCTTCGCCAAAGTCGTGCGGGCCAAAGGGACATGCAGCTTAGAATTTTCTTCTGCCTCCACGAAGTCCAACTAGTCTCTGAAGTACGTTTTTCTCTCTCTCTCCCTTGCCCTTTTTCCTATTTGCAATTCCTTCAGGTCAAATGGGGAAGAAAAGGAAGGGAACTGTTCGCTTTCCCCCACAAATGCCTATGGGGCCATCCTCTTTGTCCCAATCGACCATTGAAGATTTTATGCAACCTGCTTGCACTAGTACTCCTGCAGGATCCTCATGCCACATCTTTTGGGAATTCTATCTCCCTCAACCCTGATTCTTGTCTGCCACCTCTTTTGAACTCTGGGGCTTCAGCAACTTCACTGGAAGTATTACAAGAGTGGATCCTTGGGCCGGCGGAAGTGGGAGCCAATGGGGAAGAGCCCCAGAGGTACCCTTCCGATGGCAGGTGAGGCTAGTGGGGACCTGAGACCCCGCAGGGACTTCACCACTACCAGCCCTCGTTCCCCGGAGGTTGAGCCCTTGGATGCCGGAGCCGGCTGGACTTACGTGGGGTCTCAGGCAGGCGATGGATCTCGTGGTGAGGCAGGCAAGGGTCTTGGCAGGCGGCGTATCTCGTAGTCAGGCAGGCAAGGGTCGTGGCATGAACCAAGCAGGCGTAGACGTAGTCAGACAAAGCAAGGGTCCAGAAAACGGAGCAGGCAAAAGACAGGAACAGGAAACAAGGCAACAGGAATTCTCACAGGAACAGGAGCCAGGAGAAGCCAAGGCAAGGCCTGTGAAGCAGGCCTTGCCTTAAATAGTTGCAGGGCTGGGAGGAGGAGTCCTGGACCCTCCCATGCTGCCCCCTGAAAAGAGACACGCATATGCACCTGGGAAGCCAGGGGTCAGGAAGCAGGCCCGAGCAGGCGCTGGCGGCGTGCCATCCCACGTGCTGTGTCGGGGAGAGCACCGGAGAAGGAGGCTGCGGCGGAGCTGAGGCTCCCGGACTGAAGAGGCGGAGTCGGCCGCACCGGTAGGTGGGGGAGTCCGGCTGCGGCTGCAACTCTCGCAACAGTTTAGAACAGTCTTTAGTGTCTAAATTGAACAACGTTAATTCAGTTGTTGTGCACATTCAAAATCAAGTAGCCGACACGATCAAGAGATTAAAAGTAATACTGAACGTATTTCCTCTTTAGAGAAACAGCATGAGGCTTGGGAAATGTGATCTGGCCTTGGTTAAAGGTCAGGAATTTATACATCAGAGACTGGAGGCACTTGAGAATAATTCTAGGAAATTAAATCTGAGAATACTTAATTTTCCAAAGTCTTTAAGTGTTTCTCCAACTGAATCGTTAAGGAAATTTTATGTTCATGTTCTTAAAGTTCCCCAAGATTCTGTTTCTCCTATCACCAAGGCTTTCTATTTGCCCTTTAGACAAGGTGAAAATATTCATGATCACTCTCCTTTAAACTCTAATGTATTAGAAAATGTAACTGCTTTGTTGCAAGAATCTCAGATTGAAATACAAGGTACTGCTACTCTGCTTCTCTAGTATTTGCTATGGAACATGATCGTATATGAACTATGAAAATGTTTCTTCGTTCTGATAATAAAAGGTTCCTAGGCCAACAACTGTCTTTATTTCCTGATGTCGCAAAGGCTATCCAACTGAGAAGGAAGGCCTTTTTGGCTAAACAGCAACGTGTGCTTAACATTGGTGCTTCATTTCTTCTACAATTTCCCTGCAAGAATATTTTGAAAATAGGTGTTAATAAATATATTGATCCTGACCAGTTGGGTTTCTTCAAAACTGTGAAAGACCCTTACCTGTTCTCCCTTGATGTAGTATTTCCATTTGTTAAATAATAGTGTAATAGTGAGAGATACTACAAATTGTAGTCCTGATTCCTTTTTTTCCCCATTAATTTCATTATTTAATTATTTAATCCAGGTTATTATCATTCCTTAGTTGAAAAGGTCCCCTATAAATGGTCTAAAGAGGATAAAAATTTCTATTTTAATTATTACTTTATATATATATGAATTTTGTTTCTTTTTCTTTTGCTATCCGATATATTCTGAATGTCTTTTTGACCTGTAAAGATTTGAAAAATTCTGAAAATAAAGAATTTAAAAAACCAAAAACACAAGTGCTGAACAATTGTGCATCCAACAGTGTGTCCATACCCAGCAATCCGTGCAGGACGCCCAAGAAATGGATGCCCAGTTATAAGACATCTATATATATAGGTGCTTGTGTTTTGGAGCGTGCTGCCTCTGGACATCCTTTTTTTTTCTATTGCGCCAGTAGCAAGGAAACGTAAGCGCCTTGTGATTTGCTCGGCTTGCTATATTCGGCATTACAGCTAGGGGTTTCCTCTAATCTTTGTCAGTGCTGATTGGACGCAGGGGCACAAACCGTCAGGCACTACTTTCGCAGGGGCAACTTGCACAGACAAAGCATGTAAACGTTGTTTCGGCCTACCACGTGATGTCCCAGTGAAACTTGAGAACAAGCCCTAGCCCAAAGGGCCCTCAACCCGCCAAACAACTGCGACTCCCCAACTCCCTCACAGAGATGGGAACACACATCAGATTGGCACGCCAAGGCTCAGAGACCAGAAACAGACGAGGGGTCCCTAAATCTCTCTCTTCTTACTCTTTTTTTTTTTAATTCTTTACCTGATCTCAGCCCGTTCTGGCCGAGTACAGAGTCAGTCTCATAAGAATATAAGAAATTGCCATGCTGGATCAGACCAAGGGTCCATCAAGCCCAGCAACCTGTTTCGAACAGAGGCAAAACAAGGCCACAAGAACATGGCAATTACCCAAACACTAAGAAGATCCCATGCTACTGATGCAATTAATAGCAGTGGCTATTCCCTAAGTAAACTTGATTAATAACCGTTAAAAGACTTCTCCTCCAAGAACTTATCTAAACCTTTTTTGAACCCAGCTACACTAACTGCACTAACCACATCCTCTGGCAACAAATTCCAGAGCTGTATTGTGCGTTGAGTGAAAAAGAAGTTTCTCCGATTAGTCTTAAATGTGCTACTTGCTAACTTCATGGAATGCCCCCTAGTCCTTCTATTATTCGAAAGTGTAAATAACCAAGTCACATCTACTCGTTCAAGACCTCTCATGATTTTAAAGACTTCTATCATATCCCCCCTCAGCCGTCTCTTTTCCAAGCTGAAAAGTCCTAACCTCTTTAGTCTTTCCTCATAGGAGAGCTGTTCCATCCCCTTTATCATTTTGGTTGCCCTTCTCTATACCTTCTCCATCGCAACTATATCTTTTTTGAGATGCGGCGACCAGAATTGTACACAGTATTCAAGGTGCGGTCTCACCATGGAGCGATATAGAGGCATTATGACATTTTCCGTTCTATTAACCATTCCCTTCCTAACAATTCCTAACATTCTGTTTGCTTTTTTGACTGCTGCAGCACACTGAGCTGACGATTTTAAAGTATTATCCACTATTTATTTATTTATTTATTTATTTAACACTTTTCTATACCGACCTTCATAGTTAAAAAACCATATCGGATCGGTTTACATCGAACAGGGTAATAACTGGATTGACAACTAGAATAAATAAGCAAATGAAGTGGAAGAGACCAAAGTTACATTCAAAAAAGGGGTAAGAACTTGGAAGCTTGATGCCTAGATCTTTTTCCTGGGTGGTAGCTCCTAATATGGAACCTATCATCGTGTAACTACAGAAGGGGTTATTTTTCCCTATATGCAACACCTTGTACTTGTCCACATTAAATTTCATCTGCCATTTGGATGCCCAATCTTCCAGTTTTGCAAGGTCCTCCTGTAATGTATCACAGTCTGCTTGTGATTTAACTACTCTGAATAATTTTGTATCATCCCCAAATTTGATAACCTCACTCGTCATATTCCTTTCCAGATCATTTATATATATATTGAAAAGCACCGGTCCAAGTACAGATCCCTGAGGCACTCCACTGTTTACCCTTTTCCACTGAGAAAATTGACCATTTAATCCTACTCTCTGTTTCCTATCTTTTAACCAGTTTGTAATCCACGAAAGGACATCGACTCCTATCCCATGACTTTTTAGTTTTCGTAGAAGCCTCTCATGAGGGACTTTGTCAAACGCCTTCTGAAAATCCAAATACATTACATCTACCGGTTCACCTTTATCCACATGTTTATTAACCCCTTCAAAAAAATGAAGCAGATTTGTTAGGCAAGACTTCCCTTGGGTAAATCCATGTTGACTGTGTTCCATTAAATCATGTCTTTCTAAATGCTCTACGATTTTGATCTTGAGAATAGTTTCCACTATTTTTCCCGGCACTGAAGTCAGGCTCACTGGTCTATAGTTACCCGGATCACCCTGGAGCCTTTTTTAAATATTGGGGTTACATTGGCCACCCTCCAGTCTTCAGGTACAATGGATGATTTTAATGATAGGTTACAAATTTTAACTAATAGATCAGAAATTTCATTTCTGAGTTCCTTCAGTATCCTAGGATGCATACCATCCGGTCCAGGTGATTTGCTACTCTTTAGTTTGTCAATCTGGCCTACTACATCTTCCAGTGATTTCGTTCAGTTCGTCTGATTCAGCGCCCCTGAAAACCATCTTTGGAACTGGTATCTCCCCAACATCCTCATTAGTAAACACAGAAACAAAGAATTCATTTAGTCTTTCTGCAATGGCCTTATCTTCCCTAAGAGCCCCTTTAACCCCTCGGTCATCTAATGGTCCAACCGACTCCCTCACAGGTTTCTTGCCTTGTATATATTTTTAAAAGTTTTTATTATGAGTTTTTGCCTCTATGGCCAACTTCATTTCAAATTCTATCTTCGCCTGTCTTATCAATGTTTTACACTTAACTTGACAATGCTTGTGTTTTATCCTATTTTCTTCAGATGGATCCTTCTTCCAATTTTTGAAGGATTTTTTTGGCTAAAATAGCCTCTTTTACCTCACCTTTTAACCATGACTGTAATCGTTTAGCCTTCCTTCCACCTTTCTTAATGAAACATAGAAACATAGAAACATAGAAATGACGGCAGAAGAAGACCAACCGGTCCATCCAGTCTGCCCAGCAAGCTTTACACTTATTTTTTCTCATACTTAACTGTTTCTCTTGGCTCTTAGTAACCTTATGTTCTAATTCCCTTTTCACCCCCACTATTAATGTAGAGAGCAGTGATGGAGCTGCTTCCAAGTGAAATATTAAGTTTGATTAGTTGGGTAAGCGGCAGCATAGCTCTCTGCAATGAAGCAGAGGGCAATGCTGGAAATGTGTGCAGTATCAGTTTTTCTTTTCCCCTGTCATTGAAGCAGGGAGTCATGCCGGACATGCACCGAAAGTGAAGCATGCCTTGAAAGTCACATTAACTATCATCAAATATTGAAAAGCCTAATAATTGGTAATACCTATAGCCCATGAACCCATCCCTGTTTTTTTCTTTTTTTGTCTTTTTTTTTTTTAATTGGGAGATGGATGCCCTTCATCCTTCTACTCTGTGAAGGTGGACACCTACAACTGGCCACTGGCATCCCGCGCCGTGAATGCCTCTGTGGCTACTGCCGCTCCATGCAGTGTTTTACTACCTGCTCTTTATATGCGTCCTCTAGAACTGATGGATCCCATCCCTGTTTTTTTTTATTATTATTTATTTAATTGGGAGATGACAGCCCTCCATCCTTCTGCTCCGTGAAGGTGGACACCTACCACTGGCCACTGGCATCCCGCTCCGTGAATGCCTCTGTGGCTACTGCCGCTCCGTGCAGTATTTTACTACCTGCTCTTTATATGGACACCTACCACTGGCCACTGGCATCCCGCTCCGTGAATGCCTTGTGGCTACTGCCGCTCCGTGCAGTATTTTACTACCTGCTCTATATATGTGTCCTCTAGACCTGATGGATCCCATCCCTGTTTTGTTTTTTGTTTTTTTTTATTTAATTGGGAGATGACAGCCCTACATCCTTCCGCTCCGTGAAGGTGGACACCTACCACTGGCCACTGGCATCCTGCTCCGTGAATGCCTCTGTGGCTACTGCCGCTCCGTGCAGTATTTTACTACCTGCTCTTTATATGCGTCCTCTAGACCTGATGGATCCCATCCCTGTTTTGTTTTTTGTTTTTTTTTATTTAATTGGGAGATGACAGCCCTCCATCCTTCCGCTCCGTGAAGGTGGAACACCTACCACTGGCCACTGGCATCCCGCTCCGTGAATGCCTCTGTGGCTACTGCCGCTCCGTGCAGTGTTTTGCTACCTGCTCTTTTATACGTGTCCTCTGGACCTGATGGATCCACAATGTTTATCCCACGCCCCTTTGAAGTGCTTCACAGTTTTGGACTTCACCACTTCCTCTGGAAGGGCATTCCAGGCATCCACCACTCTCTCCGTGAAGAAATTCTTCCTGACATTGGTTCTTAGTCTTCCTCCTTGGAGCCTCAGCTCGTGACCTCTGGTTCTGCTGATTTTTTTCTGTTGGAAAAGGTTTGTCGTTGTCTTTGGATCGTTAAAGTTTTTCAAGTATCTGAAAGTTTGAATCATATCACCCCTGCTCCTCCTTTCCTCCAGGGTGTACATATTTAGATTCTTCAATCTCTCCTCGTATGTCAACCGATGAAGACCCTCCACCTTCCTGGTCGTCCTTCTTTGTACCGCTTCCAACTTGTCCTTGTCTCTTTGTAGATAAGGTCTCCAGAATTGAACACAGTACTCCAGGTGAGGCCTCACCAAGGACCTGTACAAGGGGATTATCACTTCCCTTTTCTTACTCGATATTCCTCTCTCTATGCATCCCAGCATTCTTCTGGCTTTTGCTATCGCCTTGTCGCATTGTTTCTCCGACTTCATATCATTAGACACTATCACCCCAAGGTCCCTCTCCTGCTCCGTGCATATCAGCCTTTCCACCCCCCCCCCCATCGAATACAGTTCATTCGGATTTCCACTCCCCAAATGCATGACTTTGCACTTCTTGGCATTGAATTTCAGCTGCCATATCTTCGACCACTCTTCCAGCTTCCTTAAATCCCCTCTCATTCTCTCCACTCCTTCCGGCGTGTCCACTCTGTTGCAGATCTTAGTGTCGTCCGCAAAAAGACAAACCTTACCTTCTATCCCATCCGCAATGTCGCTCACAAAGATATTGAACAGGACCGGTCCCAACACCGATCCTTGCGGTACACCACTTAAAACCGCTCTCTCTTCAGAGAAAGTTCCATTTACCATCACACATTGTCTTCTGTCCATCAACCAGTTTGCAATCCAGGTCACCACTTCGGCACTCACTCCCAAGCTTTTTGTTTTATTCACCAGTCTCCTGTGCGGAACCGTATCAAAAGCTTTGAGGAAATCCAAGTAGATGACATCTAGTGCTCTTCCTTGATCCAATTCCTTGGTTACCCAGTCGAAAAAGTCAATCAGATTTGTCTGACAGGATCTTCCCCTGGTGAATCCATGTTGCCTCTGGTCCATCAATTCTCCGGACTGTAGATAGTTCACTATTCTCTCTTTCAACAGTGACTCCATTACTTTTCCCACCACCGAAGTGAGGCTAACCGGTCTGTAGTTATCAGCCTCTTCTCTGTTCCCACTCTTGTGAAGCGGGACCACCAACGCTCTTCTCCAATCACTCAGCACCACTCCCGTTTCTAGGGATCTATTGAACAGGTCACACAGCGGACCCGCCAGCACATCTCTGAGCTCCCTCAGAATCCTTGGATGAATCCCATCAGGCCCCATGGCTTTGTCCACTTTCAGATTCTTTAGCTCTTCCCATACATTTTCTGCTGTAAAATGATTTTCATCTATTCCACTACCCTCCAGCTTCTTGTGTAGAAATGTTCCTTCTCCAGGGTCTTCTTTAGTGAACACAGAGCTGAAGTATTCATTTAATATTTCTGCCATTTCTTCATCTCTCTCCACACATTGATCATTTCCACCTTTCAATTTCACTATACCACTATGGACTTTTCTCTTTTCGCTGATGTATCTGAAAAATGTTTTGTCACCATTTTTTATCTCCTTGGCAATCCTCTCTTCCGCTTGACTTTTTGCCAACTTGATTAATTTCTTCGTCTCCCTCAGTTGAATCAAATATTCTTCTTTGTGCTCCTCCCTTTGGGATCTTTTATATTTCTTGAATGCTGTTCTTTTAGCTTTAAGTTTGTCAGCCACCTCGTTTGAGAACCAGATAGGTTTCATTTTTCTTTTGCTTTTCTTTACATTTCTAACATAAAGAGTAGTTGCCTTGGTGATTGCTCCTTTTAGATTGATCCACTGCTGATCCACATCTCTCTCATTCTCCCATCCATTTAGTTCTTCCTCTAGGTACTTCCCCATTTCGTCAAAGTCCGTGTTTTTGAACTGTAAAACTCTGGTCTTTATACTTCTTTTCCATATTCTTTTAGTGATATTAAACCATACCGTTTGATGATCACTGGTGCTGAGGTGGGCGCCCACCTGGACATCAGAGACATTATCTCCATTAGTGAGCACTAAGTTGAGTATATTTCCTTCTCTCGTGGGTTCTAATACCATTTGTTTGAACAAAGTTACTTGCATGGCATCCACTATTGCTCTACTATTTTTAGATTCTGCAGATGGGATTTTCCAGTCTACATCTGGCATATTAAAGTCACCAACGATCACCACTTCTCCCTTCTTACCTATCTTATGGATGTCTTCAACCAGATCTCTGTCCAGCTCTTCCTTTTGGTTCGGGGGCCTGTAAACCACTCCAATATAAATGGATGCTCCGTCATCTTTTTTTAGGTCGACCCATAGTGCTTCTTCCTTCCCCCAACTTCCTTGCAGCTCAAATGCTTGGATATTGTTTCTGACATAAATGCGTGGAATACATATGGACTGTGCCTCTAGGATTGTATTTTTAAACAATGTCCCAGCCTGTTGAACACTTTTAACCTTTGCAGCTGCACCTTTCAGTTTTTTTCTAACTATTTTCCTCATTTTATCAAAGTTTCCCTTTTTAAAATTTAGTGTTAGAGCTGCAGATGTACTTATTGTCCCCCTTCCAGTTATTAGTTTAAATTTGATCATGTTATGATCACTGTTGCCAAGTGGCCCCACCACCATTACTTCTCTCACCAAATCTTGCATTCCACTAAGAATTAAATCTAAAATAGCTCCCTCTCTTGTTGGTTCCTGAACCAATTGCTCCATGAAGCAATCATTTATTACATCCAGGAACTTTATGTCTCTATCAAGTTCTGATGTTACATTTACCCAGTCAATATTGGAGTAATTGAAATCTCCCATTATTATTGCACTGCCAAATTGGTTTGCTTCCCTGATTTCTCTTAGCATTTCATCATCTGTCTGACCATTTTGTCCAGGTGGACTGTAGTATACTCCTATCACTATACTCTTACCCAACACACATGGGATTTCTATCCATATAGATTCTACTGAGCATTTAATCTTTTGTATGAGCTTTATTCTGTTGGACTCTATACCCTCCCGGACATAAAGTGCCATGCTCCCACCAAGTTGATCCTCTCTATCATTGCGATATAATTTGTACCCTGATGTATCACTGTCCCATTGGTTATCCTCCTTCCACCAAGTCTCTGTGATCCAATTATGTCAATCTCATCATTCACTGCTATACACTCTAACTCTCTCATCTTACTTCTTAGACTTCTGGCATTGGCATACAGTCTCCTGCAGTGGGGGAGAGGGCAATTGTCTTCACTGCCATGCTCGGCTTCCTGAACTTGTTAGCCTCTCAGCTGAATTTCTCCTGGCAGCTAAGTCCACACTGGAAACCGGCAACTGAACCAAGCCACTCAACTAAAGGAGGGATCACCAGATATCACCTCAGGAGAATTCAACTGAGGGAGGGACCATAAGGTATTTCTTCAGGAGAAGTGGTGCTTTTGTTAATCCTTGCTCTCCTTCTTTTCTTTCTTTCTTTTTTTTTTTTTTAAAACAAGCAATCCCCAGTAGGAAGATGCATGTCTACCATCTGCTGGAGACGGAGAATACTGGTGGGCTGATGACAGAGCAGAGGTATATATACCATGACATCAGCTTTGCTCCATCTCCATTTGCTGGTAGAGATGCACAACCCACTGTTGTGGATTAACCTGTCTGAATGCTGAGAAAATAAGAAATTGGTATAGTTTTGCAAAGAGATGGATGAAAAAGTAAGGGCAGAAAGAGGAGCACAGGGAAGAATAACTGAAAAAGCTGAAAGAAACAAGGAAAGTAGTCAGGATGGCAAAGGTGCAAACTGAAGAACAAATAACCAAAGTAATAAGCTACGCGCCAGTGAATGGCTGAAGGGTAGAAGTGGGGCTGAGAGGAGAAAAGAAGGCATCTGAGAAGAGAGATAGAGAAAAAGCAGATACATTAATCAAATATTTGTGTCCATTCTTCACTGAAGGGAGTGGAGGAGGACTGCAAATTATTGGCAGGGGCATATATGATAGTGGGCTAAGAGATGATTTGTGTAGAACTAGTAGAATTGAAAATGGGTAAAACTATGGAGTCAGAGGGTATAGACTCTAGGATACAGAGGTTTTGTTAGGTCTGCTGAAAGATCTGTTCAGTAGTTCTTTGGAGACAGAAGTGGTTCCAGGAAAGCAGAGGGCAGATGTCCTTCTTCATGTAAGTGGCTGGAAACCACAGGCTGGCTAATAACAGACCTTAGTGGTGGGAAAATTAATGCATTTTCTAAAGGAGAGGGTAGTGAAGTATCTTGAATCCAGCAGGCTGCAGGATCTGCCGCAATAAGGATTTTCCCGGAGGGGAACCATGTGAAGCAAATCTGATCAATGTTTTTGATCAGGTAACTAAAGAATTATATGAAAGGTGTGTACTGGATGTGAAACTGTATATCTGGATTTCAGCAAAGCATGGGAAGATCATTTAAACAGAGCAGACTGGGGGGGGAGAGGCCCTGGGGCAGTAGACTGGATTAGAAACTGCTTGGTAAATGGAGTTCAACCTGGGCAAGAGACCGTGGTAAGTGGGGTGCCTCGGGGGATCTGCTGTGAGGCTAATTCTCTTCAATATCTTTGTAAGCAATATTTCAGAGAGGTCAGTAGAAAGACTATCTTTTTGCCAATGACACTAAGACCTGCAACAGAGTCGACACACATGAAGGAGTAGATGGAATAAGAAGTGATATAAGAAAGTTCAAGAAGTAGTGAAATGCTTGGCAGCTAGGCTTCAGTACAAAAAGGTGCCGGGTCTTGTAAGCAGGGTGCAGAAATAAATCCACGAGAACGGTATATAATGGGGGGGCTGAAATACTGCTGTTCTCCAAGATGGAAAGAGGTCTCAGGATGATATATCTGATCATCTCAAGGCAGCAAAACAGAGCGACAAGGTGGTTGTCAGGGCCAGAGAAGCGCTAGGGTGCAAAAAGACTGGAATAATTTACAGAAAGAAAGGATTTGAGAATGCTACGGTACAAGTCATTGATGACACCTCATCCAGAGCAAAGTGTTCAATTTTAGAGGCCATACCTTTGAAAGCAAATAGACTGAGTAGATGTTGTCCAGAAAAAGGCTATCATCGTGGTGCAGGATCTACATCAAAAGCTCTATGATATATTATGCCATCAATGAGAGTGGACAAGTTAAGGGGGCCAGACTTAGGGTCCTTATCTGCTGTCATTTTCTGGTTGTTCAACCATGTTGCCACTTATGCTTGTCTAGGTTTCTTCTGACCTGTTCAGAATAGCCTTGGTCTGGGCAGAGATTCATTGACGGAATTCCGACTCTCCGACTCCTCTACTTTATGTGAGCTGTTTTATGTAACTAAATGTCTTCATATTTGCCATTAACACTAACTGATTTTGGCTTCAGAACAAACTGATTAGTTACTGCAGTTTTTCACTCAGTGTAGCTGCTTTTCTTAGAAAGGATCAAATTATAGATTACCATGTTGCTGCAAAAAAAGCATAGCTCTTTTTCTTAATGCATTTTTTTTTCTTTCAATAAACCTGTTTCTAATACTGTCATTTTCTTCCAGATTAAAAACACTCCAAGTCAGCCTCTGGTGATAAACATCACTTTGCAAAAAAAAAAAAATGAAACCTATATTAGTTATTCTATTCACCTGGAAACATAAAAAAAATAAGGCTTCTGTATATACTGCAGCAAACAGGCATTTTAAAAATCTTATTTCACTCTAATTTTAGTGTGCAATGTTAAGAGGGTATTAAATATATGTACTCTTGTACAGACTACATACTAGATATGTTAAAGAAACCAGTTCCTTGGCATTACTTTCTTCTTTTAATGTCCCTGGTTCCTCTACTATTGCTGCTTTATATTTGCATGCACTGGTAATCACTTACAAATTCACAATGTAATACACTGAAAGATATGCAACGCCTTTCACTTGTTTTTCTGCAGAATGTATGGAGAAAATAACATGGAATGGCTGGGAGAAACATGCTCACAATTTTTGTGATGCATATTAAAGAAATTCCCCTTTGCATTCTTAAGTGACTCTCGAGCAGCAGCACCCCCTCTACTTGTTCGGCATATTCAAAAAGAGAGCAAAGCTAACAGGAAAAAGGTGTTTCCCTTGTTAAAGCAGCAAACATAAGAATAGAAATGAAGTGAAAAAAAAAAAGGTAGCCTGGGTGAAGCGTCGTCTGTCCTCTGGTCTGTGGCAACAGATTGTACAATACTGTATTGTACAGTATCAAACATAGCACTGCAGAGATTTACAGTATCTGGACAGTCTTTCCTGCAGGATGCTAGAGTTCATTTATATGGTTTCAATAACATATTTGAAGAATAAAAGTAGTAAATATTGAACAGTTCATAGATATTTTCTTGGTAAAGTGAATTATTTCTTTTTTTTAAAAATTTAAAAATGTATTTTAAAATAAATTTATTTTAAAATAAATTAAAATAAAGATTTTTATGACATTGGTGTCATAAAAATCTTTATTTTAAAATAAATCTTTATTTTAAAATAAATTTAAAAAAAAAAGAAATAATTCACTTTACCAAGAAAATATACATTATTCCAGCGATCGAGCAACAGCTCATGATTTATTGATTATAGTCACAATCGCTATAGCAGTGGCATATTGATTTTTCCAGTTCATAGATAGCCAGGCAGGGAAACCAATCTTCAAGCTAACGCCACAAAATATGAGGAAGAAGAAGGAGGAAGAACATTTGGAAATCTAAAGACCTAATTCACCACTTCTGTATTAGGCAGTCTTACATTTTTCTTTTGTTTCGATAAATAGCACAACTGTAAACATAAGTACTACATACATCCTGTATATCCCAGAAGGTGGCATATGCAAATAGTAACATTTGCTTCAGAGGAATAACAAGCCTATTTCTTGTATATTATTAAAAAAAAAAAAACAAAAAAAAAACCCTCAGCTTTTCCCAATTCTAAACTACTGCCCCCAAACTATAAGGCTTTTAATCCATGGCAGCACAAAATAATTCATTTGCAGATGTTGCTTGCTTCACTATCAAGGAATTTTACAATTCTATCGGAGAAGTCATTGTGGCACGACTGTTAAGTAACACATTCCTTGGGACTTAGTTGTAGTTGTGCTAATGACTAGTCCTGCTCCAGGAATTTCCTCCTCACCCTCCCCCAGTGTTTCTACTAATTCTGTAGTTTGCTTGGAAAATCTGCTGCACACACTGCTTTACTGCAACCTTGCCGCTTTCCATGGGTTCCCTATGCGTGCAACGGGCAATTTCCAAACCCTCTAATATGCTAATATAAATGTATGCAGGCTTTCACTCCTTTCTACTTCATTACACACTATACCTCTGACCTTTTCCCCCTTCCATTCCCATTCTTGTTTGAGCCAGGATCCTCCTTTCTTCCAAGCTTTTGCTCTACCAGACCCCCTATGCGCTTCTAAAACCCAACAGGCCTCACTCCTTCAATTCCGCATGCTTCTAAGGACCAGTTTTTTTAGTGAGTACTCTGACAGATGCTTCAAGTACCTCTTGCAAAGCACCGTTGCTATCTTTCTTGTTGAATGTAAACCAATGTGATGTTTTTCTAAACGAATGTCGGGATAGAAAATCCACAAATAAATAAATCTTCTCTTCTGCTATCTCAATTCTCCCTTTTTTTTTTTTTTTTGTCTGCCATGTACTACTGCCTTTTGTTATGTTCCTTTCCTGAAGGATGCCTGATTAAGGGCATCATATATATCAGCTGAAAATAAATAAATAGATGGACTGAATACAGCTGACATATTACCAAGAATAATGCAACTTCAGATGCGATGTCCTCTCGGGGACAGTAACTTTTAAACAGCCGCACGGGTGCACGTATAGGCACATACGCCGGCTTGCACCCAGAGACACGGCCATTTTATAACATATGCGTGTATGTGTGTGCATGATATAAAATCGGCTGTATGCACATACATGAGCAGGTGATTTTATGTGGATGCATGCATGGGCGCGCAAATGCCAGCTCTACTGCGTAAGTGGGGGCTGATGCGATAACCCTTTTTCCCAGTTAATGGATCAGATTTCCTATCCCCGCCTGTTATTTAGCCTCCCTTTTACCCCAAGTCTTAAAATCCCGCCGACTCACCTAGTTTATTTTTAATACATGCCGTCCATAGCAGAAGTAAGGTTACGCGGTAGGCGAGCCCGGCGCGCACTTGTGCACGTAAATACTTGCGTGCATATTCCAAGATAACTTCCTGGATTGCCCATGTCCCGCCCGGACACCGCACATGCCCTGCACACCGTCCGAGACATGCGCGCATATCTCCCAACTTTGGTGCATATAGGGCTTTTAAAAATCAACCTTTTAGTGTGAAGCATTACTGCTATTTTTTCTCACCCACACCACCTTCAAACTCTCCCTTACCATTCAGCAGACTACAAGATCCATAAATATCTTTATGTGCAAAAACATCTATAAGGTACTTTGTGGTGACCCATGTATCAATGCTAAACAATTTGCCAGGGAATTCATAATTACCAATGCTAATGTTCACTGGCAGGCCGATTCAGTAAAATCCGTGGGAGAGCGGACGAACGCCCGCTCTCCCGGTGCAATTCTGTATTTAAATTAGGTGACGCAGTAAAAATGGAGAAAAGGAGGCGCTAGGGACACTAGCGCATCCCTAGCGCCTCCTTTTTGACAGGAGCGGCGGCTGTCAGCGGGTTTGACAGCCGACGCTCAATTTTGCCAGCGTCGGTTCTTGAGCCCGCTGACAGCCACGGGCTCAGAAACCGGACGCTGGCAAAATTGAGCGTCCGGTTTTTGGCCCGACAGCCAAAGTCACATTTTTTTTTTTTTTTAGTTTTCGGGACCTTCGACTTAATATCGCCATGATATTAAGTCGGAGGGTGCACAGAAAAGCAGTTTTTACTGCTTTTCTGTGCACTTTCCCGGTGCTAGAAGAAATTAGCGCCGACCTTTGGGTCGGCGCTAATTTCTGAAAGTAAAATGTGCAGTTTGGCTGCACATTTTACTTTCTGTATCCCGCGCGCATACCTAATAGGGCCATCAACATGCATTTGCATGTTGAGGGCGCTATTAGGTGCCGCGGGTTGGACGCCGGGAAAGTCCACAGAAAAGCAGTAAAAACTGCTTTTCTGTGCACCCTCCGACTTAATATCATAGCGATATTCCCTACCATAATCCCTACCAGGGAGCCCTCCACTGCTCCAAGACAAGGGTCCACCCCCGAGCGCAACAGAGTAGCTACCGAAGACTCTTGGATTATTGCTTGAAACGGAACCAATCATAATTGAAAGAGTGCACAGAGTGGGTAAGCTCCTACAAAACAATACAAAACTGTGACCAGTTATGACAAGAATTCTTAATTTTGCCGAAAAAGTGAAAATTCTAATCGCCTTAAAAAAGAAGCATGCTTTGAGTCACTTACAGTATGATGGCTCCCATATTCTTTTGTTCAAGGATTATTCGCTCAAGTTCTCAGAAAATAGGAGTGCTTTCTTACTTATTTGTGTGGAACTACAATATTCGGCAAAGCAGTGTTTCATGATGGCACTTCCATAGTAGTCGGATAAGCAGAAAGGCTAAAAGTCCCAAAATGATATAATCAAAATAAATCACCGTGAATCACAATTTTTTGGTCTCATTAGATAGACCTCATACGTGAGTATAGGTATCAATGCTAATTCGAAAAGACTTTTGTGCCAATAGTATAATCATAGGTCCAGAATTAATTTTGTATGCCCAGTGAAATCACCATCCATTTGTGATGTAAAATTCAAAGTATTTCATAATTTCTCATTTCATTTTTAACATATTATAATAAATAGCTACTTAGCTTAATATGTACAAAGAAACGCCCTTAAGTCCAGGATCAAGAGGCTTGAGATGTGCGAGCCCGTGTTTCGGCAACTGCCTTCTTCAAGGGGCTGAATATATGTTCTGAGGCTTCAGCGGCATTTTTTTCAGCCATTTACACACGGCTATTATCCCTCTCTAAACTAGTCTGAGAGAATTATTTTGTTCTGTGTTACTTCCATAGTAGTGACAACAAACAAAGCTGCAACTCAACTACTTGAGCGACTCAATGTGCCTGCAAACTCATGATCTCATACACCTTCTGAATTCAGCGAACCCGGTTTTTCTCAATGGACTATGAATATGATGGCGCCCTTCCTCTCTGCATCGGTTCAAGCTGTGACACAGTTAATATTTTAGATGTGCATCAGGATAGTGTCTTGCTTTCGAGAATATGAATGAGTATATCTTTTTTTTTTCATTCATTTACTTTGTGAACTATTGCTCAATCTGAGATTGGAACTACATAAAATATCTCTGTGGTAAAAGCATGGTCGTGCTGTAAGCTTTGGATGAAACAGGCTCCAGATCAGATGTACATTGAAAATTTTTGTTGAGGCTTCATTTACCTGTGGTTTTCTAAGATGATAACTTGAGTTTCTTGTACTATGGGTTATAGAATTATCTACAAAACACATCTTTTGTTTAGCACCAATGGTTGCACAATAAGATCAGATTTTTAGTTTGCTTATATCTTTTTTTTCTACTTTATATCCAGTTTAAGACACCTCTTTTGCTGGCCCATTGCTTCTGACTGTTTTCTATTTCCTTTAATAATCACTGAGACTATACATTTTCTAAATGAGTCCCATTAGGTGGTAGAATGCCAAATGATGATGTTTACGCCTAGGCCTGGCAGGGTGTATCTTCCGACAAGAAGAAAAGTGAAGAATGGAGGAGATACAGTCCTTTGGAGCATTAGTATTTCCAGTGTTGTGTGTGTTTTCTGTTTTCAGATGTGTGTTTGGTTTTGCAATTGAAGGCTTGCGACTTCCATTTGAGAAGGGTTGCGGCAGGCTGACAATGCTGACAAGTGTATTTGTGAATTTGCATAATGAGTGGATACAGTGTGTGGATGTCAGTATGGATGTATGTGAGGTGTCTTGTTCTTGTCCAATGATTTTAAGATGATGTGAAAGGGAGATTCTGATATATTGCACATCTTTGGTGGTGTGGATGGGGGGGGCGGTCAAGGCTGGGTGGCCTCTCATTCTCTTCATATATGGGGTCAAGCATGCATCATCAATGAGTATATCTTGAATAATGTTATCGATCTACTCCTACAGAGGGGAGGAGTTAGCAAACTGTTCAGGATCACCCCGCCAGGGAGGCGGAGTTAGCAATCTGTTATGGATCTGCTCCCCCAGAGGGGAGGAGTAGCAATCTGTACAATGCTGCTCTCCCAAGGGGAGGAGCTAGCAATTAGTAATACTCTGTAGACAGAGTTAATGATCTGTTGTGGGTTGGCTCCCACAGAGTGGCAGTCTGTATGATACCGCTCTAGTAGTGTAAGGAATAAACACTTAATGGAAGTTGGTGAATCCTTGGGCCAATGGCAGATGACAGCGCCTCCAGGAGGATATCCTGAGAGGAACCACCGGCTAGGCTGGAGCATGGAGACAAACACAGATAGTTCTTTATTAGACAGGAAGTAGAACCACCAGAGGTGGCAGTAGTGAGTTGATGTGCCCTGCAGGGCTGAAGTCCCTCAGATACTGGAATTGCGATCTCTGGGTTGCTGAGCTGTAGAGAGAGACTATAGGTAGTGAGTAGACAGGGTGTGCTGGATACATAACCAGTAGTAGATGATACACTCACAATTGTAGATATCTGTAATGGCTTCTATGCAACAGAGAGTCTTCAGTATATTCAGGAACAGGAGCCGTAGGCGAGTACTGTTCCTAGATGCAGTCTGGAATAAGAACTCACAATATCTGTGTATGAGATGGCTTCTGTAATAGAAGAAAGTCTTTGGAGGGATTAAGGAACATAGGCTCTCGTGAAGCGAGTACCGGTTCCTATCTGTAATTTGTAATAGTAATTCACAAGATATAGGTATGCAATAGCCTCTGAGATAGAAGAGAGTTTGTGAAGGGTTTTAGGAACATGGACCCTCATGGAGCGAGTACTGGTTCCTATCTGCAATCTGCAATAGTAATGTACCAGATAAAGGTATGCACTTGCTTCTGAGATAGAAGAGAGTTTTGAAGGGTTTTAGGAACATGAGCCCTCGTGGAGCGCCTACCGGTTCCCATCTGTAATAGAACTCACAGTGTTCACGTCTGTGATCGCTTCCAGGCAGTAAGGAGTCTTCTGCGCATTCAGGGACGTAGGCCCTCGAGGAGCGAGTACCGGATCCCGTCTTAGCAATCTGAAATCAAGAAGAGAGAGCGGGGCCCCCAAGGAGCAGGTACCCCTAGTTAAGTTTGTGGAGGCAGAGCAGCAGAGAGAAAGATTCCCCCTTGCAAATTCGATTCGTAGTTGCAAGCAAAGACCTTTTAAGTTGGAAGCGGATGACATCACTATGGGGGGACACCCCTGAGGTTCGCGCCCTTGCCGGTACAAACTCTGGAGCACGCATGCATGCGCGCCCTTACGTCATCAGGAACATGGCGGATCCGCAGCGTCAGGCCAGCCTGGGGATTCCAGGGAGAAGCCGCGAGGAGAAGCCGCTGCAGCATCTGTCCGTCAGACTTGAAGAGAGTCTCCACCAAGGTAGAGAGGGTGGAGCAAGGGCGAGAACAGGCACGAACGCAACAAATAATAGCTGATTTGAGGATTGTATCCCTAAATGTAGATGGTATTCATTCACCAATCAAAAGAAAAAAGATATTGAATCTATTTAAGAAGGTTAAATCCCATATTGCCTTTTTGCAGGAAACACATTAAAATGAACAGGAGCACAGGAAACTTACAGGACTGGGTGGGTCAGTGTCATTTTGCTTCATATTCTAGCAGGCAATGTGAAATGGCAACCTTAATATACCAAAATTGCCACTTTGTGATGGAAAGGAAGATTGTAGATAAAGAGGGACAGAATCTAATTCTATTTGGTTCCAATGCAAATCTCAAACTAGTTCTATGTAATGTATATGATCCAAATGTGTTTACCCAATCTTTTTTTTCCAAACTGGTAGTTGAACTTGGTCAGTTTTTACATTACCAACTCATACTCAGTACAGACTTTAATTTGCCCTGAATTGGATACCAAGCCAGTCCACACTAAGGCCTGGATTCTCTAATACCAACGAGCTCTTTGAATCGCATAGTACAGGGAGCGGGGGGGGGGGGGGGGGGGTGGGCCTGCGAAAGCCGGCAGCGATCGCACCTCTGCGGTGCGATTGCTGCCGGCCTTTGCACCCAATAGCGCCATCATAAAAGGTGGTGCTATTGGGCACGAAATTGGCAGTGAAAAGGATTCTTACCTTTTTGCTGTCCGCGATGTCTTTGCGGCGTCCGCCCCAGTGCCACCCCAACTCCTCCTGTTCCGGTCTTGATGTCGCCCCTACTCTGCCCCATTTACTGATCGCACGCTTTGGAAAATGACCCCTAAAGCTCGAATTTTCAATGGCCCGCGCATGTGAATTCTGGAGATAATGTGCATGGCTGGGCCCTGTGCGCACCGAGCACATTTTTAAAAGGGCCTAGCCACGCACGTAATTCTGAGTCGCGCAGAAATGCAAGGCCATCAAAAAGGGGTGGGCCGGGGGCGGGGCCCTGTCCCGGGGAAGCGCGCGCTGGCACCCAGCTGGGGCGCATAACTTACACCAGCTTAGAGGAGTGGATAAGTTAATAAACAAAAAATTCTATGGTAGGTATAAACTAGCCGCATCCATGTGCCCATGTGCGGGATTGAGAATCGATCCCTTAGTGCCCACAGAGACCAACTGAAGGCACTTTTTTTTTAAAATAAAAGAACTGCAACTTCTTCGTGTTTGGCAGTCATTGCACCTACTGGATTAGATTGTACTTTTTACTCTAAAGTGCATGGTTCATATTCTCAAATAGATTATTTTTTAATTCCGTCAACCTTGTTCCCCAAAGTATACTCAGCATCCATTTACACATTTCTATTATCGGACCATACTCCCATATTAGATGTCATGATTTGCCCCTCTAAACCTTCACCCTTCCAATGGCATCTCAATCCAGCTCTATACTATGATAAAAACTTCAGAGATTTCTTAAAACAAAACTGGAAGGAATATATGGAACTCAATGATACTAACAATATCTCTAAAGAGATTTTTCTTGGAATGTTGGGAAAGCTGTAATGCATGGTCAGATCAATGCATTTACTGAGCATACAAAGAAGCTGAGAGATAAAGAGATATTGGGGCTCAGTGATAAGTTGATATTCTTGAAAAAATAGCATATTCAGATGCTCCAGTCTGATGTTCTGCAACAAATTAATGCTGTTCAGAAATCCTTGAACCAATTATTATATCAAAGAGAGATAGAACATATCATGCATTTCAAGAGTGTTATATTTAGACAAGGCAATAAAGCTGGTAAGCTTTTAGCACATATATTTAAAAATATTAAACCCACATATTATATTACATCATTAAAAGACAGAGTAGGTAATTTTCATACTACTACTGAAAGCGTCACTGAAATTATGCTAGATTTCTATCAAAATCTTTATTCAGGGAAAACTGGTGGAGATACCATGTATATCCAAACTACAAGAGCAAATGTTGGGTAGACCTGTGTCCATTTCTGAAATCCTTACCGCTATCAACACATTGCCATTATCCAAAGTACCAAGCATAGATGGGTTTGGGGCAGAATTTTACAAACTTCTGCATGAGGAAGTAGCAGACCTGTTGCTTCAAATGTATAACAAACAGATGCTTCCAGTCTACTGGTTTCCCTTCTGATATGAACCATACACAGATTTTAGTATTTTCAAAGCCTGGAAAAGACTTAACAGCACCAGGTTCCTGTAGACCAATATCTTTGATAAATGTTGACCTTAAAATTTTAGCCTGTATTCTAGCCAAAATACTTAACCCCATTGCACCAGCTTTAGCAGCTGATGATCAAATGGGGTTTATCAAAGGTAAACCTAGAGTGACAAATGTTTGGAAAGTATTGGAAGCTATTACTTCTGGGGACGTCTGCAACCCACAAGGCCTAATCATAAACTTAGATGGCCCTATATGTTTTGGCTGTTAAAGGAGTATGGACTACTGGACTCCTTTGTTCAATGGATACGCTTACTATATACATTGCCAAAAGCGAGTATATTGAATAATGATGTGGTATCTCAGTCATTTTTGTTAAATGGTGGCACTTGGCACGGATGTCCATTATCACCATTACTGTATATCCTTAGGGGCGGATTTTAAAAGGCGCGCGAATAGCCTACTTTTGTTTGCGCTCCAGGCGCAAACAAAAGTACGCTGGATTTTAGTAGATACGCGCGGAGCCGCGCGTATCTGCTAAAAACCTGGATCGGCGCACGCAAGGCTATCGATTTTGTATAGCCGGCGCGCGCCGAGCCGCGCAGCCTACCCCGTTCCCTCCAAGGCCGCTCCGAAATCGGAGCGGCCTCGGAGGGAACTTTCCTTTGCCCTCCCCTCACCTTCCCCTCCCTTCCCCTACCTAACCCACCCACCCGGCCCTGTCTAAAACCCCCCCTTACCTTTGTCGGGGGATTTACGCCTCCCTCCGGGAGGCGTAAATCCCCACGCGCGAGCGGGCCTCCTGCACGCCGGGCCGCGACCTGGGGGCGGGTACGGAGGGTGCGGCCACGCCCCCGGACCGCCCCGGGCCGTAGCCACGCCCCCGTACCCGCCCCCAAAACGCTGCCGACACGCCCCCGAAACGCCGCGACGACCAGGCCCGCCCCCCCGACACGCCCCCCTCGGAGAACCCCGGGACTTACGCGAGTCCCGGGGCTCTGCGCGCACCGGGAGGCCTATGTAAAATAGGCTTCCCGGCGCGCAGGGCCCTGCTCGCGTAAATCCGCCCGGTTTTGGGCGGATTTACGCGAGCAGGGCTCTGAAAATCCGCCCCTTACTGTGGAACTGCTCATTCACAAAATACGAATGACTCATGAAATACAGGGTTTTCTTTTTGGAACGAGAAAATATAAAATTTGGTTGTTCGCGGATGACATGCTTCTGTTTCTATGCAACTCCACATGCTTTCTTGACAAATGTCTTACTTAATTAACCAATTTGGCACACTTGCTGGCTTAAAAATTCAACTTTGCCAAACTGGAAGCACTAGACTCTACGAAACAAAATTGGCTGGGGGTTTTCCCTTTAACTTGGTCTAAGGGTTATTTCAAATATTTAGACATGCCTAGAAATCAAATATTTAGGATGCCTAGAGATCTGTCTAGGATCTATGATCTCAATATTACCAAATTAATTCAGTCCATGAAGGAACAGTTGCAGCTATGGAAAGATTTGCCGATCTCACTGTTTGGCTGTTGTGCATTGTTCAAAATGTCCCTTCTACCAAAATTATTATATTTACTTTAAATGCTTCCTGTTTGGCTCACTGCCAAATATGTTGATTGTTTACATTCACTTGTTATTCATTTTGGCCTAGATTTATCAAAATGCTATGTTCATTGCACGAATAATGCATGCGATAAACAAAAGGGGCATGTTTATTCAAATGGGAGGCCTGCCGCATCACAGAGATATATCGCACACAGTGCTGCATCATCGTGGTGCACAGTGTGTCATCGCACAGCGCATTATTTTTCCCCCCAGTATAAATACTGACTTCCTGCACCTCTTTCTTTGAGGGTGTGTTGGCCATTGG
Source organism: Rhinatrema bivittatum (assembly GCF_901001135.1). NCBI lineage: Eukaryota > Metazoa > Chordata > Amphibia > Gymnophiona > Rhinatrematidae > Rhinatrema > Rhinatrema bivittatum. Next base: position 11,177,285 of record NC_042621.1, on the reverse strand, counting down.
AGTGAGAGGAGTTTAGTGATGTTAGAGGAGTTATGGTGTAGTATTTTGCGATTTCTGATTGAGTTGTGCTGTTTTGTGTTGTCATCTGTTTCTCTTTACCTTTGTCTTTTGGGATATTTGCTGGAATGAAAGTTTGTCTTTTTGTGCGGAGTGGAGGAGGAGTGGAGGAGAAGCAGAGGAAGAATGTGAACAGGAGTGGAGGAGTGTGAACAGGAGCGGAGAAGGACTGTGTGTGTGTGTGTGTGAGTGGTGACAAGTGTATTAGTATTGAGGCGTGTGTGTCGATGCTGAGAGCATAGAGCGAGATAGGTCTGGGAAGAGAGAAGAGGTGGGAGGATAGGCGTGGGAAGAGGGGCAGAGGGAGTGGGAGGAGGAGGAGGACAGGATTTCCAGAGGAAGGCTAGGAGTAGGGACAGGGGGAGAAGTAGAGAGAGGCAGAAGGGAGGGGATAGGAGGGTGGAGGAAGGGGCTAGGTAGGAAAGAGTGGTGGGAAGAGTAGGGCAGCATAGGGATAGACAGACAGAGCAGAGGGGAATGGAGTTGGAAGGCCAGAGTGAGGTTGGGGGGGTGGAAGGGAGGGGGGAGAGGAGAGGAGAGCAGGACAGAGAGAGAGGGCAGGGAGGACACCTCTCTGGGAGAGGAAGTTCACCCCCTTTGGGCAGCCATGCATCACCATGGCAGAGGCTGCAGGCCACAAAGCTCAGTGTGGCAGAGAACGAGCTTCTCATCACTGGTGTCCTACAGCACTACGCCATGTTATCTGGAAACTGTGCAGCCGAGACTTGCCACTACTCGTCGGGCCTCTCCGCGTGGCCCGCGGAGAGACGCCACCACTTACACTGTGCCCCTCCCTAGGCATGCGTGCACATTGTTGATCCTTATGTAAGGACCACGGCGGGAACCTAGCCGCGGCCCCGGATGAAGACGTCAAACTATTCACAGTATTTAAGCTCAGACTCCGCTCCCTAGCATTGCCTTTGCAACAGGTCTCCTCGCTGGTCGAGTACTCATTGCTATTGAGAGATTCGTCTCTTTCCTGCGTTCCTGTTCCCTGTTGTTCCTGGTTCCTGTTTTGCTTATGCTTCGGATTCACTACATGGACTTTGACTTCGCTTGACTACGCTACAGCCTATCTCCAGACCCAGACCTCTGCTTCGCCCGATTACGCTACAGCCTATCTCCAGACCCAGACCTTTGCTTTGTTCGACTACGCTATTGACTATCTCCATGATCAGACCTTTGCTTTGTCCGACTATGCTATTGATTATCTCCATGATCAGACCTTTGCTTTGTCCGACTACGGTATTGACTATCTCCATGATCAGACCTCAGCTTTGCTTGACTACGCTATTGACCATCTCCGTGATCAGATCTCAGCTTTGCTTGACTACGCTATTGACTATCTCCGTGATCAGACCTCAGACTTGCTTGCCATTGCCTTTGGATTGCCGCCAGCCCTGATTCAAGCCTACCATTGGATGCCTCTTCGGTCTACTTCCTGGACGTGGATTCATCAGGCTTTGGCCTAACTTTGCTCGAGTGCCCTCTGTCTGTCTTCGTTCCATTGGTGCCCAAGTTTCTAGGACATTTTCCAGTCCAAAGTAGAACTGTACTATCCCTCGCCTGCCGTCTCTGGGCTGAACCCACTTCTCTTGCAACTATACAAAGAGGCCCACCTAAGTCCTGCCGGCCCCAGCACCCAAAGGCTCAACCAGCAGGGAACGAGGGCTGGTATAGGTGAAGCTCCAGCGGCCTGTGCCTTTCAGACCACTCCACCTGCCGACAGTGGGGACCTGTAGGTCCTTACCTACGGGTTGCGTCAACTCCGCCTCGGCCCACCTCCGACGTAACAGGTTGCAAAGGCCATGGATTCAGTGGAGCCGCATGCCCTCCAGGGCATCCCAGGCCTGGCATCCAAGGTATAAGAACAGCAGCAGTTTCTTGAGGCACTGGCCTCTTCCATGGATTGTCTTCACGCCCGGCTTGATGCTCTCACCAATAACCCAGTGTCTACCCTGGCTCCTCCTCATCCACAGCCATCACTATTGATGCCTCGAGCTTTGCTGGCCCTACCAGCGCCCCCACGCTTCAATGGTGACTCCAGACTCTGCAATTCACTCTGCAGCCCTCCGTCTTCCAGGACATATTGGCCAAAGTCAGCTTCATCCTATCTCGTCTCGAGGGGAATGCGCTGGCTTGGGCTTCCACCCTGTGGGAATGCTCAGACTCTCTCCTAAGGGAGTTGTCCCAGTTTGTAGCTGTGTTTCGATGGACCTTCGATGATCCAGGGCGGCATGCCATGGCAAGCATCAGCTTACTGCATTTCGTCAAGGTCAAAGAAATCTCTTCGACTATACCATCAAGTTTCGGACTTTGGCTTCCAAGCTCACTTGGCAGGAAGACTGCCTGCAAGCCATCTACTTGGACGGACTCTCTTCGCAACAGAAGGATGAGCTGGCTGCAAGGGAGCTCCCTTCCTCCTTCGAGGACCTTTATAGACTTGACGGGCCAAATCAACCATCATCTCCAAGAGCGTCACCGGGAGAGTTGGAGGCCCAAGAAGCCCTCTCGGGTTCGATCTCGCTTGCCACCGACCACCAACCCTGCTCCAAGCAGGGTCACTACTGTGGCTAAGAAGGAAGAGCCTATGCAGTTGAGCCGTGGGTGGCTGACACCGGAAGAGTACCTCTGGTGGAGACAAACCGGTCTGGGTCTGTATTGCGGAGCACCTGGCCACCATCTTCAGACCTGTCCTATCCGTCCGGGAAACTTCCCGGCCTAAGTTCAGTAGGGGTCCTGAACTTGGACGCAACCTTTCTGGCCCCTCAGTTATCTGTACCAGTCACCTTGATCTGGGATTCCTGGTCCTTTCCAGTACTTGCTCTGGTGGATTCCGGAGCAGGAATTAATTTCATTCTCAAAGATCTTGTCCAGCTCCTGGGGATAAAGACCCATTCTCTAGAGACCTCCCTGTGTATAGCATCCATTTATGGAGAACCGCTACCTGGTCGAATCTTCCTTACCACTGAACCTGTCCAGCTGCGCACTGGCGCCCTACATACTGAAGAACTTGAACTATTAGTATTGGAGAAATCCATCCATCCAGTAGTCCTTGGACTCCCCTGGCTACAAAAGCATTCTCCCCAATTGATTGGGGCTTGTTGCAACTGGTGGAGCAGGGTCCTACTTGCTACCAGTCCTGTCTCCAAAACGTAGTACCGCCATCCGTGGTTTCTTTGGCTGTTACCTCCTCTGGTATACCTCCACCTTACACCGATTTCGAAGATGTGTTTTCCAAGCAAAAAGCAGACCTTCTTCCGCCTCTTCAGAGGTTTGATTGCCCTATTGATCTTCTTCCAGGGACCACGCCACCTTGAGGATGTACCTACCCCTCTGTCTCTACCCAAGATGAGGGCCATGATTGAGTACATCCAAGAAAACCTTGCAAGGGATTCATCTGCCCCTCAACCTCTCCCGCTGGGGCTGTATTCTTTTTTGTGACCAAGCAAAATGGGTCGCTTAGGCCGTGTATTGACTACCGCGGCCTAAATGCCATCACTCATAAAGACAAGTATCCTCTGCCACTAATCTCAGAATTATTCGATCGTCTTCAGGGAGCATCTATATTCACAAAATTGGACCTACGCGGGGCATATAACCTAGTTTGACGACATTTGGAAGACTGCCTTTAACACCCGGGATGGGCATTACGAATACCTGGTGATGCCTTTCGGCCTCTGTAACGCGCCCACAGTTTTCCAACAAATGATGAACGAAATTTTCAGGGATTTACTGTACACCAAGGTTGTGGCCTACTTGGATGATATCCTTGTCTTTTCTAAAGATCTGGCCACACACCACACCGATGTCCGTACCGTCCTCCAACGCCTTCGCGAGAACCACTTGTTTGCAAAATTGGACAAATGCTTGTTTGAGAAGACCAGCTTGCTTTCCTCGGAAACATTATTTCCCAGCAAGGATTTTCCATGGACCCAGCTAAGCTAAAAGGAATCCAGGATTGGCCACAGCCCGTGGGTCTTAAAGCTCTCCAGCGCTTCCTGGGGTTTCTGAATTACTACTGCCATTTCATCCCACATTTCTCTACTCTGGCTGCTCCTTTGACAGCCCTAACTCGTAAGGGTCAAGATACTCGCAATTGGACTCCGGAGGCAGCCGCAGCCTTCCAAAGCCTCAAAGAAGCCTTCCAGGCAGGGTCTTGCTTGGATCATCCCGATCCGAACCGTCCATTTCAAGTGGAAGTGGACGCCTCTGCTACTGGAGCTGGGGCAGTCCTGAGCCAACACACTGCTTCTGGCACTATAGTCCCATGCTCATTCTACTCACGTAAGTTCTCATCCACGGTGCAGAACTACAGCATAGGAGATCATGAATTACTGGCCATAAAATTGGCCCTCGAAGAATGGCGCCTGTGGCTAGAGGGTGCGCAACATAAGTTCACTGATCATAAGAACCTGGAACATCTGAGCCAGGCCCAATGTCTCAAAGCCCGTCAAGCTCGATGGGCTCTATTCTTCTCCAGGTTCAATTTTGAGCTTCGTTACGTCCAGCTGACAGAAACCTCCAGGCCAATGCCCTATCATGCTCTTTCAAGCCTGAAGAGACTCCAGAAGATCCTAGCCATATAATAGACCCAGCATGCATCTGTTTGTCTGCTACTCACCAAGTTCCTGCTGGGAAGACCGTTGTGCCCCGACGACTTCAAGTAAGAGTCTTCCGCTGGGCACATGATTCTACGTTTGCCGGTCATCCAGGATGAGCACGAACTTTGGCACTGCTCCAGCGGTTCTTATTTTTATTTATTTATTTTTTATTTATTTAATTTTATATACCGGCAACCGTTTGCACATCGTGCCGGTTTACAAGTAACTTACAAACAGAAGATTTATAGGCATAGGCTTTACAGAGAACGGTATATAACGTTAAAACGCAGTTCTTCTGGTGGCCTGCTATGGTCTCTGATGCTAAAGCATACGTCGAATCCTGTAACACTTGTGCACAGCAAAAGCCCCCAGGCGGTCGACCTTGGGGTCTCCTGCAACCACTTCCAGCACCCGAGGAACCGTAGACCCATTTGTCTACAGATTTCATCATGGGCCTCCAAAGGGCCATACCATAATATGGGTAACCATAGACCGATTTTCAAAAATGGCCCATTTTGTCCTTCTACCGGGTCTACCATCCGCTCCAGAGTTGGCAATCCTATTTTTTCATCATATCTTTACATTGCATGGCCTGCTCAAGGACATTGTCTCAGATAGAGGTCCACAGTTCGTTAGTAGATACTGGTGTGCTCTTTGCCGAAAATTTGGTATTAATTTCAGTTTAACAAGTGCCTATCACCCCCAAGCTAACAGACAAGCCAAGCAAATTAATCACTCTTTGAAGGCCTTCCTGCGTGCATACATCAATGACTGCCAAGACAATTGGTCCAAACTTTTATCTTGGGCGGAGTTTTCCCACAACTCCCACATTGCCACTGCTGCAGGCACGTCATCGTTCTCTATCGTCTATGGAAAACAACCACGACCACCGCTGCCCATACCTTTGTCAGTGCCGTCCTCTGCGGCACAGGCTACAGCAGATGCCCTCAAGACTTTATGGGAGCAGACGAATCTGCGTTTACATCAAGCCGCTTCCCGGGCCTAGAGAACTGCTGACAGTCACCGACGCTCGGCTCCTGAATTCCTCCCTGGCCAGAAAGTCTGGTTAAGTACTCTGTATATCAGACTCAGAATACCGTCCCAAAGGTTAGCTCCAAGGTATAGTGGACCTTTTACGGTCACCCGTCGTATTGGACCTGCCACATACCAGCTTTGGCTGCCTCCTATGCTGGGAATACATAACATATTTCATGTATCTCTCTTAAAACCTGTGGTCCTATCCTGGCCTGCCCAAAAGGCTCCTGAACCACCTCCGCTTGTGGCTGAAACCGACACAATGTACAAGGTACATGAAGTCCTCAAAGTCTGCCGTAGGGGCCGCCAGTGGGAATACCTCCTTTCTTGGGAGGGTTATAGACACAAAGAAAATTCTTGGGAACCAGCTCAGAACATCCTGGACAAAACCCTCCTCCTGAACTACCATCGTGCCTATCCAGGCAAACCCCGACCTCCCAGAGGGGGCATAAAGGCGGGGGTACTGTTACGCGTGCCATCCGCGGCACAGCTCTCTCACCTTTCCACAAGGATGCCAGCCTCTGGTTCCTCCTCGCTAGCAGCGGTGAGCCGCCAGCTCTGTCCTCAGGGTCTCCCCCGGCCCTACGACAGTCTCCAGCCTTCCCGGTCCTGATGCCACAACTCGTCGGGCCTCTCCCTAGGCACGCACGCATCGCTGATCCTTATGTAGAGACCGCGGCGGGAACCTAGCCATGGCCCCGGATGATGTTGCCTTTGCAACAGGTCTCCTCACTGGTCGAATATTCATTGCTATTGAGAGATTCGTCTCTTCCCTGCATTCCTGTTCTGCTTATGCTTCAGACTGACTACAGGGACTTTGACCTCTGCTTCACCTGTCTACGCTACAGCCTATCTCCAGACCCAGACCTCTGCTTCACCTGACTACGCTACAGCCTATCTCCAGACCCAGACCTCTGCTTCATCCGACTATGCTATTAACTATCTCCGTTATCAGACCTCAGCTTTGCTTGACTCGCTATTAACTATCTCCGTGATCAGACCTCAGCTTTGCTTGACTCGCTATTAACTATCTCCGTGATCAGACCTCAGCTTTGCTTGACTACGCTATTGACTATCTCTGTGATCAGACCTCAACCTTAAGAACATAAGAACATATGAAATTGCCATGCTGGGTCAGACCAAGGGTCCATCAAGCCCAGCGTCCTGTTTCCAACAGAGGCCAAACCAGACCACAAGAACCTGGCAATTACCCAAACACTAAGAAGATCCCCTGCTACTGACACAATTAATAGCAGTGACTATTCCCTAAGTAAACTTGATTAATAACAGTTAAAAGCTTTCTCCTCCAAGAACTTATCCAAACCTTTTTTGAACCCAGCTACACTAACTGCACTAACCACATCCTCTAGCAACAAATTCCAGAGTTTTATTGTGTGTTGCTTGCCATTGCCTTTGGATTGCCGCAAGCCCTGACTCAAGCCTACCATTGGACCCCTCTTCGGTCTACTTCCTGGACGTGGATTCATCAGGCTTCGGCCTACCTTTGCTCGAGCGCCCTCTGTCTGTCTTCATTCCATTGGCGCCCGAGTTTCCAGGACATTATCCAGACCAAAGTAGAACTGTACTATCCCTCGCCTGCTGTCTCTGGGCTGAACCCACTTCTCCTGCAACTATACACAGAGGCCCACCTAATTCCTACCGGCCCCAGCACCCAAAGACTCGACCCACGGGGAACGAGGGTTGGTATAGGTGAAGCTCCAGCGGCCTCTGCCTTTGAGCCCACTCCACCTGCCGACGGTGGGGACCCATAGGTCCTTACCTATGGGTTGCGCCAACCCCACCTCGGCCCAAGGGTCCACCTCCAACGTAACATTTGGCTTATGGAGATGGGGAAACTGATACTAGTGTTGGAATCAGGATCTCCAGACGGACACAAGTGATTGGCAGGGTATATGGGGTTCAATTATGAAAATATCTATTTGTAACAGAAGCCAATAACTACTCTACAAACTACTCCATAGGGCCTATAGGCATCCATTCTTTTTTCCTAAGTTTAGTACATCTAGTCCCATATGCTGGAGAGGTTGCAGGGCAACTGGCACTTATTTACATCTGTGGTTGGATTGCAGGGGAGTACAACTTTTTTGGCGAGCGGTGCACAGGGTTATTCAGGATATTACGGGGCTCTTTTCTGAATTGTCTTCGAAACTGAGTCTGCTGGGCATTTGGGGGATGTTAATATTGGAGGTTGGCAGGGATATGTTTACATACTGCTAGACTTGCTATTTCCTTTTTTGGAAAAACTCTTGCTGAAATTGCATTGATGGACAAGATTACTTTTCTGCTTCGGGATCAGTTTGAAATCTATGAATCAATATGAGGATTCTTATTGGAGATGGAGGAGTCAAAATCACTGAGGGTCTCATTCTTATTTTCTCTCTCTTTTGTTTTATCATTATTATTATTTTTATTAATTGTACTAAATCTCTTATGCTTATCATGGTACATGTTATCTTCTTCATGGTTATTTAGTAGTATTTTAATATTTGTATGGAGATTCAGAAATGTTGCACCAGTGTTGGGCCCATCCTGTTCAATATCTTTGTGAGTGACATTGCGGACGGGATAGAAGACAAGGTTTGTCTTTTTGCGGATGACACTAAGATCTGCAACAGAGTGGACACACCGGAAGGAATGGAGAGAGTGAGATGGGATTTAAGGAAGCTGGAAGAGTGGTCGAAGATATGGCAGCTCAGATTCAATGCCAAGAAGTGCAGAGTCATGCATATGGGGAGTGGAAATCCGAATGAACTGTATTTAATGGGGGGTGAAAGGCTGAAGTGCACAGAGCAGGAGAGAGACCTTGGGGTGATAGTGTCTATCGATATGAAGTCGGCAAAACAACGTGACAAGGCGATAGTTAAAGCCAGAAGAATGCTGGGCTGCATAGAGAGAGGAATATCGAGTAAGAGAAAGGAAGTGATTGTACAGGGCCTTGGTGAGGCCTCACCTGGAGTACTGTATTCAGTTCTGGAGACCGTATCTGTTGCACTGGAGGTGGACCCTTGGCATGGTGCAGGATTGGTATGGCCCTCTGGTCAGACCCAGAGAGAGCCTGCCACCAGGAGGTGGAGCACAGGAGGAGACAGAGGCTACCTGGAGCTTCACCAATAGCAACCTGGGGTTTCCGCAGGTTGAGCCCTTGGGTACCCGGGCCGCCTCGTCTTAGGTAGGCCTCGCAGGGTTTCTCAGAGAGGAAATGCAAGGGAGTGCCCACCACGAACAAGGGTGCACGGTCAATGTTCAAGCAAGCAGGTTCAGCAATCACAGGAGGCCAGAAGAGAGTGTCCGAGTGGATAGCGAGGATCAAGGCCAGAGTATCAGTCCAGAATGGTCAGCCGAAGCAGAGGTCAGTACCTGTAGTCAGTCCGGGAGTAGTCAGGTCAGGCAAAGGTCAAGTTCTAGGCAGCGGTCAGACATGGTCAGTAGACAGGCAGAGGTCGGTTCCAGGCAGTGGTCAGACATGGTCAGATGACAGGCAGAGGTCGGTTCCAGGCAGTGGTCAGAGTGGGAGGTGAACAGGGAGAGGTCGGATCCAGGCAGCAATCAAACGAGGTCAGGAGCAAGCAAAGGTCAGTACCGTGAGATCAGTCCGAAGGGTACTACCAGGAATGGAGAGACGAAGGAACAGGAGACGCAGGAACAGGAGACACTGGAACAGGCAAACTAGAGACACCGGAGGATGACCCTATGGCCAAGGCAAGGAAGTGGTGTCTGACCACTTCCTTAAATCCTGCCATCAATCAGGGTGCGCCACGGAGCTGGGAGCCGCCCTTGGCCCTTTAAGAGGCCGGGCGGTCCACGCACGCACCTAGGGGCAGGGCCGATGCCATGGAGGACGCTGAGCCCCACTGTGAGGCCTGGACAGGAGACTGCGAGCGGGGGAGCCGGGGACCCCACGAACTGGCTGCGGAGTTGAAGAGCTCAGAACTCATGGACAGGAGAGCGAGGTGAGCAGGGCCGGCTGTGGAGCAAGCCATGGGGGTGGCTTGCTGGAATGGAGGCTACTATCTGATAATTACTACCCTTACTCAAAAAGCCTTCACACTGTTAATGCAACTCCAACATTGCTCTCTGCTTCAACGGCAAGGGGAAATGTGGAAAAGAGGATTTGCATTCAGACAACAACCAACAAGGACTGAACTACACAGTCTAGGTAAACAAATAAGCATGGGGGTAGCTTGCTTATTGCGGTGGTTACTACCCTAAATCAATTAAGCCTGATACTTCACTTTGAATGCATATCCAGCATTGCTCTCTGCTTCAACAGCAAGGGAAATGTGGAAAAGAGGATTTACATTCAGACAACATCCAACAAGGCATTGATCTGTGCATTCTGGGTAAACAAGCATCAGGTTAACCTGCTTGATGCGGTGGTTACTACCCTTAACCATTAAGCCTTTTTTCGTCACATTTGATGAAACTCCAAATTACTCTCTGCATCAACGGCAGGGGGTGGCAGGAAATTCAAATCAAACAGTTACCAACAAGGGCCCTGAACTTGGTGGTCGGTGAAACAGATAAGTATGGGAAAATAAGTGTGGGAGCTTGCTGGGCAGACTGGATGGGCTGATTGGTCTTTTTCTGCCATCATTTCTATACCCCCGCCTTCAAAAAGAAACTTAAAACCTGGCTCTTCCAGCAAGCCTACTCCATCTCACCCCCTATCACATAATTTCCCCCTACAAATGTTTTTCTGATGTTTTTTCTGATATCCTGGTATGAACGCCTTTTTGCCTGCTGATTTGGTACTGTGCACTAACTTGTATATAGTTTCTGTTATAGTTCAATCCCATAGCATATCCCCATAGCATTTACTCATTGATGTTTGTATTTCTTGTAAGGGCTCCTCCCAAATATTATTTATATGTTGCCTAGTTTACTATGTTATCTGTTATTTGTAAGGGCTCCGCCCAATGGTTTTTTGTTCACTGTAAACCGATGCGATGTGCGAACGGTCATCGGTATAAAAGAAACGTTAAATAAATAAATAAATAAATAAATGTTAATTATTTCTTGTTTCCTTTGGTTTATTACGACTGGATGTCTATGTATTTATTTAAGTAAAAAGTTATCTTTAAAAAAATCACTCACTTATAAAAATCAATTGCATGCACCTAAAGATATAAGTATTTTCATGAAAGGGGGTTAGGTAAGAAGTAAATCCATTCCAAACTGCATTACATTAATGAATACTTTCCCAAACGAACCATTTATAATCAAAATATTACCTGAACAAATTTCTTCCCAATCAGAATTATTTCAAACATATATATATCATTTCAGATTATCTTACTTTCCAACATACCCAATTTCATGAACTGCAACTTATTTCTGGAAAAAAACGTTTGCAAATGCTTTCTAAATAATAAATAATTGGATAAATGTGTCAGAGGTGCCATCAGACTGTTCCATGATGTGGTATCATATCATTAAAAATGCAAGATTGTATGTTTGCTTTTATAATGGCCTTAGTAGTGAGGACTGCTAACCTAATTTTGTGACTTGATCGTACTGCTCTAATAGGCCTGTATCATTTAATCAGGACCTAGTCCCACCAATGTCCAATATCCTATAATCAATATTCTAAACTGACTTCACAAAACTATCAGTAGCCAATGAAGTGAAAAAAGAAAGGCGTATGCACTTTCCCACCATTTTTTACTCCAGCAGTGGCTTTTTGGACTAATTATAATCTACCCAGGATGTTTCTGTAAACCAAGATAGACTGAGTTATAGTAGTCCAGATGCAACAGATCTGTAGTCTGGCCCACTGTTTTTAACTCTTGGGTATGCAAGAATGGTCAAGGTTGTCTCACCAAGCACAGATCAAGAAATGCTTTCTTTGAAACTGCAGACACCTGATTTTCGAAGGTCAATGTGGAGTCAATAACAATCCCCTAACTTTTCGCTCCATAGATAATGTAATTGAGGCCTGACCAATATTAATTTTTGAGAATAGTTCTGGGGAAAGGAAGAGAACTGACCCACAAGATTTCAGTTTTATCCTTATTTAAGTTTAACTATTTCCCATGCATCCAATTAGCAATAATCGAGAACATCATATTAATCTTCTTAATAGTTTCTTCCCATGAGCCCTGCCATGGTACTAAAATTTGCGTGTTATCTGCATATATGTATGTTTTTATTCCTCTGGTTTCTAATAAGTTTCCCTAGGAGATGCAAATAAATATTAAATAAAATCAGTGATAACAAAGCTCCCTACAGAACTCTTGAGGTTAATGGCCATGCAATTAAATTCCACTCGCTGCAGTCTTTTTTGACAAAAAGAGACTCAGTCCATCTTAATACCTTCCCTTCTATCACTTGTTCTACCAATTAAAAGATAGCAGATAAAGAACAATTGGCCCATTTACTCTGCCTGTTGCGAGCGCAGAAGAACACTCGAGAGCGTGAGCCTTTGTGCCGCAGCACGACCTGCACAGTCCCAGGGCTGGCTGCAGTCCACGCTGCTGACAGGTGAATGCATCCAGGCACGGGTTGGCTGGAACAGTAATACTCTTGCTTTAGAACATGGCTTGAACTCGGAATGCTTGAAGGCTTCGCTGAACCTGCAAGCACAGAAAGGGAGACTCTCCAGCCACTCCAAAAGCCCGTTCGGACTTGCCAACTAGGAACGGCTTGAGCCTCAGGACAGACAAGGTGATAACTGAGATGACTCTGGAGACATGGACATGATGAAGGCACTGAAGACTTGGGACTAGAGGAAGGCACCAAAGACTTGGGACCAGTTGAAGGCTCTGCGCTACAACTGTCGCTGCCCAACGTCTCCACTCCGCCCTCCTTACCTCCTTGGCGACTCCTCCCGCGTTTCATGGACGTCTGGCTGCCGCGGCGTCTGCCTGCCGTCCTCTCCGGCATCCCCGGTCCGGCTTGGGCGCTGCATCCCATGTCGTCCAGGTACCATAGGGTGCGCGCGCTGTGCGGCCCTGCTTCTTCTCTCTTTGGTGCGAACCTCAGGCGTATCCCCCTGTGATGACGTCATGCATCCCGGATACAAAACCCTACACCTTTTGCTAGCTAATCGAGTTAGCAAGGATCAGGATCTCCTTACGGATGGGATTCGCTCTCCGTACCTAGCTACTCTGCCTCTCCAACTTTTGGACTTTATCCTAACGGGGTACCCGCTCCTCGGGGGCCTCTCTCATTTCTTTCAGGTCGCTATCAGGAACCGGTACTCGCTCCTCAAGGGCCCATGTTCCCTGACTCGCTGCCTGAACTTATCGCTTCTGCTTGGAAGAAACCGCTGCCTACATCATCAGTGAGTTACCAAATTTACTTCCTCAGAGCTGTTCCCTGGAACCGGGTACTCGCTCGAGGGCCTGCCTCTATTCCAGCTTCTGTGTTACCTTCCGGGAGAAACCGCTGTGTGAGTAACTTTACCAACGAGGCTCCATACCAGAACTCGGTGTATGCTCCACTGTACTCACTATCTCAGTTTTCTCCACTACAGCACAGCCATAGAGGGAATCGCTGTTCCAGTGTCCTGAGGAACCCTAGCCCAGCCGGGCTTCATCTCTACTCACTACTGCCACCTCTGGTGGCTTCTCAACTCTGTCTAATAAAAGACATAACTCTGTGTTGTGGATCCCAAAGCTGAGCCTGACCTGTGGCCCCTCACGGGACTTCCCCCCATAGGCATGGTCAGCTGCCACAGTGTCCAAGGGTCTACCCAAAACCTTACAAACAATAACAGATTGCTAACTCCATAGATCCGGCACAACTCAATGCCATGCAGGCCATTCCGGACCTGGCTCTGCACATTTCTGAACAGCAAGACACATTGGAGAAACTCACTTCAGCGTTCCATCAGCTGCACGCACAGAAGACTCAAGGCGCTACTTTCAGTAATGAAGGTCAGTTACCTGAAGTAACTTTAAAGACTACTGTACCGCTGGCTGCTCCAGTTCATTTCTCGGGAGAGATTCAGAGAACCAGGGGCTTTCTAAACCAGTGCTGCATGCATTTTGCATTACAGTCTTCTCACTTCCCCACAGCTTTTGCCAAGACTACTTACATTCTATCTTATCTTGAAGGAAGGGCCTTGTCTCGGACCTCTACACTGTGAGAACGCAAGGATCCTATTTTGCAGGATACTGACGGATTTTTGGACTTATTTAAATCTGTTTTTGGCGATCCTGCCCGAGTGACCGTTGCTGGTTCTGCTCTGGTGGACCTGAAGCAAGGCAACTGACCACTGGCTGATTTTGCGATAGAGTTCAAGACTCTTGCTACAGACCTCTGCTGGACCCCCAAATGCCTGAAAACTCTCTTCTTCAGAGGCCTGGATACTCGCTTGAAAGACGAGCTGGCCGCTCGTGAAACACCTGACTCGCTGGATGAACTAGTGGCTTTGGCTACTAGAATCGACCACCAGCTTCGTGATAAGGTGAAAGAACTTCGGCCGAATGGAGGACCAGGTCAGAAGGAGGCTAGTGCTAAACCTTCACCTTAGATGGTTCCAGTAATTCCTGTTGCCAGTGGAGATGAACCGATGCAACTTGGTCGCAGTCATTTGACTTCTAAAGAGAGAAGACTTCGGAAGAGGCATGGTCTGTGTATGTATTGTGGACAGGCTGGTCACAATGTCCCAATATGCCCAATTCGTCCAGGAAACGGATGGGCCCAAGTCCCACAGGAGGACTATTCTTAGGCCTTACTATGCCCTCTCCTCCACTCTCTCTCACAGTCTCCTTGATCTGCGGACCGTCTGAGTTTCAAACTCTTGCCCTGGTGAATTCGGGGGCAGGAGGCAACTTTATTCTTCGACGCCTAGTGGAACATTTGAGGATTCCCCTCGTCACTTTAAAGGTTCTACTACTCCTATCTTCCATCCATGGGGAGCCCTTACCGGGTGACGTGACATGCCAAAATGAACTGGTAACTCTTCACACCGGAGCTCTCCATCAGAGTCAATTCCCTCCTTTGTGTTAGAGAAGGCTATGCACCCAATCTTCCTGGGGTAACCCTGGTTGCAGTCGCACCAACCCCAATTCGACTGGGCTTCCTTGGAACTCTCCCTTTGGGGCCCAGGTTGTCATGGAAAGTGCCTTAAGGAGATTGCTCCTGTCATCTGCATGCCTACAACTCCAGCGATGCCAGGACTGCTGCCTCAATACACATCTTTTAGTAATGTGTTTTCCAAAGAAGCTGCTGACATTCTTCCTCCGCATAGGTCCTATGACTGTGCCATGACTGAAACCCAATACTGAACCTCCTAAGGGACGTGTCTATCCACTCTCAGTGACTGAGAAGAAGGCTATGCCTGAATACATTGAGGAGAATTTACAAAAGGGGTATATTAGACCATCGAAATCTCCAGCCGGCGCAGGCTTCTTTTTTGTGGGGAAGAAGGACAGTACCTTACGTTCCTGTATCGATTACCGAGGTCTGAACGAGATCACGATTAAAGACCGCTACCCCCTGCCTTTAATCTCAGAGCTGTTTGACCGGCTTCAGGGGGCCAAGATATTCTCAAAACTTGACCTGAAGGGGGCCTACAACTTAGTTCGCATTCGCAGTGGCGACGAATGGAGAAGAGCCTTCAACACTCGAGACGGCCATTTTGAGTACTTAGTAATGCCCTTCGGCCTGTGGAACACACCCACTGTATTTCAGAACATGATGAACGACATCTTGCAGGACCTATTGTACAAGAGTGTCATGGTATACCTGGATAACATCTTGATATTTTCTCAGGATTTGCCTACTCCTCTAGAGGATGTCAAGCAAGTACTTCGCCAACTCCGTGAACACCGGCTCTACGCCAAACTATCCAAATGCGAATTTCATACTCTGTGCCTTTTCTTGGCTGTATCATATCTAAAGATGCTTCCAGATGGACCCTCAAAATCTAGAGAGTATTAAAAATTGGTCCCAACTTTATAAAGTATTATAAAATTGGTCCCAACTTTATAAAGTATTATAAAATTGGTCCCAGCTTTATAAAGAACTACTCTTCTTTAACAGTGCCCTTGACCGCAATGACCTGCAAGGGTGCCAACGCTTCAAAATGGTCTGTGGAGGTCATTTCTGCTTTTGAGAAATTAAAGACTGCCTTTTCCACGGAACCATGCTTGCGTCATCCTGACCCCAATAAGCCATTCATTGTAGAAGTTGACTCTTCGGATGTCGTGTGGGGACTGTATTGGGCCAAACTGGAGACTCCAAATCCTTACGTCCCTGCTCTTTCTTCTCACGATGTTTCTCCCCGGCAAAGAAGAACTATGGGATCGGAGATAAAGAGCTCTTGGCTATTAAGTTGCATTCGAGGAATAGCGGCCTTGGCTCGAAGGTGCTCAACATCAAATAACCGTATTCACGGACCATAAAAATCTAGAGTATCTCCGCCATGCGCAACGTCTTAACCACAGACAAGCTAGATGGTCCTTATTCTTCAATCGCTTTGACTTTGTGCTTAAATATCACCCAGGAGACAGAAATACCAGAGCCGACGCTTTGTCATGCTCCTTTCTCTCGGAGGATGTGCCTGAATAAACTCAGCACATAATTGACCCGAAGAAAGTCATCTTGGTGACTACACATTCTGTGCCCACTGGTAAAACCATCGTGCCTAAACACCTCAGGAAGAAAGTGCTCTTTTGGGCACACGATTCTAAGCTGGCTGGCCATCCTGGTCAACGCCGTACCCTGCTCATGATCCAGAAGATCTATTGGTGGCCTACTATCAAAAAAGATACACTATCCTACGTGGCATCTTGTACCAACTGTGCCAAACACAAACCCACTTCTGGCCAACTGTGGGGATGGCTGCAACCGCTGCCAGTTGTGGAACAGCCCTGGTCACACATCGCTACTGGGTAACAGTCGATCGCTTCAGCAAGATGGCCCATTTCGTGGCGCTGCCTGGCTTACCTTCAGCCTTGGAGCTTGCGAAGCTCTTCATATCGCACAATTTTCGCCTTCACGGCGTACCAAAACACATAGTCTCAGACCGAGGATCTCAATTCACGGCAAGATTCTGGAGGGTCTTGTGCAAGCTATTCGACATCTCTCTAGACTACACTTCAGCCTATCATCCGCAATCAAATGGCCAAACAGAACGGATGAATAGAACCTTAAAACAGTTCGTTCGAGCCTACGTGAGTTGCCGTCAGAATAACTGGGCTGAACTGTTACCTTGGGCTGAATTCGCCATCAATTCCCATCCAGCAACATCAACTGGATCAACACCTTTTGAAGTGGTATATGGATGTTCACCAAACCGCACTTCCACTGAAGCTCTCAGTGACATCCCCAGCATCTCAATCTACTGCTGATGAAATCCATAATCTGTGGACTCAGACGAAAGACATGCTAATTAAAGCGAGTGACCGTGCTAAGAAGTTTTATGACACTCACCATTCTCAAGCGCCTGTCTTCAAACCTGGTGACAAAGTCTGGTTATCCACCAAACATCTCAGATTGAAGTTACCCTCCACTCAATTTGCTGCTCGCTACGTTGGACCATTTCCAATCCTCCAACATCTTGGCAACATCACTTACAGTCTGAAGCTACCACCCGGACTAAACATCCACAACGCCTTCCACATTTCGCCTCTTGAAACCTCTCATACTCAGTGAATTCTCTTCCAAGACTCAGGAACCACCTGCCATCAATGCAGAAGATGACCTAGAATTTATTTATTTATTTATTTATTTAAAATTTTTATATACCGGCATTCATGTTGCAAACACATCATGCCGGTTATAAGGTCGAATATAAGGTCGAAGTTATAAGGCCGAATATAAGGTCGAAGCTATTCTTGATGTCAGACGAAGAGGCAAAACATTTGAATACCTTCTTTCTTGGGAAGGTTTTGGCCCCGAAGAAAACTCTTGGGAGCCTCAGGTTAATATCCTTGATAAAGAGATGCTCCATCAATTTCATCTTGCGCATCCTTTGAAGCCAAAACCTGGAACCCGCAGAGGAGACTGCCCTTTTGAAGGGGAGTACTGTTACGACTGTCGCTGCCTGACGTCTCCACTCGGCCCACCTTATCTTTTTTGCGACTCCTCTTGCGGGTGATGGATGTCTGGCTGCCGCGGCATCTGCCTGCCGTCCTATCCGATGTCCCCGGTCCGGCTTGGGCGCTGCATCCCACCATGTTGTCCAGATACCATACGGTGGCCCTGCTTCTTATTCTCTCTTTGGCGCGAACCTCAGGGGCGTCCTCCTGTGATGACGTCATGCATCCCGGATACAAAAGCCTACACTTTTTGCTAGCTAATCAAGTTAGCAAGGATCAGGATCTCCTTACGGATGGGATTCGCTCTCCGTACCTAGCTACTCTGCCTCTCCAACTTTTGGATTTTATCTTAACGGGGTACCCGCTCCTCGGGGGCCTCTCTCATTTCTTTCAGGTCGCTATCAGGAACCGGTACTCGCTCCTCAAGGGCCCCTGTTCCCTGACTCGCTGCCTGAACTTATCGCTTCTGCTTGGAAGAAACCGCTGCCTACATCATCGGTGAGTTACCAACTTTACTTCCTCAGAGCTGTTCCCTGGAACCAGGTACTCGCTCCTCGAGGGCCTGCCTCTATTCCAGCTTCTGTGTTACCTTCCAGGAGAATCCACTGTGTGAGTAACTTTACCAATGAGGCTCTATACCAGAACTCGGTGTATGCTCCACTGTACTCACTATCTCAGTTTTCTCCACTACAGCACAGCCATAGAGGGAATTGTTGTTCCAGCCGGGCTTCATCTCTACTCAATACTGCCACCTCTGGTGGCTTCTCAACTCTGTCTAATAAAAGATATAACTCTGTGTTGTGTGTCCCAAAGCTGAGCCTGACCTGTGGCCCCTCACGGGACTTCCCCCCGTGGGCGTGGTCAGCTGCCACAGTGTCCAAAGGTCCACCCAAAACCTTACAAACAATAACACTCTGAAGACTTGGGACTAGACGAAGGCTCTGAAGAGGTCCGGCCCTGAGGACTCGTCACGGACCACGACAATAGTGGTGCAGGCACTGGACTCAGGAACAAGGTGGAAGCTAGAACAAGACTCCGAAGACCGGTACAAGACTCAGGAACTCAGTCTTTGGATTCAGGAACTCGGACTCAGACTCAAGAACTCAGGACCAGGGACGGGACTCAAGAATTCAGAACAGGACTTTAAAACAAAGGGACTTCCAGAGACTTGAACCAGCAAACGAAGAATCTGGACAAGACAAAGACTTGGATCCAGGAACAAGAAGTGGAACGAAACTTGGACTCAGGAATGAAGATGCTGAAGACAGGAACCAGGAACACGGAAGACCCTGAAAGCACTAGCAGACATTTGTGAAGGCCAGGAGCAAAGACTGGAGAGCCCTTTTATAAGGATGCAGGAAGAATGTCATCAGAAGGGGTCACAGAGCTTTTCCTGCCATGGTCTTTTTAAAGCTGGAAGTGAGGCGCACACATGTGCCTAAGGAGGCACTGGGGTGAGCTGAGGTTGGCGGTGATCCAGCCCACAAAGAACAGTGTAATGACAACAGTGTCTCTCCTGCCACAGAGTAGCAGCATGAGTCTACAACAATGGCGGTGATAGCAGTGGGTCAAAGCCACACAGGAATGAAGCGGCACCCGCTAGCATTAGCAGAGTCCAGGAAGCGGGAGATAGGTGAGCCGCTGGCAGGACTGTCCCACGAGTGGAATCACAATACTGCTAGTTGTCCATCACGTTGAGAACATAAATGTCCATACTTAAACCAACACCATCTACCCCTATGTTTTTTTGTCAGACCTCGTAACCTTGTTCCCACCACTGTCCTCTGTATCTGTCCCAAGCATGCTCATTGATGTCACAGTTATAACGATGGCCACTCCCTGTAGGTTACCCTACCATTCTTTTAAATCTACTGCAGTCATACCATGTAAAAAGAAACACGTGAAAAGATTATGCCAACTGCCAAATGTCCCGGTTTCTACAGGGAGACTTCAGATGCGTCCTGGCTTTTTGACAATCTCTTCCCAATTCATTTTGGTATCCCTACCAGATTCAGATAGAAGCAACACTACGAACACCACAATGCACTGGGAAGCTAATTCAAAAAACTAGGATTGGTCAAATATCTCCCTCCAGAAATGGATAAGTGAAACCTCAGAAATTACATCTTGGTTCCCAGAAGTAAGTTAACATACGAGCATAAGAGGTCTCATGCTGAGTCAGACCAAAGTTCCATAGAGCCCACTATCCTGTCTTTGACAATGGCCAAACCAAGTCAATAGGACGTACCAGGCAGATCCCAAGGAGTAGATGCAATTCCTTGTTGCCTGCTCTCAGGGGTAAATGTTGGCTTTTCCCCTTGAGTCCACCTGGCTAAGTGTTTATGGACTTTTCATCCAGGAACTTGTCAAAACCCCTTTTAAACCCAGATAACCTACATGCCTTGACCACATCCTCCAGCAACAAACTCTACAGCTTAACTGTGCATTGAGTAAAAAAAAAAATACTTTCTCTTGTAAACCTGCTGGTTGTTAATTTCATGGCATGTCCCCTTGTTTTAGTACTATTCGAAAGGGTGAATAACCATTTCCTATGTACCTGTTTTACCCCGCTCATGATTTTACAAACCTCTATCATATCCTCTCTCAGTCAACCCTTCGCCAAGCTGACGAGCCCTAACCTGTTTAGCCTTTCATTATTAGGGAACCGTTCCATCCCCTTTATCATTTTGGTTGCCCTTTACTACACCTTTTATTGTTCCACTATGTCTTTCGTGAGATGGGACAATCAGCAATGAAATTCAATTTTATTATCCACTCCTTTCCACATAATTCCTAACACTCTAGCCTATAAAATGGAGAATCTGTTCAGAACCGGAAGAAAGCTGACAACAGATATTACTTATGCATAATATAAGCAAATTAATCAGTTTGTTATATTTACGCAAATCATGTATTATAAATAAAGCCTTTGGTTTCCACTAAGATTTCTAGTTATTGCAGAACAGACCCAGCCGTTTTCAGATTAACCACTTTGTCCCATCCACTGCTGCAATGATGAGAACGGTACAGTGAACCCTTAAATATGTGTCATCCTAGCAGCACATATTTAAATGTTCATACAGCCATATTTGCCTGATTCAAAGATGCTGCCAAAATTTGTGGCAAAGAGGCCAATAGAGAAAAGGAATGGGTTTGTCTGGCAAGCAGGCTGCATGTACTGTAATACTAAATGCCTTAATGGAAATAAAGGTGCTCACACAGTTGGGTCTGTCTGGCAGGCTAGCAGAAGACCTGGGAGGCTCACAGTAGCTATTCAAATTGTACTGTGATAACAGAATCAAACTAGCTGCTGGGTTTGTCTGGCAGGCCTCGCAAGGAACCTATGAAGCTGTATATTGGAGCAACGGCCATGGTAGCATTGCTAGTTAAATTATTACAGAGCATTGTAATTAGCCAGGTGAAAGGTGGATGCCTCAAGGAAACTAAGCAGGGATGTGTATTTCTTCTATCCAAGATAGATAGTGGAGTGCAAAGACAAAAAAGACCATCCTGGGTAAGGAGAAATCTTGCAGATGGTCACACTCTGTGGCTGACAGCCAGGCATATATCCTTAGGAGTGTGGACAAGATAACTGAGCAGACTGGATGGAGCAGATGGTCTTCAGAACAAGTCAGCACAAATACATAAAAAGAGCAGCATTCCCGATGCTAGCACATGTTGTGCTTTATTTTCCAAAGTTTTCCCATAGAAAATGAAAAGGAAAAAACAAATCTACAATGCAGCAAGTGCATACCTGCAGCTGAATAAAATATGGGTTGACATTTTTTCAGACAGTCTTGCGTCAAAATGATGTGGTGTTGTATTTTGATGGAGCAAATCTTTAAATTTCCTGTCAAACTAGTGAGTCGATGTAGGTTTGAATACTTCTTACAACATTCACATTAGAGGCTGTTATTCAAGGTTATATTTCTAATACTCGTCTGACTTAGCTTTTATCCCAACTAAAATGATATGAGGAATATGTTTACATGTGTCCATTAATAAACCCATGGAGTAGCAGCAAGACTATTACACTGAACATAAGAACATAAGAAATTGCCATGCTGGGTCAGACCAAGGGTCCATCAAGCCCAGCATCCTGTTTCCAACAGAGGCCAAACCAGGCCACAAGAACCTGGCAATTATCCAAACACTAAGAAGATCCCATGCTACTGATGCAATTAATAGCAGTGGCTATTCCCTAAGTAAACTTGATTAATAGCCGTTAATGGACTTCTCCTCCAAGAACTTATCCAAACCTTTTTTGAACCCAGCTACACTAACTGCACTAACCACATCCTCTGGCAACAAATTCCAGAGCTTTATTGTGCGTCGAGTGAAAAAGAATTTTCTCCGATTAGTCTTAAATATGCTACTTGCTAACTTCATGGAATGCCCCCTAGTCCTTCTATTATTCGAAAGTGTAAATAACAGAGTCACATCTACTCGTTCAAGACCTCTCATGATCTTAAAGACCTCTATCATATCCTCCCTCAGTAGTCTCTTCTCCAAGCTGAACAGCCCTAACCTCTTCAGCCTTTCCTCATAGGGGAGCTGTTCCATCCCCTTTATCATTTTGGTTGCCCTTCTCTGTACCTTCTCCATCGCAACTATATCTTTTTTGAGATGCGGCGACCAGAATTGTACACAGTATTCAAGGTGCGGTCTCACCATGGAGCGATATAGAGGCATTATGATATTTTCCGTTTTATTAACCATTCCCTTCCTAATAATTCCTAACATTCTGTTTGCTTTTTTGACTGCTGCAGCACACTGAGCCGACGATTTTAAAGTATTATCCACTATGATGCCTAGATCTTTTTCCTGGGTGGTAGCTCCTAATATTGAACCTAACATCGTGTAATTACAGCAAGGGTTATTTTTCCCTATATGCAACACCTTGCACTTGTCCACATTAAATTTCATCTGCCATTTTGATGCCCAATTTTCCAGTCTCACAAGGTCTTCCTGCAATTTATCACAATCTGCTTGTGATTTAACTACTCTGAATAATTTTGTATCATCTGCAAATTTGATAACCTCACTCGTTGTATTCCTTTCCAGATCATTTATATATATATTGAAAAGCACCGGTCCAAGTAGAGGTTGAACTCGGAAAGCACTTGTCCAATCTATGGAATTCCAGCCTCAATGGCTGGGATCTTGATCTGATGGAAGTCACTTCAGTGCCTTGGAAAGCTGCATGAAGACAGAGATAAAGAAGCAGTTACGCCACCAGTGGGTCCGTCGTCCTTCCATGGACTTTGTACTGTCATCTTCCAGCTTTATGGGCTCCCTTCTCGCACGCCCTCAACTGCCCCCAGCACACAAAAAAAAAAAAAAGAAGCTGGGGGGGGGGGGGGAAGGGAGGCAAACAAGGCCAGAGAGACACGGGCCCAATCCAGCCCCGCCGTCCCAGACTTTTAGGAACCACATGAGTGCGCTGTCTCTTAATGTTCTGGCACCCGGGGGTCGTGAGACCCAAAACAATAAAATCGGTGGGAAAAGCAAAAAGTTGTAGGTGGAATCCCGGATGCAGAAACGAAGAAAGGTTCCGTTCCCGGGCCTTCGCTAAGGGTGTGAGGAGGGGATGGCGAGGTTATGGGATGAGCATTAGGAGGGGAAGGCTCAGGCATATACGCGGACACGAGGCACTTTCCCGCCTTTCCGCACATGCCGATAGCCAAGCCCGACGACGTCTTGCAAAAGAGACCAGGCAGCCCACACCTGGGGCACACCTAATGGTTTTGGAGAGTGGCAGGTGTTTGCTTTTTTGTTTTTTGGGGGGGGGGTACTGGCCTGCATGCATTGTTTTACATTTTAAAAAATGAAGCTCTAAGTGAAAAAGCGAATGCATTCCTGGAGTTACGTTCACTCCAGTTCGATCCCGAATTGCAGATCCTTCAGCCACTGACGATATTTGACGAGGAGGTGACAAAGAAAGACAAACAGAAAAGGACCCCCCCCCCCCTCCCTTTTTTTTTTTCGCCTCTCTCTTCCCCTTTCCCCCGTGAGGAGAGGACGGGACCGGAGCCTGCAAGCTCCCGGTGCATGCATTTCTCCGTCCGGGGGGTGTCAGGGGGTCGCTCTCCCCGGCTCCGGCTCCTGCTCCGGAGCTGCTTACGCCAGCCGCCTCGCGCGCGCGTGTCTGATTCTGCGCACAGCGGAAGCCCCGGAGCCCCTGTCATTCTGCGAAACCTCGAGACGGCGAGGGAGGGAGAGCGCGCGCGCAGGCAGCAGCAGCAGCCCCGAGTTCCGCAACCCAGCATGGCTTCGGGGGACCTTTACGAGGTACCGGAGAGCCGCCGCGTGCACCGGGGGGGGGGGGGGTCACGCCCCGGCAGAGAGTGAGGCGGGGTGGAGTGGAGAGGAGGAGAGAGGGAGAGCTCAGCGCAGCTCTTTTTAGTTCCTGGAGAATAGAGGAAATCGCCTACCCCTAGGGCTGGAAGGGGGGATGAAGCTGCTCTTCCCTTTCTCTTTCTCTGCACTTTATGGTGGCTTCATCCCGAGGCCTGGAGGGGGGCAGCGGCCGGACCTGGGGAGAGAGAGTGCAGAAAGTCCTGACGTGCTGAATTTGCAGATTTTCGGTGCAAACGGCGAGGACGGGCGCTGCACGCTGCTGTGGGCGGAGGAATCCGCGGCAGCTGGACACCCGGGGGTGGGGGGGGAGGAATTGAAAAGGTCGGGGGTGCACCTTCCCTGCATGCAGGGTGCCGTCCCGCGGGGGGGGCTGATAGAGTATGCCCGCGGCATCCTGCGCGTCGATCCGCCTGTCAAAGTTTGGGATGTTGCTGTTTTCGCTTGGACCTCCCTGGTCATCGCCCTTTCAAACCTGCCCCGCTGCAATCAAAGCCTTCCCCGGCCCCCACCCTCCAGAATTTGGCCAGCAATCGGATGCAACATAGCCTGGACTTTGGGGTTAACGTGAGGATAGATTACGGCCACTGCCAGGTGCACTGCTAGAAATTAATGCGACTGCTTATTTATCCCTCCCGCCCCCTTTCCCCCTCCCGCCCAGACACACACACACTTGTTAATAGAGATATCATAACGGTGTTAGATTGTAACGAGGCACTTAGGGAATGATACATCACGAAGTGTCTTGGAGTAGAAAAGAAAGATCATCCCTTATTGTCTATGCACAGAGTTTCTGAGATGACATCTGCGACAATTGATCCCCCCTCAAACCCACCCACTCATCCCCTCCCAGGACGTTTACAATTCCTTGTTTACCCCGGAGATGAAATAACTGTGGTTACCATTTTAAACTTTTTAATCTCTTTGGGGTAAGTACATGACCATGTGGAAAAAGGATCAGGAAGGCATGGGGCCAGGACGTGCATCCCTTCTTGAGGGACAATTGAAAGGGAAAGGATTGAATGGAGAAAACTACTCCCTGGACTTAGAGCCTATGCATGAAAATGAAATGGGGGGAAATCTGCAGCCAGGTGATTCCCAGATCAAAAAGCATGGGCCACCTTGTTCCGTACAGCAAATATATGGTACAAGGGTATCTTGGTCTGTAGTATCAAAGAATAGAATATCAACTATGTACTGTTAATACTATCCCTTTAAAACAGAAGGACTGGGTACATAACTAGCTGTATATGTTTAGGTGAGTGAAACTGTTTTCCTAACAGTGTGCCACCTCCATCTGAGATAACTGGGGTGGCCGCTCATGAATGTATGTTTGCCGAGGTGCAGAGCATGCTCTTGACCTGTGGCAATCACATGACATGCAGAGATGGCTCCACTACAAGATATCTGAGGTGGCTTTGACCAAATGGAACGTTGTGGTGCGCTGAAAACTAGGAGCAGGCCACATCATACCGGGAGATGAGCTTCGGTTTCCTGAAACCGTTGCAAGAGGCCCAGAGCTCTTGTAGAACAGCAAGCACAAAGAATTTATATCAGGGTGCATGTCCTTTTCTTGTGGTAATCAGTATACCATACTTTAGATGTCATATGTCTTCCAGTCATCAGCTTGTTAAAGTGAATTGTTAGAAATCGTATTTCCCTTGTGTTTTTAGCAGAGCTAAATATTCACATGATGCGTATTCATGTTACTTTTATATAAGAATGTTGAAAGATGATAATTTTAGATACTCTTTGGAAAGATGTAGGTAGTGATTTTATAATGTGTGTAAGGCTATGATGCACTTTGCAAGCTGATTGGCAAGTTTGCATTATCCTTCTTTATCATGCAATACAAAACTCCCAATCAACTCTGTAGCTTAAACAGTGACACAGCCTCTGTTGACTTTTTTATGATTGGAGAACCCATATTATGATCTGATAGAGTTTGTCTTTATGTTTTTGTCATTTTTTTATTTTTATGGCATTTTATGTGTGTTATTTTGTTAACTGCTTTGACTGCTTTGGTCTTGAGCATTATATCTTGAAGAAGACACAGAAGAACGAGGCTTGTGCATCAGCCTGCACTTATTTATTTATTTTAAAAAACATATGTTATTCTCTTTCTGAAAATACAATTCTCAGCCTATCTGCCTAGAAAATCAAAAGTTTATTGTTCAATTATTGCCCACCTTCTCAAATGCCAGCTGGAAAAAAAAGTAAGTTTTTTGCAATTTTCTGAAGCTCTTGGAACACTCTATCAGATGCAACTGCTGTGGAAGGCCCTTTCAACCAATTGGACTAGCAATGGAAAATGCCCTCTCTCTCAAGTTGCAAAGAGATGTGCAGCCTTTGGAGAAGGAATGTCCAGCGAGCCAGATTGTGAGGCTCTCAGAATGCAAGGGGGATTATAGATACAGAGCAAGGAGATTCAAGTTTGCCTAACAATTTGTGAATTAGCATAATTGTCTTATACTTAATGCTCTATTTGATAGGAAGCTGATGGAGTTTTACTAAAGTTTTGGAGTGATTCATTCTCCAATGCCTGAACCTGTTAGTACGCAGGCTGCGGCGTTCTGAACAGCTTGGAGCATTCTATGTGTAGGGGCCCCCATGATATAAAGAATTGCAGTAATCAAGATCTGTGACTACCAGTGCTTGCAGTGCGGTATGATATTCGTGATCTCCTAACAAGACGGCACAACATTCTTAGTTTAAAAAAGGAAGGCTTAACCACCACATTCCCTTGTGAGTGCATAGACTAGTTTGAGTCCAGGATAACCCCAAGACTTCTAACTTGTATTATAAGCAATATTTAAAGCCCCTCAAAAGAAAAAACATGGTTGGTCTGTCCCTTGCTGGAACCCTTTCCAAAATCATGATTTTGGTCTTCCCTACATTCAATGGCATGCTGTTATGCTGAAGTCATTGCTTCACCACCAAAAGAGAAATAGACACCAACTGAAAGGTGGCAGAGTAGGATGATATTATAGGAACAAAGAACTAGATATCTGTATATAGTCAGTAACGCACACCAAGGCCGGATAGCAGTCTACAAATTGGGGACATATATATACTGGAATGAGTAGCCAACTAAACCAATCCCTGTGGGTCCCCAATGTTGAAATAATGTCATGATGAAGTCAAGGAAGAAATAAGGATTTGTTGATGATGATTTTATAGACATGACACAAATCAAGCCAATACTGTCCTGGCTATCCCATATTCCTTCAATCAGTTGTAGCAAGGTCCCATGATTCAGGGTATCGAAGACTCTCGAAATGTCCAACAGAATCAGAACATAACATCAGCCAATAGAACCAGATCCACATGGATAGTGTCCAAATTCGAGATCAACAGTATTTCATTATTCAGGGATTTATGGAAACTGAACTGGTAGGGATCATTAAGCTGTTTGACGACCACTGCCTCAATTTAGCTAGGAATGGTAATGAAGAGATTGGCCTGTAACTGGCAAAATCAGCAGGATTTAATGAAACCTTTGTGTTTTAACACCTGACGGACAGAAGTTTATTTTAAGTTGGCTAGGAAAATGTCCTCAATTAACAACAAATTAATGATGGTTGCCAGAGTGAGAGATATTTCTTCTCTCAGCAACTGCATAGTTGAACTTGGGCTCAGTTCATTGCTGCAATGTACTTTGTTTTAAAGAGCCACATCAAAATATGAGCACAAGAAATTGCCATACTGGGTCAGTCCAAGGGGGTCCATCAAGCTCAGCATCTTGTTTCCAACAGTGGCCAATCCAGGCTACAAGGACCCAAAAGCTAAGTATATCCCATGCTACTGATGCCAGTAATAGCAGTGGCTATTTTCTAAATCAACTTGATTAATAGCAGGTAATGGACTGCTCCTCCAAGAACTCACCCAAATCTTTTTTAAACCCAACTATACTAACTGTACTAACCACATCCCCTGGCAACAAATTCCAGAGTTTAATTGTGCGTTGAGTGAAAAAGAATTTAATGTGCTACATGCTAACTACATGGAGTGCCCCCTAGACCTTCTATTATCCAAAAGAGTAAATAACCGATTCACATTTACCCTTCTAGACCTTTCATGATTTTAAAGACCTCTATCATATCCCCCCTCAGCCATCTCTTCTCCAAGCTGAACAGCTCTAACCTCTTTCGCCTTTCCTCATAGGGGAGCTGTTCCATCCCCTTTATCATTTTGGGGGGGGGGCCCTGTTTCTGACAATGGATAAACCAAATCAATGGGAGCACATGGCCGATCCTAATGGGCAGATTCATTCCTTGCTGCTCGCTCCTAGAAACATGAAATGGCAATCTCCAAGTCTACTATCCTCTGGCAACACATTCCAAAGCTTAATTGCTCATTGCCTTAACTTTATTTTAAATCTGCTACCAGTTAGTTTACCGGCGCGTCCTTTAGTTCTAGAGCTACTTGAAAGGATAAATACAATTCCCTAGTTACATGTTCCACGCCATTTATGGTTTTATAAACCTTTTACATATATCCACAGTCATTTCTTCTCCAAGCTGGAGAGCCCTAATCTGTTTAGCCTTCCTTCATCCTCTTTATCTGTTGCGCCCGTCGGTCGCAGGCGGCTGCGACCTTTGCTGCTCACCTCCTTTCTCTGTGCAGCTCCGAGTCTGGGGAGAATGGTGGCCTCCGCTTCCACATGCCGACCTTCATTGCGTGCCTGGGACGGCGTGGGCGCTCCCGGCAGCCGTCTTACATCCGGGGTTACCCAAGGCATGCGCGTGCCTGCCCCCTTCTTGAACGCGTCACGGTGGGAAGCTCAGGGGCGTCCCCACTGCATGACGTCATCCGCTTACCATACCTAAGCTCAGCTGACTTCTTGCAATACGAGTTAGCAAGGAAACCTGTCCTGCTATTTCCGCCATTCTGGGACTTCGCCTCGCTGTCCTTTCTGGGTGACCTAGGTAGATGTGCCTTGGGGACCTTGCCGCACTCAGGTTATCCGTTTCTCAGAGAGCCATTACTACCTGCCTCACTTCGTTACCAGTGAGCTCCTGCATCGTTCTCGGACGACCCTGGCTGTTCCTGTTCCGGGCCTCCTCGGTGCCTGGTCTTCCATCTACTTCCACAGTACCGGTGTGAGTACAGAACCTGCTCTTCTACCTTCGTGGCACGGATTCTCGGGTTACCCCGCTTGTGGGCCACTACCGGATCCCTCCTGTGTTGTGCAACTATTCCACCGGCTTCCAGCCTACCCCGCGCTGTGGACCACTACAGGAGTTGCTAGCACAAGCTACGCCTAGAGAAGGTATTCACCAGACTACTCCACGCTACGGATTACTATCGGACTGATCGAGCTTGCAGGTCATACTCTCAGGACTGACTCTATGGATCCGCTCCTCGGATCACCATTGGCTGTATAATAAAGTTGTTTCCTCTGTTGTCCGTCACTGCTGAGACCTCGCCTTTCGTGGTGAGTGCCCACAGGGCTCCTCCCTGTGGGCGGAGTCTTCACTCGCCACGACCCAAGGGCCCACTATTAGTTCAAGACACACAGGACGTAACATTATCATTTTTGCTGCCTTTCTCTGTACCTTTTCTAGTTCTGCTGTATTCTTTTTTTGAGATGTGACAACCAGAACTGCACAGAGTACTCAACGCATTGCTCCTGGAGGAATTCTGTGCAAAAAAATGTAAAATTCTGCGCACAAAATCTGAAAATGCTGCGCACAAAAACTGAAAATTCTGCAAAATTCTGCAAACTTTATATTGGTCAAAATTACACAATTTACATGACAGTCCAAGTAATTACATTTTAAATTATTACAGAAAAAAGTTGTTACTTAAAGTTGCAGAATTTTAAGTATTTTGAGCAGAATTTCCCTAGAAATTCACTGTACGTGTGTCCCTTCCACATACACACACCCTCATACAGGCTCCCTCACTCTCTCGCGCACACACATCCCCTCATACAGGGCTCTCTCTCTTGCATGCACACCCACACAAGCTCCCTTTCTCTTTCACACATACATCCTCACTCAGGCTGCCTATGTCTCTCTCTCATGCAGCCCTTCACACAGGCTCTGTCTCACACATACACAATCCCTTCACACAGGCTAGCACCCTCACATACACATGATCCCTTTTTCCTACACACGAGCTCCCAGTCTCTCAAGCACATACACACTCCTTCACAATCTCCTCATATAGGCTCCCTCTCTCTGAAACCCACATTCAAGCATCCCCCCCACTCCCCCTCTTACCAACCAAGCTGTCTCTCACCCTCCCCCACACCCCCTCTCCTCTCCCACACACACATTCTCTCTCACCAGCATCCCCCTCCCCTCATATAGACTCCCTCTCTCTGATACCCACACACAAGCATCCCCCCTACCCACCCTCTCTTACCTCCCATGCTCTCTCTCACACCTTCCTGCTCTCTCTCACCCTCCCCACCCCCCCTCTTACAAACCATGCTCTCTGTCACCCTCCCCTCTCTCACACATTCTCTCTCACCGGCATCCCCCCCCCCCCCCATGCTCTCTCTCACACCCTTCTGCTCTCTCACCCTCCCCTCCCCTCTCTGACACACATTCTCTCTCACGGACATGCCGCGGGATGTGCTCCGTTCGCGGCGAAGATGAAGGCCCGGCGCACCATTCGCAGTGAAAAGGGAAGGCCCCCATGTGCCGCGAACGGCATGCCGGACCTTCATCTTCGTCGCGAACGGAGCACATCCAGCAGCACACGGGGGCCTTCCCTTTTTGCTGCGAATGGCGCGCCGGGCCTTCATCTTCACCGCGAACGGAGCGTGAGCCGCGGGACGTGCTCCGTTCACGGCATGCCGGGGTCTCCTCTGCTATTTTCTGCGCAGAATTTGGCAATTCTGCGCAGGGGAGGAATTCTGCGCAAATTCTGCATTCCGTAGAGGCGCAGAATTCCCCCAGGAGTAACTCATGCTCCCACTATAGGGTCTGCACAGAGGCATTAGGATACTCTGTTTTGATTTCTCTACCTTTCTGAATAATTCCCACATTGTATTAGCTTTTTTGACCACAACTGCACACCAAGCTGAGAATTTCAGTGTATTGTCCACAGTGGTTTCAAAATCCTTTTCCTGAGTGATAACTCCTAATGTGGAATCCAGTTTTATGTCCATATATTATTTTTCCCTATGTGCATCACTTTGCACTTGTCCACATGAAATTTCATCTGCTATTTAGCTACCCAGTTCCCCAATCATGCAAGGTTCTTCTGCAATTTTTCAGTCTGCTTGTGTTTTAGCTACTTTGAATAATTTTGTGTCATTGAAGTTTCTATCACCTCACTCTTTGCTCCCTTTTGCAGATCATTAATGAATATGTTAAACACTGGCCCCAGTACTAATCCCTGACATTCCACTATTCACCCCTCTCCGCTGGAAAAACTATTTATTCCTACTCTTTGTCCCTATCCTTTAACCAATTACCAAACATAATAGGACATTGCCTCCTATCCCATGATTTTTTAATTTGCTCAGGAGTCTCTCATGAAGGACCTTTATCAAATGACTTCTGAAAATCCAGATACACTATATTGACTGGCCAGTCCTTATCTACAATGGGTATCTCTAGTTCCTGAATGAAGTGCCAAAAAGCGGAATATAAATCAAATAAATAAAAATATGTGCTTATTTATGCCTTCAAAGATCTCTAATAGATTAGAAATTAAATGAAATGATGGCAGAAAAAGACAAAACAGCCATCCAGTCTGCTGAGTAAGATCCCATACTTATCAGTTTCACAGACCATCAAGGTCAGGGCCCTTGTTGGTTACTGTTTGAGTCCAATTTCCCACTACCCTCTGCCGTTGAAGCAGAAAGTAATTTTGGAGTTGCATCAAAAGTGAAGTATCAGACTTATTGGTTAAGGGTAGTAACCACTGCATCAGGCAAGTTACCCCCATGCTTATTTGTTTTCTCAGACTGTACAGATCAATGTCCTTGTTGGTTGTTGTCTGAATGTAAATCCTCTATTCCACATTTCCCCTTACCGTTGAAGCAGAGAGCAATATTGGAGTTGCATTAACCATAAGAAGACTTATTGGATAAGGGTAGTAAGCACCATTCCAGCAAGCTACCCCCATGCCTCTTTTCATTCATTCTTGTCCTCTAGCCTTTAGGGATCCATAATGTTTATCCCATGCCCCTTTGAAATCCTTCACAGTTTTAGTCTTCACCACTTCCTCCGAAAGGGTATTCCAGGCATCCACCACCCTCTCCGTGAAGACATATTTCCTGACATTGGTTCTAAGTCTTCCTCCCTGAAGTTTCAAATCGTGACCCCTAGTCTACTGATTTCTTTCCCATGGAAAAAGTTTGTTGTTGACCATGGATCATTAAAACCTTTCAAGTATCTGAAGGTCTGTATCATATCACCCATGCTTCTTCTCTCCTCCAGGGGGTTATGGTTTGTTAGTATGTGGACCCTGGGCCGAGATGAGAGGTGTCACTGCCCACAGGGAGGAGCCCCGTGAGCCTCACCGTTGGGAGGTGTGGTCCCAGCAGACAGCAGAGACAGCTGTGGAATAGAGTCTTTATTAGATAGAAGAACAGAGCCTGCGGAGCGGGAGTGCAGGAGAAGTGGCCCGCAGGTTAGGGTACGCAGAGGAAGTCTCTTCGTAGTGGTGATAGGTCGTGACCTGCAGCACAGGTACACCGAAGGAGTCTCTCAGTAGTGACAATATGGTAGTGACCTGTAGCACAGGAAATACCCAGGTAGTCTCTCCATAGTGATGGTATGGTAGTGGCCTGCAGCGCAGGAGACACCAAGGGATTCCCCACAGAGATGGTATGGTGGAGGTCCGAGGCACAGGAACACGGAGAGAGTCCTAGAAGCGAAGCGGTAATGGCCTGCAGCGCAGGGTACACCGGAGTAGCTCCTACTAGAGAGAATACGGTAGTGGCCCGAGGAACGGGGTACACCAGAGAGGATCCCACAAGAGTTGGTAGAGTAGATCCGTGGAGTTAGGTACTCATTGAAGGGTAGTTCCAGGAAGGGTCCCAAGGAGCGGGACAGACAGCAGCCCAAGGCAAAAGGCCCTTCGAGGAGCGGATAGCCAGAGACAAAGAGCCCCCAAGGAGCAGGTACCCAAAGCGTCTCACGCCGAATGCAGGAATAGGAAGTCCGTGAGCAAGAGCGGATTCAGCAACGAGGGAAGTCCTTGCTAACTTGTCGATAGGCAGGGCCAGTCAGGTTAAGTACAGCAGAGCGAAGACATCATCAGGAGGGGGACGCCCCCAAGGTTCCACAATGACGTGTACAAGAGTGGCCCTTGCGCGCGCGCCTATGTGATTCCTAGGGCAAGATGGCAGTTGGCAGCGCCCACGCTGTCCCGAGACGCCAGGCAGGTCGGCAATCGCTGGCAGAGGTTGCCATTCTCCCCAATACTGACAAGGCAGCAAAGAAAGAGGTGAGCATTAGTGGTCGCAGCCATCTGTGACTGACGAGTGTAACATAGGGAATACATATTTAGGTTCTTCAACCTCTCCTCATGAGTCATTTGATAGAGACCACCCACCATTTTGGTCACCCTTCTTTGGACCGCATCCATCCTGTTTCTGTGCCTTTCGAGATAGTCTCCAGAACTGAACACAGTACTCCAGGTGAGGCCTCACCAAGGACCTGTACAAGGGGATTATCACTTCCTTTTTCTTACTAGATATTCCTCTCTCTATGCAGCTCAGCATTCTTCTGGCTTTAGCTATCGCCTTGTCACATTGCTTTGCCAACTTCAGATCGTTAGACACTATCACCCCAAGGTCTCTCTCCCGTTCCGTGCACATCAGCCCTTCACCCCCAACACATACAGTTCTTTCAGATTGCCACATCCCAGGTGCATGACTCTGCAGTTCTTGGCATTGAATCCCAGCTGCCACATCTTCAACCACTCTTCCAGCTTCCTTAAATCCCATCTCATTCTCTCTACACCTTCCGGTGTGTCCACTCTGTTGCAGATCTTAGTATCATCCGCAAATAGACAAACTTTTACTTTCTGTCCCTTCCGCAATGTTGCTCACAAAGACGTTGAACAGTACCAGTCCCAACACCGATCCCTGAGGCACTCCACAAAACACCATTCTCTCTTCAGAGTAGGTTCCATTTCCCATCACACGTTGTCTTCTATCCGTCAACCAGTTTGTAATCCATGCCACCACTTTGGCGCTCCCTCCCAAGCTTCTTATTTTGTTCATGAGTCTTCTATGTGTGACCGTATCAAAAGCTTTACTAAAATCCAAGTAAATCACATCGAGCGCTCTTCCTGATACAGTTCTCTAGTCACCCAGTCAAAGAAATCAGTCAGATTCCTCTGACAGGACATTCCCCTGGTGAATCCATGCTGCCTCTGATCGAGCAACCCACCGGATTGTAGGTAGTTCACTGTCCTTTCCTTCAGCAGAGTCTCCATTAATTTTCCCACCACTGAGGTGATGCTAACTGGCCTGTAGTTTCCAGCCTCTTCTCTGCTCCAACTCTTGTGAAGTGGAACCACCATCTCCAGTCACTCGGCACCAAACCCTTTTCCAAGGATCTATTGAACAGAGTGGACCCACCAGCACATCTCTGAGCTCACTTGTTATCCTGGGATGAACCTCATCAGGCCCCCATGGCTTTGTCCACTTTCAGTTTTTCTAGCTCTTCCCATACATTCTCTTCCGTAAATGGAGTTTCATCTATTCCACCCCCTTCCACAATTTTGTTAACAAGTGACTGTCTTTCTCCAGGGTCTTCCTTAGTGAACACCGAACTGAAGTATTTGTTTAGTATTTCTGCCATTTCTTCATCTCTCTCCACACATTGATTCTTTTCACCTTTCTATTTCACTATACCAGTTCGGACTTTTCTCTTTTCTCTAATGTATCTGAAAAATGTTTTGACACCTTGCTTTACCTCCTTGACAATACTTTCCTTCACCTGACTTTTTGCTTTCTTGATTACTTTTTTCATCTCCCTCAGTTTCGCCAGATAATCTTCCCTGTGTTCCTCTTTTTGGGATCCTTTATATTTCTTGAACACTACTTTTTTTTCTTTTATTGCTCCTTTTAGTTTGGGCCCACTGTTGTTCCACCTCTCCCATTTTCTCCCAGTCTTTAAGTTCCACCTCCAGGTATATCCCCATTTTGGCAAAATCTGTATTTTTGAACCGCAAAACTCAGGTCTTCATGTGACTTCTCCGAGTCCTATTTGCGATATCAAACCATATCGTTTGATGATCACTGGTGCTGAGTTGGGTCCTCACCTGGACATTAGAGACATTATCCCCTTTATTGAGCTCTAGGTCAAGTATAACTCCCTACCTTGTGGGTAGCATTACCATTTGTTTGAACAAAGCCCCTTGCAGGGCATCCACTATCTCTCTACTTCTGTAGATTCTTCAGAAGGGATTCTCCAGTTTACGTCCAGCAGGCTAAAGTCACCAACAATCAACACGTCTCTCTTATTTCTCATCTTTTTAATATCTTTGATCAGATCTCTGTCCAGTACTTCCGTTTGAGCCAGAGGCCTGAACACCACTCCAGTAAAAATGGATGCACCATCATCTTTTTTTTTAGGACGGCCCATAATGCTTCTTCTCTACCCCACCTTCCTTGCAGTTCAGTTGCTTGGATATTATTTTTGTCATAAAGCTCTACTCCTCCCCTTTTTCTGAACTCTCTGTCTTCCTTATCAAGTTATTGCCCAGTATGTCCATATCCCAATCATAAGAGTCCATGAACCAGGTCTCTGTGACTGCAACAATGCCCAAGTCCGCTTCCACCATTAGGGCCTGCAGGTCTGGGATTTTGTTTGCCCAAACTACGAGCATTTGTAGTCATAGCTTTCCAGTTTTTGTCCCTTGCTATGTTGTATTTCCTAGGAACCTTTTCTGGTTTTTTTTTTTGAGCTGAATGATTTTGTTATTTTCTCCTCCCATGTGTGTATTGCTTGGGGATGACAAGACAATTTCAAAGGCCATCTCCAGCCACCCCTGTTCTTTAGTTTAAATGTCTGTTATTGTAAGATCTGAATTTATCACTTAGCATCCTTCTTCTTGCTACAGACAAATGTAGGCCATCCTTTCCTTATAGCCTTTTATTGCTCCATACACGACTCCAGCATCCAATGTATCGAAAACCATTTTCTGTAAACGAGGTTTTGAGCGAGGTATTGAATTTATTTATATCGCAAAGCCTCTCATCTCCTTTTCCATGAACAGGTAATACTTCCAAAAAGGCAATAACCTTTGCAGTGTTTCTTATCTTCATGCCTAGATTATGGAAATCGTTTTGAACTTTATGGATACTATTTCTGTTGAGGTCATTGGTCCCCAGATGGATGATAACAGTGAAATCAAAGTTCCTACTTTCTTCTTCAATGACTTGGACTGTCTGGTTTGCATTTCTACTAGCTGAGGATCCTGGAATGTATTTAAGTTGGTGTCCCCATCAAGAAGTGCTCCTAAATTGGTTCCTCTGATGATTGAGTCTCCCAGCAGAAGCATTTTTCTTTTATGACATTTCGTTCTTTTGCAGGGCTTTAGGGTGCAATGGGTGACTTCCCTTTTTAGAAACCACAATGGCTCAGAGGGCAGGCTATACTTTTTTTAATTCTTTGCCCCAGAAAGCAGACAAGATAGCTCCCTTTCAGGTTCCACTTACAAATCTGCCCCTTTCTAACAAACAAGGCACAATCTTATGCTATTATAAAGCCCTGTTTCATTAGGCACAGGTAAATTACAAAAAGAAATTTCACTTAGCAGTTTCAGGAAGGCATGACTTTCATTTACTAAATCCATGCTGACTTTTCCCCATTAAGTCATTTTTATCCAAATATCCACTAATTCAATTCTTAACAATTGCTTCCACCAATTTGCCAGCAACAACACTAGACTTACTTGGTCTATAGTTTCTTAAGTTCATCCCTAGAGCTCTTTTTAAAACTGCTGATATATTGGCTACCCTCCAGGTCTCAGGCACCATGGCTGATTTTAATGATAGGCGATAGATTACCAGTAGCAGGATTGCAGTTCCATATTTGAGTTCCTTCAGAACCCGGAAGTGAATAATACCTGTTGCGTCCGTCAGTCTCAGACGGCTTCGACCTCTGTGCCTCACCTTTCTTCCTTCTCTCTCCGCAAGCCTTGGGAAGATGGCTGCTGCCGCGTCATCATGCCGCTCTCTCCGGCGTCCCCGGAACAGCTACGGCGACGGTGTTCGCCATGTTTCTCCTGAGGGCCTCCTAGGGTGCCCGCGCGCATGCCACCCACGTCTTTATCCATGTCATGGTGGGAACCTTGGGGCGGCCCCTCCGAGTGACATCACGCCATCCGGGTATTTAGCTTGCCCTTCATTTGCTAACAAACTTAGCAAGGATTGGATTGCCTCCGGTCTAAGCTACTCTGCCGCTTCCTTGCTGCTGCTGGAAGTTCTCTCTGCCCTCTGGGGCCATTCACCTCTAACCTGGGTACCCGCTCCTCGGGGCCCTATGCTTTCTTTCAGGTGCCTATCTGGGATACCGGGTACTCGCTCCTTGAGGGCCTGCTCTCTCTACCTTGGTGCCTGCAAACCAACTACTTCTGCCTGCCAGGATCTTCATCAAATACAGCTATCTATTCAGTGAGTAAACTAACCTTTGTCAGCTTGTCTCACTCCAGCTTCAGTGCTGCGAGTCTACATCCGGGACTCTCTCTTCTACCCAGCACAGCCTACCATCATTGGAGTGTGGGACGGGTCTCCTCTGCCGAGGATCCCTGGACTACTCTACTGGGTTACCTCACTGCTGCCACCCCTGGGCAGTACCACCAAGCTGTATAATAAACACAAATTCTCTGTGTCTGCATGTATAGAGTCTAGCCTAGTACTGCGGTTCCTCACGGGGCTCCTCCCCGTGGGCATGGTCATCTCCGCAGTACCCAAGAATCCACTCAAACACCTCAAAACCATAACAATACCATCAGGTTCTGGTGATTTGCTGCTGTCAGTTTGCTCTAGCATCTCTTCCAGATTCACTCTGATAAGCTTGATTGCCTCTTAATCATCACGTGCAAAGAATGGTTCCAGTGTGACTATCTCCTCAACGTCCTCTGCAGTGAAGAGCAGATCAAAGAATTTTAGTTTTTCTGCTATGGCCTTATACTGTTGGAGTGTCACTTTTCCCCCCTTGGTCATCTAATGGTTCAGCTGACTTCTTGATGAACAAGTTTTTAATAGTTTTATCTCTCTGGCAAGTTTCTCCTCTAATTCTGTATTGATCTGGCTTCTTAATGTTTTAAATGCATTTGCATTTTATTAGATTTATGAATCACCTAACTCAAAGTTGGTCTAGGCGATGAACATAATAAAACATACATAATAATAAACAACGAGACTGATAACATATATTTAAAAAGCTAATAACAAAGAAAAAGTAAAATAAATAAAAACAGCATGAAACAATCACAAATTAAAATAAACACAGAGTAATGACAATTTATGAAAAAAAACTATAAAAAACATAGATTAAAAGTAACAAAGTTTAAACAAAAATGTTTGGAGGAGAGCCTTGCAGGTTTTAACTGAATCACACTGACGAATCTCTAAAGGAAGAGAATTCCAGAATTCTGGGCCAGCTACAGAGAGAGAGCATTCATGCGTGGTATGTAAGCATGCAACTCTGGGAGATGAAACATCTAGAAGTCCCCGTTGCGAAGAGCGCAAAGGCCGAGAGGGTTGATAGAATTTTAAAATAGCAGGAGTCATCATTGATTAATTTGTAAATGGTCATGCCAAGTTTAAATTTGTCTCTTTCAGGAATAGACAAACCCGTGAGTTCAATTAGAGTGGGAGTTATGTTATCCGAATGCGTCAAACCTGAGATGAGGCGCGCCGCTGAATTTAGCAATAACTGAATAGGGCATAGAGTGGAAGAAGGAAGACCAGTGTAAAGGCTATTGCAGTAATCAACAATAGGAACTATGAAAGCCTGCAGAACAGTCTGAAATTCTGGTGGATGCAGGAGTTTTTTAAGACCAGAAAGAACTCGTAATCTGTAGAAGCATTGTTTAATGACCTGCTTGATGAGGCTTAAAAGATAGAACGCTGTCTAATAAGACACCAAGGCTTTTCACGTGGTTTTTTATTTGAAATATAGAATTATTAAGATGTATGGTAGTTTCTTTAATTGTGGAATGGGAACTAGACAAAGCCAGAAACTCAGTCTTGGACATATTTAACATCAATTTATGTTTTAACCATAAATTGATCATTGAAAAACAGATACTTAAATGATCTAGTGTGTCATTCCAGGAAGAACGGATGTGAATGATGAACTGAATGTCGTCAGCATAAAGTTTATAGGAATCCTTCAGATTAGCCAAGAGTTTACAGATCGGTGCTAGGTCAGTATTGAAAAGAACAGAGGAAAGAGCTAATCCCTGAGGGACACCAGTTTTAATAGAAGAAAGAGAAAAAATGTAATTGTGAACTTTGATGTGAGCAGTTAGAAAGGTAAGAACATAAGAACATAAGAAAATGCCATACTGGGTCAGACCAAGGGTCCATCAAGCCCAGCACCCTGCTTCCAACAGTGGCCAATCCAGGCCACAAGAACCTGGCAAGTACCCAAAAAACCAAGTCTATTCCATGTAACCATTGCCAATGGCAGTGGCCATTCTCCAAGTGAACTTAATAGCAGGTAATGGACTTCTCCTCCAAGAACTTATCCAATCCTTTTTTAAACACAGCTATACTAACTGCACGAACCACATTCTCTGGCAACAAATTCCAGAGTTTAATTGTGCGTTGAGTAAAAAAGAACTTTCTCCGATTAGTTTTAAATGTGCCCCATGCTAACTTCATGGAGTGCCCCCTAGTCTTTCTACTATCCGAAAGAGTAAATAACCGATTCACATCTACCCGTTCTAGACCTCTCATGATTTTAAACACCTCTATCATATCCCCCCTCAGTCGTCTCTTCTCCAAGCTGAAAAGTCCTAACCTCTTTAGTCTTTCCTCATAGGGGAGTTGTTCCATTCCCTTTATCATTTTGGTAGCCCTTCTCTGTACCTTCTCCATCGCAATTATATCTTTTTTGAGATGCGGCGACCAGAATTGTACACAGTATTCAAGGTGCGGTCTCACCATGGAGCGATACAGAGGCATTATGACATTTTCCGTTTTATTCATCATTCCTTTTCTAATAATTCCCAACATTCTGTTTGCTTTTTTGACTGCCGCAGCACACTGCACCGACGATTTCAATGTGTTATCCACTATGACACCTAGATCTCTTTCTTGGGTTGTAGCACCTAATATGGAACCCAACATTGTGTAATTATAGCATGGGTTATTTTTCCCTATATGCATCTCCTTGCACTTATCCACATTGAATTTCATCTGCCATTTGGATGCCCAATTTTCCAGTCTCACAAGGTCTTCCTGCAATTTATCACAATCTGCTTGTGATTTAACTACTCTGAACAATTTTGTGTCATCTGCAAATTTGATTCTCACTCGTCGTATTTCTTTCCAGATCATTTATAAATATATTGAACAGTAAGGGTCCCAATACAGATCCCTGAGGCACTCCTCTGTCCACTCCCTTCCACTGAGAAAATTGCCCATTTAATCCTACTCTCTGTTTCCTGTCTTTTAGCCAGTTTGCAATCCACGAAAGGACATCGCCACCTATCCCATGACTTTTTACTTTTCCTAGAAGCCTCTCATGAGGAACTTTGTCAAACGCCTTCTGAAAATCCAAGGTAGGAGCGAAACCATTCAAAGACAGGCCACATTCCTGAAGATGGAAAAGGAGACTATTGTGATCTATGGTATCAAACGCTGAGGAAATGTCAAGGGAAACAAGGAGGAATTGGTAGCCAGCATCTATACCTCTTCTGACAGTATCTTTTAAGGAGAGAAGAAGGAGTTGGGTACTCAAGACGCGTCGAAATCTAAATTGATGGGGATCAAGTAAGTCAAACTTTTCAAGGTGGTCAGATAGTTGAGATAACACTGAAACTTCAAGAATATTTTTAAAAGAATGGTAGAACAAAATGGGTCTGTAGATACCTGGGTCAGAAAGGTCAAGATTGGATTTTTTAAGGAGACAACAAACTACAGTCTTCTTTAGGCTTGTGGGAACAGTGCCTTCATTCAAAGATAAAATGATATAGCATGCAAAAAGCATGCATAAGATTTCCTTGGCAGCCTTGAATAATGTTGAGGAGCAAAGGGCTTGAGGACAAACAGTGGTATTGGACTTAGAGATAAAATTGCTGACTTCGCTAGAGGAAACAAAATAAAAAATATCCCAGGTGGACACTAATGGGATAGGATCACTGAGAAATCAGTTGGGAACATTAAGGGGTAGATTTTACAAATTTGCGCATACGCGTACTTTTGTTCGCGCACCAGGCGCAAACAAGAGTACTCAGGATTTTAATAGATACGTGTTTAGTCGCGTGTATCTGTTAAAATCCGGGATCAGCGCACGCAAGGCTGTGCAAAATCGGCAGCCTGCGCGCACTGAGCCACGCAGCCTGCCTCCGTTCCCTCCGAGGCCACTCCGAAATTGGAGCGGCCTCGGAGGGA
This sequence comes from Rhinatrema bivittatum, assembly GCF_901001135.1. NCBI lineage: Eukaryota > Metazoa > Chordata > Amphibia > Gymnophiona > Rhinatrematidae > Rhinatrema > Rhinatrema bivittatum. The sequence goes on along the minus strand of NC_042621.1, from coordinate 11,135,670 downwards.
ACTTTCCTTCCACCCTCCTGCACCTTCCCCTCCCTTCCCCTACCTAACTCACCCCCCCAACCCTACCTAAACCCCCCCCACCTTTGTTGCACAAGTTACGCCTGCCTGAGTCAGGCGTAACTTGCGCGCGCTGGGCCGGCCGCCGGTGCGCGATTCCCAGGCCCAGGAGCCATTTCGGAGGCCTCGGCCATGCCCCCGAAACGCCCCCGGACCGGAACCACGCCCGCAGTCCCGCCCCTAAATTAAGCGCCGCCGCGACACGCCCCCCTACTCAACATAGGCTCGGCGCGCACAGGGAGAACTTCGGGCAGGTTTTCGGGGGGTACGCGCATACCCCTTTGATAATCTGGCCCTAAGGAAATTCAGACAAAAGTTTTTCAATTTTTAAATTGAAGTGAATGAGGAAGGATACAGCAGACAGCCTTGCATGTGGAGAAAGCTTTGGGGATTTGGAATTAGTTTAGCTATGGTGAACAAGATTTTGGGATCATAGCCAATCTTTTTTTATTAAATTTGAATGGTAGGTTTTCTTTTATTTGGCTTCTAGGATCAATGTTTGGTAAGTTTAAAGAGATGCCCTGAAAACTTGGGCCAATTCTAAGGAAGAATGCTTTCTCCATTTGCATTTAGGCTTCCTGAAGGTTTGGCGAGCTGTTGTGATAGAGGAGGTAATCCATGGCTGAGATTTAGCATGGCTAGAAGTTGCTAACTTTGAGAGCTAAATTGTTGAGAGTGGACTCTAGCAAATTATTCCATTGTGAGATGGAATTAGTGATATTATGAGATGATATCCCAGAGCTTGTGGATGAAACAGAGGTGGAAAATAGAGTACTATCAATTTTGACACGCCTGGGTGGATTGTTAATGACTTGAGAGCAATCTGGCACAGACTTATGCATACTAAAACAGAAAATGATACGAGAATGGGTCAGACCAAGGAATCTGATTAACTGTTAATGATTAAATGCTAGACTGTTGAAGAGAGTTGTTAACAAAAACAAGATCTAATGTGTACCCTAGTTTGTGAGTAGGGCCTGAAATAATTTGGCACCAACCAAGTGAATCCATGATGTCTAAGAATAAAGAACAGAGGCTCAACATCAATATGTAAATTGAATTTACCAAGAATAATCATATTGTTTAGATCAGTCTTGGAGAGCATCAATTGTTCGAGTGTTCTAAACTATTATGAAGTGGACCCTTAAGCTGAAGAAAGGTGACCAGGACGTAAGTTGAAATCCTTTCTTCAGGAGGCGAGACTGGACAACACTGAAACCCCACTAATCTTCACCAAAACTAACCCTCGTTCCCCTTAGGTTGAGCCCTTGGGTGCCTGGGTCAGCTGGACTTACATGGGATTTCAGATTGAGGACCGGACTCAGCACAGACAGGTGGATCAAAGTAGACAGTGAACATCGATGGATGTCAGCCAAAAGTTAAAGAATTTATTAAAAATAATTACTGGTATTTGACAACAGGAATCAAAAAATACAAGGAAAAAATCTGTAAATTACAGCAAGTCCAAATATCACAGGAAAACCCAGAACCTCAGGAGTTACAGGAGATAAAAAATAAAGAACTTGACACTTGATGGAAAATGTTGCCAAAGCACTAGTGCTGTGCTGGAACTTTCCTATATAATCCCCTGCATTGTGATGTCATTGTGATGTCAGAACTAGGCTCAAGAAAAAAAAAGAAATTATTGCTCCTTTAGAAACACAGAGGAGGATGACGGAGCCCTGACCACGCACAAGCCTTGGACTTGCAGCCAGTCCCCGGCAGCGAATGATCCCAGAGGCAAACTGAAAATTAATTTAGAGACCTGACGGCCTCGACATCCGGGGCGTGCCACAGCCCGGCCCAAGGGAAGTGGAATCGACCGCGTAACAGTACCCCTCCCTCTAGACCCTCCTCCAGAAGGTTTGGGTTTTTCTGGATGATTTGCATGGAATTGTCGAATTAAATTCTTATCTAAAATGTTAGAAGCCAGTTCCCAAGAATTTTCTTCCGGACCATATCCTTCCCAGGACAAAAGATATTCCCATCTTCGTCCACGTTTTTGAACATCCAGGATTTCATGTACTTGATAGATAATATCACTCTCTGCCGTAAACTGTGGTGGGTCAGGAATTCCTCGAGTGGACCAAGAGAGTATAAGTGGTTTAAGAAAGATACATGGAAGGAATTATGAATTTTTAATGAAGGAGGTAGTTGTAATTGATATGTCACTGGTCCTAATTGTTTGAGCACTGAAAAAGGGCCAATATATCGGGGAGCCAGACGCATGGAAGGAACCTTTAAACGGATATTACGAGTACTAAGCCACACTCTATCTCCTTGCAAAAATTGAGGTGCCGGTTTATGATGGCGATCAAAAAATCTTTTAGCTGTTAAACCTGCTTGTTTAATCATTTGTTGGGCATGAATCCATAATTGTTTCAATTTCTTGGCTGTCATTTAAGCTGCTGGAGATGGAACGGATAAAGGCAATGGCAAAGGTGGAAGCAGTTGTTTGCCATAAATGATTTGGAATGGTGAAACTCCTGTGGCTGTGCAGAAATATGAATTATGGGAAAATTCAGCCCATGGTAAAAGATCAACCCAATTATCATGTTGAACATTGATATAGGTTCTGAGAAATTGTTTTAGGGAACGATTAGTACGTTCAGCCTGACCATTAGCTTGCGGATGATATGCAGTTGTGAAATCTAAAATTATATCAAATTTTTTACAGAGATTCTGCCAAAAGTTTGCAGTGAATTGGGTACTACGATCAGAAGTACTATGTCTAGGAAGTCCATGTAAACGAAAAATATGTTGCACAAAAAATTGAGCCAATTGAGTTGCTGAAGGAAGACTAGATAGTACAGTAAAATGAGCCATCTTAGACTGTCTTTTTGTGATATTTATTTATTTATTTAGCGATTTTTTTATATACCGAGGTATAGCAGAGTTGCCTTCACTCCGGTTTACATTATAACAACCTGTTACATTGAAATTTTGAAAAATTACATTAAACAGACTGAGAACTGACATATAAAATTAGTCCAAACAAAACAAGATATACCAAAAGTTAGGTATACTGAAAAAACAGGGTTCATAGATAATAGGAGATATCTGTAGTTAGGAAGCAGGATAAATTGTCCAATCAGAAGACTGATAGTTATGAGATCAATAGTCCGAGCTGTCAGTATGAGATTGGCTTAGTAGCCAGGATTTTAGGTCTTTTTTAAAAGATTTAGGGTTTTCTTGACCAGCGAGGTACTGAGGTAGTGAGTTCCATAACTTTGGGCTGATGATGGAAATGGCTTTATTTCTGGTGGAAGAGAGTTTGGCGTGAGGAAGAGATGGAATCACAAGTTGTAGTTTACTAGTTGTTCTTGTAGTGCGTAGGGAGTGGTGGATATGTATGACGTCATCAAGAGCAGTGTAGTCTGCTTTGTAAATTGCTTTCTGCAGTATTGAGAGGACTTTGAATTCGATTCTTTTCTCAGTATTGGAAGATCCATGATGAGCTCGGTAGATAAATGTGTCCAAGGCTCCTCTGGAACTGGTAATGGTTGTAATTCCCCTCAAGGGCGACCTACCAAAGTTTTCTGTTGAGCGCATACTGGGCATGAATCCACATAAGCGCAAACATCTTTTCTCATATTTGGCCACCAATAAAATTGTTGAATTAATGCCAGTGTCCATGCACGTCCTGGATGTCCTGCAATGCGAAAATCGTGAGACCAGGATAATACCTGATTTCAAAGTCTCTTGGAAACCACTGTTTTTCCCAGAGGTACAGTTTCAGTGGCAGAAAGAATTTGAGCTGGATCCAATGATATGTTGTGTAGAATCATCAGGTTCTTTGGAACAAATAGAACGGGAGATAGCATCAGCACAAAGATTTTTTGCTGCAGGTCTGTAATGGAGATCAAAGTCAAAATGCGTAAAGAAAAGAGCCCAACGAGCCTGACATGGATTAAGACGTTGAGCCTGTTGAAGATGTTCAATATTTTTGTGGTGTTTAAACTGTAATCCGGTGTTGAGCTCCTTCAAGCCATTGATGCCATTCTTCAAATGCCAACTTAATTGCTAAAAGTTCTTTGTCACCAATGGCATAATTTCTCTCAACTGAAGAAATATTCTTGGAGAAAAAAGAACATGGATGTAAGGTACCTGAAGTCCCATGCTGATTGAGCACTGCTCCAACTCCATCAGATGAAGCATCTACCTCCAACACAAAAGGGAGTCTTGGATCTGGGTGTCAAAGACAAGGTTTCTGGAGAAAAGCCTGCTTAAGAGTTCTAAAGGCTACTTCAGCTTCTATGGGCCATTGTTTAATGTTAGCTCCTTTACGTGTTAATGCAGTAAGTGGTGCAGCTAATTTAGAATAATTCTGAATGAAGCTGCGATAATAAATTTCGAAACCTAGGAATCTTTGAAGAGCTCTTAAGCCATTGGGTTGAGGCCAATCTTGAATACTCTTACGTTTTGCTGGATCCATACGAAAGCCTTGACTAGAAACTATATAACCTAGGAAAGGAAGAGCCTCCTTTTCAAAAATACATTTTTCTAATTTTGCGTATAAACAATTGTCCCTCAGTCATTGTAACACTTTAGTGACATCTTGTCGGTGAGATTGAAGATCCTTGGAAAAAATCAAAATAATCATCTAAATATACCACCACACAATCATAGAGGAGATCTCGAAAAATTTCATTCATTAAATTTTGAAAAACAGCTGGGGCATTGCAAAGTCCAAACAGCATAACCAAATACTCATAATGGCCATCCCTGGTGTTAAATGCTGTTTTCCATTCATCCCCTTCATGTATCCGAACCAAATTATAAGCCCCACGGAGATCCAGTTTAGTGAATATTTTAGCTCCTTGTAAACGATCAAACAACTCCGCTATGAGCAGTAATGGGTAACGATCTTTTAAGGTGATTGCATTTAAGCCCCGATAGTCAATACATGGTCGAAGAGTATCATCTTTTTTACTTACAAAGAAGAAACCCACTCCTGCTGGAGAAGAAGATTGTCGAATAAAACCCTTTTGTAGATTTTCCTTAATATATTCTGACATAGCATGAGTTTCTGGAAGAGATAATGGGTAAACCCGACCTTGAGGAGGTGTAGAACCTGGCTCCAGATTAATTGCACAATCATACTTTCGATGAGGCGGCAATGAATCTGCAGCCTTTTTAGAAAAAAACATCTGCATACTGGAGATATTGTGTAGGTAAGTTGTTAGGTGATAAGATGGTGGAAGAACAAGGTAGATCAATAGAATTCTTCAAACAAGTTTTTTGACAAGTTGAACTCCAATGAGTTAATTGAAGTGAGGTCCAATCGAATTGTGGGTTATGTGTCTGAAGCCAGGGAATTCCAAGTACCACTGGGTGAATAGCCTTCCGAATGACATAAAAAGCTAGACGTTCCTGATGTTGCAAAATTTTATTGGTATGACAGTATGTGTAATCTTTCATGGAAGAGAATTTCCATGAATAGAAGAAAGAGTCAGGGGTACTGGACAAACATGAATAGGAATAGCCAATAGTTCCACAAGATCTTGCATTAAAAAATTTCCTCCGGCACCAGAATCAATTAAAGCTAAAGTGGAAAAATTCCGATCTCCAACAGAGAGTAACTGGCAGAGTTAATGGGGGAACAGGTGAAGCTAGACCTAGGATCAATCCCCCGGTGAATCCTAGGCCTGGGAGTTTCCCGGTCGGATAGGACAACAAGAAATAAAATGACTGTATTCTCCACAATACAAACAGTCCAGCCCGTTGACATCACTGACATTCCTCAGGGGTTAAACGGGAACGACCAACTGCATAGGTTCTTCTATCTGTTTGTCAGAAGAAGAAGATGGATGTGAGGTTGGAGACAAATTTCGGATACAATTAATTGGTCCACGTCTCCTTAATATTTGAAGTTCATGAGATCTCTCTTGAAGACGTCGGTCAATTCTGCCAGTTAAATCAATGAGAGCTTCGAGAGATGTCAGAAACTCACGAGCGGCCAACTCATCTTTGATCCTGGGAGCTAATCCATCCAAAAAATGAAATTCAACTGAATAATCTGCAAGAGAATATCCACCTTGTCGAATACGTAGTAACTGGAATCCAGAGGCCGCCAAACGACCTGGTTCTTCAAAAACCATTCGAAAAAGTTCTAAAAATCGAGGGAGATCTTGGAGTATGGGATCAGAATATTCCCATAAAGGAGGAGCCCAGGCTAATGCTTTACCCTCAAGTAAAGATAAAATGAATGTAGTTTTTGTAAGATTGTCTGGAAACAAAGAACTCTGGAGGCAGAAATGCATGTTGCACTGATTAAGAAATCCTCGACATCGCAACGGATCTCCAGCATAGCGAGGAGGAGTAGGTAGTGAAATAGTTGATCGGACGGATGGTAGTGACATAGAAGAAGTTGAAGGTATGTTTCCAGGTACCATGGAATCAAAACAACACTGAGCCAATCCATAGAAGCCACTAAAGACTTCAAACCTCTTTGTTGTTCCAAAATCTTCTGAGCTAAGCCCGGAATAGCCTCTGCCGGATCCATGGCTTTGGCAATCTGTTCTAAACTATTATGAAGTGGACCCTTAAGCTGAAGAAAGGTGACCAGGACGTAAGTTGAAATCCTTTCTTCAGGAGGCGTAACTGGACAACACTGAAACCCCACTAATCTTCACCAAAAATAACCCTCATTCCCCTTAGTTGAGCCCTTGGGTGCCTGGGTCAGCTGGGCTTACATGGGATTTCAGATTGAGGACCGGACTCAGCACAGACAGGTGGATCAAAGTAGACAGCGAAGATCGATGAATGTCAGCCAAAAATTAAAGAATTTATTAAAAATAATTACTGGTATTTGAAACAAGAATCAGAAAATACAAGGAAAAAATCTGTAAATTACAGCAAGTCCAAATATCACAGGAAAACCCAGAACCTCAGGAGTTACAGGAGATAAACAAATAAAGAACTTGACATTTGAAAGAAAATGTTGCCAAAGCACTAGTGCTGTGCTGGAACTTTCCTATATAATCCCCTGCATTGTGATGTCATTGTGATGTCAGAACTAGGCTCAAGAAAAAAAAAGAAATTATTGCTCCTTTAGAAACACAGAGGAGGACGACGGAGCCCTGACCACGCAATCGCCTCGGACTTGCAGCCAACGATCCCAGAGGCAAACTGAAAATTAATTTAGAGACCCGATGACTGGGGCACCTGTCATAAACCACGCCACTCCCCGACTAACCCCCACATGCGTCGCCATTAAATTAGATACCCGACATCCGGGGCGTGCCACAGCCTGGCCCAAGATAAGCGGAATCGACCGCATAACATCGAGTAAAGGAGATAAATCGTTGGCTAATAATTTGGGAGGAGAATAAACTAAACAAATAGGGAAGCAACTTACAGAAATAATTAGCATCTCCAGAAGAGAGTCATGGGATAAAGTTTCAGATTTAATGTTCCAAATATTTTTCTATATAAAAAGCAACCCACCCCTTTTCTTCATGCATGGTTGAGAGATATAAGAATACCCTGCAGGACAAGTTTGGTTGAGTATAATAAGAAATTGCCATGCTAGGTCAGACCAAGGGTCCATCAAGCCCAGCATCTAAGGGTCCATCAAGAAATTGCCATGCTGGGTCAGACCAAGAGTCCATCAAGCCCAGCATCTAAGGGTCCATCAAGAAATTGCCATGCTGGGTCAGACCAAGGGTCCATCAAGCCCAGCATCTAAGGGTCCATCAAGAAATTGCCATGCTGGGTCAGACCAAGAGTCCATCAAGCCCAGCATCTAAGGGTCCGTCAAGAAATTGCCATGCTAGGTCAGACCAAGGGTCCATCAAGCCCAGCATCTAAGAGTCCATCAAGCCCAGCATCTAAGGGTCCATCAAGAAATTGCCATGCTGGGTCAGACCAAGGGTCCATCAAGCCCAGCATCTAAGAGTCTAAGAGCCATGATTCTGTAATACAGAAAAAAATCAGGTTGTTCAGTGAGAATAAGCTGAAACATATTTATAACAGATTGAGCATTGATTAAACTAATGGAAACCTCAGAGAAGAGAGAAGGGTTATCAAAAGTGTGTAGAGATACTTGCTTGAGATAATATGGCCGGCGAAAGTTGCAGTAGGATTTGTATGAAGCGAGAGCACCATAATGTCCTTGCCCAGTCAGTGTTTGGATTTTGAAATGATTAGTCCTGAGAAGAATCATAAGTACAGCCTTCCACAGACTCAGCAGCACTCCGCGTGCATGAAGGCGTGCACAAGAGCTCCTTTGCTGTGCTCCTGCGTGTGCGCGATGGAGCATGGGGCACCTCTGGCATCCCACGCCGTCTCTTCACATCATCGGGGGCACCATGTAGCCATGATGCGGTTATTTGGTTGTCTTTGGACTTTTTTGTTTTTGTTTTTATGTAGAAGATATTGTATCTGGGCTTCCAAGATTCTTTTGAAAATACTGTCTCCATGTCTCATGCAGACTGTTAAATCTCACTACTGTTCCTTTTAATTTCCTTTTAATTTTCTAATTTTCTCAGTCTCCCCTTTTAAAGTTAAATACTACTGCGGTAGTTAGATTGAATTCCACCATGATCACTATCGCCAAGCAGCTCCACCACTGTTTACCACTTGCACGATGTCCTGCGTTCCATGGAGAAATAGATCAAAGGTAATTTTCCTCTTCTTCAGTTCCAGGAGCATTCATTTTTGGTATTTAGAAACTTTATCACCCTAGAATGCCCTGTTGAGACATTTACCCAATTAATATTGGGGGAATCGAAATCTCCCATTATTACTGTGTTTCCAATTGTAGTATTGTGACCTGTGTTAGCAGTTTACAGTCTGTTTCATTATCCTGGTCAGGGGGACGGCAGCAGAACCCCACAGCAGTCCTCTTCCCTGTCATGTATTTATTGTATTTTTAAAAATGTATATCCTGCACGATTCAGCCTACTCGGTGGATAACGTGTATGGGATTTCCTGCAAAGGCTTTATCCTCTCTGTCAGGGGTGGCCAACTCTGGTCCTTAAGAGTCACCAACAGGCCAGGTTTTCAGGATATCTCTAATAAATATGCATGAGATAGATTTGCATACTCTGCCCTCACATGCATATTAATTGTAATGCTAAATCATTCATAGTTGTCTGCTTTTCATTTAAATATACCTTATACGTTAATTTCCCTGTTCAAACAGTATCCTTTGAAGACTCTTCACTCCAAACCATGTATGCTTAGCAGCTATTGGCTTTTTCCCATGATAAAAGGTAAGAGCTGCTCTACCTCTTTTTTTAATTAGTGGAAGCAGCAGCTGGGTTCCATTCTGTTTAAGGTGGAACCCATCCTGTCTGAACAGGCTCTCACTTCCCCAAAATGTTTCTCAGTTCCTAATGAATTGAAAGTTCTCCTCCCTGCTAGAGGTGTGCTAAGGGGGAGACCAGGGGGGGTGGTCCGGCCTGGCAACATGGAGAAGGATGCCATTGCCGCCGACAGGAAAGTCCTGCGGTGGTGCAGAATAGTGATGTGGTGGGGGAATCATCACCAGCAAAAGCAAGGAGCTGCAGTGGCAGAGGCCAGCAGTGCCGCCAGCATTTCCTGGAGCCGGTGCGCAGCATTTCCTGGGCGCCGACGGCAGAAGAACAGACACAGCGTTGCTGCCTGTGCTCTGGCAGCCAGCGGCAGAAGAACAGACCCAGCGTTGCTGGGGCTCTTAGGGAAGATAAGGTCATTGCAGAAAGACTAAATGAATTCTTTGCTTCTGTGTTTACTAATAAGGATGTTGGGAAGAATCCAGTTCCAGAGATGGTTTTCAAGAGTGATGAGTCAGATGAACTTAACCAAATCTCTGTGAACCTGGAAGATGTAGTAAACCAGATTGACAAACTAAAGAGTAGCAAATCACCTGGACCAGATGGTATGCATCCTAGGGTACTGAAGGAATTCAAAAATGAAATTTCAGATCTATTAGTTAAAATGTGTAACATATCATTAAAATCATCCATTGTTCCTGAAGACTGGAGGGTGGCCAATGTAACCCCAATATTTAAAAAGGGCTCCAGGTGTGATCCGGGAAATTATAGACCAGTAAGCCTGACTGTTGCGACCGTCGCTGCCCAATGTCTTCACTCCGCCCTCTTTACCTCTGTGGTGACTCCCTCTGGGGTTGAAGGACGGCTGGCTGCCGCAGCGTCTCCCTTCCAATCTCACAAGGTCTTCCTGCAATTTATCACAATCTACTTAAGATTTAAATGCTCTGCATAATTTTGTGACTTCTGTTGTACCCTTTCCAGATCATTTATAAATATATTAAAAAACACTGGTCCAAGTACAGATCCCTGAGGCACTCCACTGTTTACCTTTTTCCAGTGTGAAAACCGACCATTTAATCCTACTTTGTTTCCTGTCTTTTAACCAGTTTGCAATCCACAAAAGGACATCGCCTCCTATCCCATGACTTTTTAGTTTTCTCAAAAGCCTCTCATATGGGTCTTTGTCGAACATCTTCTGAAAATCCAAATACATCACATCTACCGGTTCACCTTTGTCCACATGTTTATTCACCCCTTAAAAAAATATAGGAGATTTGTGAGGCATGACTTCCCTTGGGTAAATCCGTGTTTTCTGTGTCCCATGAAATTATGCTATCTAAATGTTTTGTGATTTTATTCTCTATAACAGTTTCCACGATTTTTCCCGGCACTGAAGTCAGGCTCACCGATCTGTAGTTTCCTGGATCACCCCTAGAGCCCTTTTTAAATATCAGGATTACGTTGGCCATCTTCCAAACTTCAGGTACAACCGATGATTTTAATGATAGGTTACAAATTAATTGAAATTGGTCTGAAATTATTTTTTTAGTTCTTTCAGAACCCTGGGGTGTATGCCATTTGGTCCAGTTGATTTACTACTCTTTAGCATGTCAATCTGGCATACCACATTTTCCAGGTTCACCGTGATTTGGTTCAGCTCATCTAAATCATCGCCCTTGAAAACCATCTCTGGAATGGATCTCTCCCCAACATCCTCTTCAGTAAACACTAAAGCAAAGAAATTGTTTTATCTTTCCATGATGGCCTTATGTTCCCTAAGTGCCCCTTTAACCCCTTGATCATCTAACAGTCCAACCAACTCCCTTGCAGGGTTTTGCTTCAGATATATTTTTAAAAGTTTTTATTGTGAGTTTTTGCCTCAACTACCAATTTCTTTTCAAAATTCTCTCTTAGCCTGTCTTATCAATATCTTACATTTAACTTGCCAGTGCTTATGCTTAATCCTATTTTCTTCTGATGGATCCTTTTTCCAATTTTTGAATGAAGATCTTTTGGCTAAAATAGCCTCTTTCACCTCACTTTTTAGCCATACTGGCAATTGTTTGACCTTCCTTCCACCTTTCTTAATGCGAGAAATACATACGGACTGTGCTTCTAGGATGGTATTTTTTTAACAATGTCCATGTCTGTTGCACAGTTTTTACCTTTGTAGTGCACTTTTCAAATTTATTTTTTAATTTTTCCCATTTTATCAAAGTTTCCCTTTTGAAAGTTTAATGCTACAGCCATGGATTTACTTACTGTCCCCCTTCCAGTCATTAATTCAAATTTGATCATATTATGATCACTATTGCCAAGCAGCCCCACCACGTTACCTGTCTCACCAAATCCTGCTCTCCACTGAGAATTAAATCTACAATTGCTCCCTCTCTCGTTAGTTCCCGAACCAATTGCTCCATAAAACTGTCATTTATTCCATCCAGGAACTTACCCAGTCAATATTGGGGTAATTGAAATCTCCCATTATTACTACACTGCCAATTTGGTTAGCTTCCCTAATTTCTTTTAGCATTTCACTGTCCTCCTTACCTTTTGGCCAGGTGCATGGTAGTACACTCCTATCATTATACTCTTCCCCAACACGCAAGGGGTTAAAGATTTGATTATGCATTTAGTCTCATGCAGGATCTTTATCCTGGTGGACTCTGTGACATACCGGACATAAAGTAGCACCCCATCACCAAGATGCTCCTCTCTGTCATTCACTGCTATACATTCTAATTCTCCCATCGTACTTAGACTTCTGGCATTAGCATACAAACATTTGAAAGTGTGTTTTTTGTTTGTATTAATATTCTGCTTTTCAGTTGACAGGGATAAATTGGAATCTTTTTAGCTCAGGTGAGTTTTTAATTATAGGCACTTGGACTACTTTTCTTATTATTGGAACCTCTTTGGCAGTAATCCAGAAGAGCACATCACACCAAATGGACCATCAGTAATTAGCCTTTCTACATAATAAGCTGCTTGAAGATAAGAACTCTGAATTATCCATGAGGACTAATATTCTGTCCTGTGCAGGAATTAAACACAATCAGATTCACTGGAGAAAAAGAAGAATTGTTCAAATGGCTCCGACTTAGACATTTTCTCCACAACTGCTCAAAACACATTAAGGCCACTGCAAATAGTCAACACTAGGAAAACAGTGTGGACAGGAAATGAGTCCAAACTGGATGCATCTATTCTCCGCAAACGAGTCATATCCCAGCTCTTCAGTAAACAACTAGAAAGCCTTCAATGGAACCTCTCATTGCTTGAAAGGACAGCTCTAAAGAACTTTCAAAAGAACTAACAGATAATTGTAAAAAAAAAAAAAAGTTAGCTGACCAAGATACATAATATTTTTTTAAAAATTTATATTCCGTTTTTTGACACACATGTACATTCTAAGTTTGTACATGAGGCAATGGAGTGGTGGTGGGCTTTGAATCCTGGTCTCCCTGGTTTGTAGAATGCTGCTCTAACCACTAGGCTACTTCTCCATAAAAACATAAGATATGCCATACTGGGTCAGACAAATGGTCCATCAAGCGCAATATCCTGCTTCCAACAGTGGCCAATTCAAGACACAAGTACCCAAACATTAAATAGATCCCATGTTACTAATACCGGCAACAAGCTGTGGCTAATCCCTATTGATTAATAGCAGTTTATGAACTTCTCCTCCAGGACGTATCCAAAACTTTTCTAAACCCAGCTACAATAACTGCTTTAACCAAATCCTCTGGCAATGAATTCCAGAGCTTAATTGTGCATTGTGTGAAAAAAAATTAACAGATTTGTTTTAAATGTGCTACTTGCTAACTTCATGGAGTGACCTCTAGTACTTGTATTATCTGAAAGAGTAAATAAACGATTCACATGTACCCGTTCAATACCTTTCATGATTTTGTAGATCTCTATCATATCCCCCCTCAGCTGTCTCTTTTCTGAGCTGAACAGCCCTAACTTCTTTAGCCTTTCCTCATAGAGAAGCCATTCCATCCCCTTTATCATTTTGGTCATCCTTCTCTGTAGCTTCTCCAGTACATCTGTATCTTTTCTTGAGATGTGGCGACCAGAATAGCACACAGTATTCAAAGTGCAGTCTTACTATGGAGAATACAGAGACATTATAACATCCTCCATGCCCTTCTGAATAATTCCTAACATTGTTTACTTTTTGGACCACCAGAGCCAATACTTTCAATGTAATATCAACTATGATGCCCATGCCTTTTTCCTGAGTGATAACTCCTAATATGGAACCTAACATCATGCAATTACAGCATGAGTTATTTTTCCTTATATGCATTACCTTGCACTTATCCACATTAAATTCATCTGCCATGTGGACACTCAATCATCCAGTCTCACAAAGTCCCCCTACGATTTAGCACAATCTGCATGTGATTTAACTGCTATGAATAACTTTGGGTCATCTGCAAATTTGATCACCTCATTCTTCAAACCCCTTTCCAGATCATTTATAAATATATTAAAAAGCACTGATCCAAATTCAGATCCCTGAGGTACTCCACTCTACATTTTTCCACTGTGAAAACAGACCATTCAATCCTACTTTGTTTCCTTTTAACCAGTTTCAATCCACAAAAGGACAACACCTCCTATCCCATGACTTATTAGTTTTCTTAGAAGTCTCTCATGAGGGACTTTGTCAAACAACATATGATACAGACTTTCAGATACTTGAAAGGTTTTAATGATCCAAAGGCAACGACAAACCTTTACCATAAGAAAAAAATCAGCCGAACCAGGGGTCACGATTTGAAGCTCCAGGGAGGAAGATTCAGAACCAATGTCAGGAAGTATTTCTTCACGGAGAGGGTGGTGGATGCCTGGAATGCCCTTCCGGAGGAAGTGGTGAAGACCAGAACTGTGAAGGACTTCAAAGGGGCGTGGGATAAACACTGTGGATCCATAAAGTCAAGAGGCCGCCAATGAAGAGTGGGTGACTCGCCAGAATGATGGCTACTGCCTGGAGACAATAACTTTATTCAATAAACATACACATGGTTACTGTGACTCCAACATCGCTCTAAGCTTCAACAGCAAGAGGAAATGTGGAAAAAAGGATTTGCACTCACAAAGACGGGAGTAGCTGGCTTGTTACGGCGGTTACTACCCCAAACCAAATAAGCCTGATATTTCACTTTCAATGCATATCCAGCATAGTTCTCTGCTTCAACGGCAGGGGAGAAGAAAAACTGATACTTCACACATCCAGCAGAGCTCTCCGCTTCAACGGCAGGGGAGAAGAAAAAAAAAGGGTTCGCACTCACAAAGCGGGGAGTAGCTGGCTTGTTACGGCGGTTACTACCCCAAACCAAATATGCCTGATACTTCACTTTCGATGCATATCCAGCATAGCTCTCTGCTTCAACGGCAGGGGAGAAGAAAAACTGATACTTCACGCATATCCAGCATAGCTCTCTGCTTCAACAGCAGGGGAAAAGAAAAACTGATACTTCACGCATATCCAGCATAGCTTCAACGGCAGGGGAGAAGAAAAAAGGATTCGCACTCACAAAGCGGGGAGTAGCTGGCTTGTTACGGCGGTTACTACCCCAAACCAAATGTGCCTGATACTTCACTTTCGATGCATATCCAGCATAGCTCTCTGCTTCAACGGCAGGGGAGAAGAAAAACAACCAATAAGGGCTGTATAACATAGTCTGGTAAAAAACAAATGAGCATGGGTGTAGCTTGCTTATTGCGGCGGTTACTACCCCTACTACCCCTAACTAATCAAGCTAGATATTTCACTTGGATGCAGCTCCATCACTGCTCTCTACATTAATGGTGGGGGAGGAAGGGAAATAGAACCAAGAGCTAAGAGAAACAGATAAGTATGAGAGAAAAAATGTGTGAAGCTTGCTGGGCAGACTGGATGGGCCGTTTGGTCTTCTTCTGCCGTCATTTCTATGTTTCTATGTTTCTATCTGAAAATCCAAATACAGCACATCTACCAGTTAACCTTTAATTCCCATGTTTATTCACCCCTTCAAAAACATGCAGCAGATTTGTGAGGCAAGACTCCTGTTGGATAAATCCATGCTGGCTGTGTCCCATTAAATCATGTCTGTCTATATGCTCTTTGCTTTTATTCTTTATAATATTTTCGCACATGGAAGAGATATTATACAAGATTTAAATTACCTCCCCTTCCTTGCAACATCCAGAATATCTCTCCCAGCTCTTATAGAGGATTCAGAAACCCAGGTATAAATGGTTTACAGTGGTCTCTGGTAGAACAAGACCTGTGTCTTTGAGACACCCAGTTTCCCCAACTTTGAAGCATCCTAAGTATCCACCCCCACTTCCACAGAGAGGTCTGACATTCAGGATACAGAATTCCAGGAACAATTGGATTATAGTGGGTTCTGATAGAATAAGGCCTGTGATGAAGAGACATCCACTCTCCCCACTGTTACCCTCACATAATGCATTTTTTGCATTGGAGAATGAAGTCATCCAAGTAACAGAATATGAAATGAGGTCTGAAAGGGAAGTAGTCACCCAATGCATCCAGAAACCCTTCAACATGATCAAATGTCATAAAAGAAAGCTCCTTCTGTTGGGAGATTCAGTCATCAGAGGAACCAATTTGGGAACTCATCTTTATGGGGATACAACATTTAAATGCCTTCCAGGATTCTCAGCTAACAGAAATGCAAACCAGGTGGTGAACACAATTATAAAAGAAAGTAAGAACTCTCATATCAGTGTTATCATCCATCTGGGGACCAATGACCTAGCTAGAAATGGTGTCCATATTGAACAGAAAGATTTATCAAATCTAGGGGAAAAGATTAGACAAGTGGCAAAGACTGCTGCCTTTTCAGAAGTATTACCTGTTTATGGAAAGGGAAAGGAAAAGTTATGCCATATAGAGAATTTCCATGCCTGGCTCAAAAACCTGGTGTAAAGAATGTGGATTTGGATACATTGGAGGCTGGGGCCTTGTATGGAGCAATAAAATATTATATGATAAGGATGGCCTGCATTTGTCAATGTCAGGAAAAAAGGATGCTACATGAAAAATTCAGATCATATGTTATCAGGCGTTTAAACTAGGGAGCAGGGGTAGCAGGAGGTGGCCAGTGAATTTGGCATGTCCCCTCCAAGCAAAACAGGAAGAAGTATGAGGGAGTAACAAAATCAATCAGTTCAAAAAAGCAGAAAAGGTAAATGTGAAGAGCAGCTGGAAAGCTATGACTGCAAATGCTCGAAGTCTGGGCAACAAAATCCCAGACCTGCAGGCCTTAATGGTGGAGGCAGATTGCTGATGCTGTTACGGAGACTTGGTTCACTGATTCTCAAGATTGGGATACAGCCATTCCGGGCTATAACGTGCTAAGAAAGGACAGAAAAGGGGTGGAGTAGCTCTTTATGTAAAAAACAATATGCAAGCAACTGAATTGCAAGGGACGTGGGGTAGAGAAGAAGCATTGTGGACTGTCCTTAAAAAAAGAAAAAGAATATTATACTTCCATTTTTACTGGTGTGATCTACAGGCCACAAACTCAAATAGAAGAACTGGACAGTGAACTCATTGAAGATATCCAAAAGGTGGGAAAGAAGGGTGAAGTGTTGCTCGTTGGAGATTGTAATCTGCCGGATGTGGATTGAAGTATTCCTTCTGCAGAATCCTTGAGTAGAAAGATAGTGGATGCCCTTCAAGGGGCATTGCTTAAACAAATTGTAATGGAACCCACGAGAGAGGGTGTAATACTTGATCTGGTGCTCAGATCTGCCGCGCGCATGTTATAAAATCCGGGCTTGGTGCGCGCAAGGGCGTGCACACATGTGCACCTTGCGCGCGCCGAGCCTGAGGGGAGCCCTGATGGCTTTCCCCGTTCCCTCCAAGGCCGCTCCGAAATCGGAGGGAACTTTTTTCATCCCCCCCGCCACCTTCCCCTCCCTTCCCCTATCTAATCCACCCCCCAGCCCTAACTAAATCATCTCCCCTACCTTTATTTCAAAATTTACGTTTGCCGGCTCGCCATCCTCCAGCACAGGCCGCTGTGCCAGAGGATTCGGCTCCTCCCCCCCCGACCCACCCCCTTCCCACCCCTTTTTCAAAGCCCTGAGACATACGCACGTCCCGGGGCTTGCGCGTGCCACCGAGTCTATGCAAAATAGACTCGGCATGTGCAAGGGCAGATTTTTTCAGGTTACGCGCGTAGCCTTTGAAAATCTGTCCCTATCTTTGTAAGCAATGTTGTGGAAGGGATAGAAGGTAAAATTTGTCTATTTGCGAATAATACTAAGATCTACAATAGAGTGGACATGCCTGGAAGGAGTATTTATTTATTTTATTTATTTAGTTGGTTTTATATACCGATGTTTGGTGTTGACCTTCACATCGGTTTACAGTTACATTACAAAATGCGGAAGACGTAATTTAAATATTAAAATACAATCATAACGTAATCTATCAACACATACTTAATAAAATACAAATAACATAAAATCTTAATATTAAATTAATGAATAAGAAAAAATTAAAATATGACTAAATCAAATAAAACAAACATAAAAAATAATCACTGGCTGGTGTCTGTTCCATATGCTTGATTGAAAAGCCACGTTTTTAATGCCTTTTTAAACAGTTTCAGATTTTTCTGTAATCTTAACTCGACAGGTAAAGTGTTCCAAAGTTTCAGACCTGCTAATGAGACAGCTCTTTCTCTGACAGATGTAAATTTAGCACTTGCCACAGAGGGAATAACAAGTAGCCCTTTATTGGTGGAACGTAAATTACAGTCCCATGCTGGTACACAAATCCAACATCTCTTACTTTAGCCCTCTGGGATAAATTTGAACATGTTTCTTCAACTGATTGTTAAAACGCTAATTCTGAACTCCAACAACACCTTATACCCCTCTAGTCAATTTCCTTCCTTCCTTTGCAAAGCCTCTAGAAATGTTCTTGCTCCTATTTTCCCTAGGCTGATCAACTTGTCTTTCGGTGAAGGTGTCATTCCCCCCCTTGCTCAAAAAGCCATGGTTCGGCCTCTCCTCAAGAAGAACCTTCTCGATCCATCTGACCCCGGCAATTATAGGCCCATTTCAAACCTTCTTTTTCTGTCGAAAATACTCAAATCTGCTGCCTTAAAACAATTGTATGAACATCTTGAAAAATTTGAGCGATTGGATTCCCACCAGTATGGTTTTAGATGCTTTCTTAATACTGAACTCCTTCTCTTATCTCTCACGGATACCTTGAGGCGAGGCATTGACTCCGGCCATCAGTTCCTTCTTGTCTATTTAGACATATTTTCAGCTTTGACACCATATATCGCGACATCCTACTTTTCCATCTTCAGGAATGTGGTGTCTCAGACACAGTGCTAATGTGGTTCAAATCGTTTCTCTCTGATCGTTCTCAAACTATTAAAGATCAGAACATCCTCTCTTCCCCCTCTCCCATAAAAACTGGGGTTCCACAGGGCTCTGCTCTCTCTGCCTGTCTTGCACCAATCTGTAAAATACTCTCCTCTTACAGATTGTTACAAATTATATGCTGATGACATTCACTTTGTGATTCAACTACATTCTTCATGGCAAGACACTGTTGAGCATCTACAAATTTATCTCTCTACCATTACCAGCTGGCTAAAGCATAACAAACTTTTTTTCAACATGACCAAAACAGAATTCATCATCATTCACAGTCCTTTTACTACAATTCTTCAAAAGTCCATCCTTTTCAACGGTCAAAATTTTCCACTTCAATCCCAAATCAAAAGTTTAGTTGTCTTACTTGATAATACCCTCTCCTTCCGGCCACAGATTAAGCAAGTCATCTCAAATGTTTTCTACAGATTAGGAGTGCTTTTGTGGATTACAAACTGGTTAAAAGACCGGAAACAGAGAGTAGGATCAAATGGTCAATTTTCTCAGTGGAAAAGGATAAACAGTGGAGTGCCTCAGGGATCTGTACTTAGATCGGTGCTTTTCAATATATATATATAAAAGGTCTGGAAAGGAATACAATGAGTGAGGTTATCAAATTTGCGAATGATACAAAATTATTCAGAGTAGTTAAATCGCAAGCGGATTGTGGTACATTACAGGAGGACCTTGCAAGACTGGAAGATTAGGCATCCAAATGGCAGATGAAATTTAATGTGGATAAGTGCAAGGTGTTGCATATAGGGAAAAATAACCCTTGCTGTAGTTACACGATGTTAGGTTCCATATTAGGAGCTACCACCCAGGAAAAAGATCTAGGCATTATAGTGGATAATACTTTAAAATTGTCGGCTCAGTGTGCTGCAGCAGTCAAAAAAGCAAACAGATGTTGGGAATTATTAAGAAGGGAATGGTTAATAAAACGGAAAATGTCATAATGCCTCTATATCGCTCCATGGTGAGACCGCACCTTGAATACTGTGTACAATTCTGGTCACCGCATCTCAAAAAAGATATAGTTGCGATGGAGAAGGTACAGAGAAGGGCGACCAAAATGATAAAGGGAATGGAACAGCTCCCCTATGAGGAAAGACTAAAGAGGTTAGGACTTTTCAGCTTGGAGAAGAGATGGCTGAGGAGGGATATGATAGAGGTCTTTAAGATCATGAGAGGTCTTGAACGAGTAGATGTGAATCGGTTATTTACACTTTCGAATAATAGAAGGACTAGGGAACATTCCATGAAGTTAGCAAGTAGCACATTTAAGACTAATCGGAGAAAATTCTTTTTCACTCAATGCACAATAAAGCTCTGCAATTTGTTGCCAGAGGATGTGGTTAGTGCAGTTAGTGTAGCTGGGTTCAAAAAAGGTTTGGATAAGTTGTTGGGAGGAGAAGTCCATTAATTGCTATTAATCAAATTTTCTTAGGGAATAGCCACTGCTATTAATTTCATCAGTCACTAACCAACCTCTTTCCCATTTCAAAAATACACCAACTGTAACATACAAGGGAATACTTGTTCGGTGGTAATCTTGTCCGGAGGTTATTCAATGAGGGTAACCGATTTTCAGTTATCCTCTCCTTCGCCTCCGTCTATTATTCTTTTATTAAGTTGAACAATGTCTCTGAAGTTACTCTTTTTTATAATATTTTAATTTTTCTTAAAATCCCTTCTCCCCTGCTGCTTTTCCGTCCCACTACTATTTCATTTAATACTTATCAGGGTCGTCGCCTCTAGTGGTGTCTCATGGGTACGGAGCTGCACGTCCGACACGGGCCATGTTTCGGCACAAGGTGCCTGCTTCAGGGACTATGGGAGAATATGCTGTGTCCTATACAGGGTTTCACAGCATGGCAGTGAACCTTCAATATATAGACAAAATTAAATTTTAACAACAAAAAGCTTCTAAGGTCTACGTATTGCATTCATTACATGTAAATTCTTACCCACCTTATCATTTAAAACTTACTTATTCAAAGCTTCTTCTGTTTGACGTGCGACGCCTTCTGTGCTTGCCTGGGCGTCTGATCTATTCTGGCAGTTTATATAAGCCTGCCTAGGGAGTCTACCTCCTACTCTCTGCCAAACCGAGGCTATCTCCGGTGTGTGTAATACAGCTGATTAATTTTTTAAGCTAATGTATGAACCTATCTGTTTGTATGCGTGATCTTGACTCCTAATTATGTCTGAATATAGTGAATGATGGTCCTCGCTGTGAGAGATAAAATATTCCTACTTAAGACTGTGCTAAATGATATCATTTTTATTTTTATTTTCGGCGCTGACTGACCTGATGGAGGACTGGATTTGTTAAACTACGTGTTTCTTCGTGTCGGGCGGACCTGACAGAGGCCTGTACTTTATTTAACAACGTGTTTCTCAAATGGGGCGGACCTGGTGGGAAACTTGTTCTCACCACATCCGCGAATGCTGCTTTGATTTTTTCTTCTTCTGAGAGGGCGTGATTCATTGGCAGAGGGCGTTTCCCGGGCGGGGCTGAACGCCACGCCTATCTGTAGATTAGCCATATTCTCCGCAATTTTGCTCAGCCTCTTCTTTTCCCTTGAGCATTTTCCCGCTTGTTATTCAATTTTTAGAACTTCTATGATTGCTGTACTTGAACCTCTGTCATTCATTTGTCTACTGGCTAACCTATTGGGGAACGGCTGCCCCTCTGTGTTCCAATGTAATCTTAAAAAGCAATAATGCTTAGATCCAATATTAATATTAGGCGGTTTCTCTCCTCTCAGGTGGTAATGGTTCTTATTAATGTGATCCTTTCAGCCCGGGATACTGAATCAAAGATTTTGCTAGTTTTTGTGTTTTCGGCTTAGCGGCCTTGATCGGGGACTGCATTTGATTGACAACATGTTCCTTCATGTGGGGCGGACCTGATGGAGGTCTGCTTTTAATTAACAACGTGGTTGTTCATGTCGAGCGGACCTGGTGGGAAACTTTGTTCTCACCACGTTCGCTGTTACTACCGTGGTTTTTTCTTTCTTCAAAGAGGGCACACACATTCTCAGGGCCTCGTCTTTAGCCATCGTAGGATGGGCTCATCAGTGGCCTATCAGACCTCATCTTAGGCTATCATGGGATGGGCTTCATAGTGGCCTGAGCTGCCTCTTTGGCTGCCAAGCGATGGATTGCATGGCAGACCAGCTGGACCTCTTCTTCAGCCGTCATGTGGTTGGGGGGCGGGAATGCAAACATGAAGGCAGGCAGCTCCTGCACACTGCAGTCCTCCCCCTTTCAGCAGCCAGCTCCTGCATGGAAATTATTGGCAGAGGAGATAGTCTGTGGTACAGGCTGGATTTCTCTTGTGAGCCAATATCTGTGCTCCAGAGAGTCTTATGTTGCTCGTGAGATGCCAGTTGGCCATCCCTGTCATAGTCACTAAGGGGTAGATTTTTAAAGTTATGCGCGGGCGTAGATTTGTTCACGCAACCCGGCGCGAACAAATCTACGCCCGATTTTATAACATGTGCGCTGCCGCCCCCCCCCACCTTCCTCCCCCCCCCCCACCTTCCTCTCCCTTCCCCTACCTAACCCACCCCCCAGCCCTAACTAAATCCCCCCCTACCTTTGTTAAGAAAGTTACACTTGCCTGAGGCAGGTGTAATTGCGCGCACCGGCTGGCTGCCGGCGCGCCATTCCCCAGCCTGGGGGCTGGTTCGGAGGCCTTGGCCACGCCCCTGGAACACCCCCGAATGTTGCGCCGCCCCCGGCACGCCCCTCAAGCAAAGCCCCGGGACTTACGCTCGTGCCGGGGCTTTGCGTGCGCTGGCGGCCTATGCAACATAGGCGCGCCGGCGTGCAAGTCCCCTGCGCGCGTAAATCCAGCTGGATTTACGCTCGCAGGGCTTTTAAAATCTGCCCCTAAGCTCATATTCATTTTCACACTACTTTTCCATCAGTGATACAGTTCTACAGATATGAAGGTCTGTAATTGGAATATGTATGGCATGAAAATTGCCGTTCTGTTTTTGGCTAATTTAGAAGAAAACTTTCTCAAACAGCAACGCTACAAGCCAATCGCATACCTCAGATACACAGATACATATCTCATCTGGGCAAAAGGTGAACAATCATTTAAATAATTCCACAAGAACTTCAACAAACTTCTATCACTCCATCTTGGGAAAACTTCACTAGAAAGAATGATCAACTTCTTAGATGGTACTATAATCATAAAAGAAGATAAATGCACATAAACTGTGATTTACACAAAATTCAGACTACCAGTGGTACCAGCTTTTACCCCAATCAAACCAAGAAGTCAGTGCTCTATAGTCAGACCCAGGGCCAGATTTTGGCATAAGCAGCATAGGCACATGCCTAAAGGTGCCCAAAAACTGGGATTCCCCTTGCTGCTCTCTGATTTCTGGGGCAGAATCTCGTGTCCTTGGTCCACTGCTTATGAGCGCCATAATCTTAAATCCAGCCCTGATGAAACCATTTGTTGCCATTGATTCTATTCAGATGAAAACCTCAAAGACAGTCTGCTTCAATACAAAAAGTCACAAAAAAGGCAGACCGGTTATTTCTTGTTACAATTTACAGAGCCATAATATCACCAGTTACCGTATTTTTCGCTTCATAAGACGCACTTTTTTCCCCCCAAATGAGGGGGGGGGAAATGTCTGTGCGTCTATGGAGTGAATATTAAAAAAAAAATTTAATTAACTACAACCCCCCCCCAAGACTTGCCAAAAGTCCCTGGTGGTCCAGCGGGGGTCCTTGGAGCAATCTCCCCCTCTCGGGTATTCGGTTGCCAGTAATCAAAACGGCGCTGGTGGCCCTTTGCCCTTTACCCTTTACCAATGTCATTGATAGCCCCTGTCACATGGTAGGAGCACTGAATGGTCCATGCCATTTTGTAAGATGGCGTCGGCCGTCGTTTATTTATTTATTTTTTTTCAAAAAATTGAAATGTATTTAATATTTGTCCCCTTTTGAGGGGATGCAGTGGGATGGGAGGAGCAGGCAGAGGAGGGAAGGAGGCTGCTGGATATCCTAGCCTAAAAGGCATTAGGGCCAGCTAACATGTATGACAGGTGTTGTCATCAAAAGTGGCAGGGGAGCTTGCAGGAGTGGGATGGATGATAGCAGAACCTCCTCTCTAATGGCATGACTGCTGGCAATGCACGGAAGGTGATGAAGCCATGAAGCTCTTGTGTATCTGATAGATGAGGATCCAATGACCAGCACCCCTCAAGTTGCTAGCCTGTGAGGAAGGAGACTGTGAGATTGTGAGGCCATGGAGCAGTGCAGGTATTGAGAATTACATGGTGTATGTAAATGAAAGGCCCGTATGGCTGATGTCCTGACAATGCAGTTTCTTCACAGAGAGGACAACTGTAAGGGAAGGAGACAAGCTAAAAATGATATAGATCAGATTTATTTTAATTTTCTTTTTTGCTGGGGACATATCCTGGCTTTGTATACCAGATGTTCCTCTGTCTTATCACTTAAGGCACTGATGTTTTGGTATTTGAATTCCATAGAATCCTAAAAACTTAGTAAAGTACCACTATTTGCTCTTTGAATCTCCTTCCATTTGTTTAAAAGCCTGTATATATAACCATGTTTTCAGTTACTTCTTATATTGCTTATCATCCTGTTGCAGTCTCAGATTGGCTGGCATTACATTCCAGACTTTTGTCCGGCTAGTGAAATGGCTCTTTCATGCATTCATTAGTATTTCTTGTCCTTGTTTTTGTAGATTTCTACACTCTGATATTTTAAGTTAGGTTGTATGCATTTTTGAATAGCCATGTTTTTAATTTACATTTAAATCTCTCTATATCTGGTATCAAATCTAACATTTCAGGTAAAGAATTCCCAAGTTTTTGGCCCGCTATGGAAAACACATGATCTCTTACATGCATCTGATGTGTGTTCCATATTGTGGGAACAGTCAGTAGTCCTTTATTTTGGGATCTTAGTGTTCAGTGTGGTGTGTATGGTTGTAATGTCACACCTATCATACCGGAATTACTAGAATGAATGATTTTGAAATAGAGTTGGGATTGTACTGGCAGCCAGTGTAGTGAAATCAGCAAGGGTGTAATGTGATCGAATTTCCTGGATCCTAATAATAGCCTTCCTGAGGCATTTTGTAGTATTTGTAATGGTTTTAAGAGGCATGCAGGAAGACTGAGAAATAAGGAGTTACAATAGTCTAGGTTTGAGAAAATTAGAGTTTGCAATATAGTTCTGAAGTCTTTGAAAGTTAATAAAGGTTTCAACCAATTTAATATGTGCAACTTGGCGTTACCTGTATTAATTAATTTATTGATGTGCTTTTTCATTGTAAGGTTTTCTTCTAGCTGGATACCTAAATTCCATACTTGATTTGAGGGAGTAATTTGAAAATTACCCAGGTCTAGAGCTGGTGGTTTAGCTATCGAAGAGTTTCTACTTAACCAATTGATTTCAGTCTTTTTTGGGTTTAATGTTAGTTTAAGTTGCGATAGTTCCTGCTGTATTGCTTTCATATGGGTTAAAAGTGTCTATGTATTTTCTACTGATTTTGAGACTGGAACGTAAAACTGTATATCATCAGCATACAGGAAGTATTGTGATTCCTAAATCTGCCAGTAATTTGCACAGTGGGATCATATAAATATTGAATAGTGTTGCCGAGAGTGCTGATCCTTGAGGGACACCTGTATCGATAAGGAAAGTATCGGATATATGATTGCTCAATTTGACTTGGAATGTTCTGTTAGATAAAAAGGAAGAGAACCATTTGGGAACACTGCCTTCAGTTCCAATGTTGTTCAACTGCTGGCATAACAGGGTATGGTCCATTGTGTCAAAGGCAGCTGTTAAGTCGATTAGCATGAGAAGATAAGACTCATCCACATCAAACCCTCATAAAACAGAGTCCATTAAAGAGAGGAGTAGTGTCTCAGTTGAACAATTATCCCTAAATCTGAATTGATTATGGGAAGAGAATATCCTGGTCTTCCAAATAGTTTACCAGTTGGGATAGTACTGTTTTTTCAAGTATTTTAGATAGAAAAGACAAATTGGATATTGGTTGATAGTTGTTCCAATCGTCGATTCTTCCAGTTTTATTTTTATCACCGCTTGTTTTAATCCATGTGGAACAATTCCTTCTAAGAGAGAATGGTTAATTAAGGTTGTGATTTTCAGAGTGATAACACAGTGTACTTGTTTCAAGGAACTGGCTAGAATAGGGTCAAGTGGGTGAGTAGCAGGCTTAATTCTAGCAATGATGTGACTGATTTCAAGATTAGTTACTCTGTCAAATGAGGACCTTTTAACCAGGCTATGTGAATCATCAGGTGTTTTTGGGAGGGAACAGATAGGTAATTGAGTTTTTAACCTCTTAATTTTATCTAAAAAAGGATGTGGCATATTCATTGCAAGTGGCCTTTTAGAAATTATAGTTTCTCGAGATAGAAGATGGGTCCTTAATTAAATGTTTAACCACTTCAAAGAGTAATTTAGAATTAAATATTACTCTGTGAATCTGTTTAGCATAGTAATCTTTTTTTGCTTTAATGGTTAGTGTGAAGTATTTTGTTATGAGAGATTTATATTTTCCTAGGGATTCAGATGATGGGCATTTCCGCCATTGTTTCTCTAGTTTTCTAAGGTTCTGTTTGGTACAACTTAAATCATAATTGTACTAGGGCTTCTTCTGTTTAGAGGTATTCCTTTCTTCATTAGTAGTTTTTGTCTGGATAGGACTAAGGTTTTCGGCTAGGTCATTGACAATCTGATCCCAGGAATCAAATGCTGAGGGGGTATTGGTTTGATGTAACTCAAGGAATCTCTATTCTATTGCTTCTGCAAGTACCCTCCGTGTCTGTCTTTTTCCTGAAGGTAAAAGTATGATTATTATCTATACTTTTATGAGTTGGGTTGAGGAAAGTTATTTCTGCCTTTATTAACTGGTGATCAGACCAGGCTATTGAGAAGTATTGATTAGACAGTTACTGGTATTGGCAAATATTAGGTCTAGAATATGCCTGCTTTATGAGTAGCTTTGGAAACAAATTGTGACCATGCCAAAGCTTTCATTGACTCTAGAAATATTTCACAGGCTGCAATTCTTGGTGCTTTATCTACATGGAGGTTAAAGTCTTCAACAATTAAGGTAGATTCCGGTGATGGAAACACCTTAGCGAATAATTAAATCAGTGGAGAGCAATCTTTTTGTCGTGTACCTGGAGGACAATAGACTATGTTAAGTTGAGGAGATTTTAGAATTGCCACTTCATAGGGATAATTGATCTCAACTTTGTAAGGTACTAGTTTGTTCTTTTTTTTTTTTTTTACCAATTTTTTTACCCCTACCTTTTCGTGTAGGTCATAATTAGGATGGGAAATTTGGTTTACGAGAACATTATCTTTGTCATTCAGAGATGCAGAAAATCGTGGGGTGTAGATCCTCTAAGATGTCATTAACCAAAGGGATTTTTTTGGCAGAGATTGAACATTTAGTAGAAGCAGAGTAAACATTAAGCAGGAAGAGATAGCTGCAGAGTTAGTACATATCGTAGGGAAGACCAGGTTTGTGATTCTTCTTTGCTTCTTTCTTGGGGCACTCCTTAGCTCTCCATACAGACCCCGTCCTAGCAAAGGCTCAATGAAACATATATGGTCCATGATTGTAGCAGTTATGTTCAGGGTTCAGTGGAATAAAGCACTTCAGGCGCGCATGAAGGGAAGCATAAAGGGGCAAGCTCCTTTGCTGTGTTCCTTCGGGCGCGTACCCCACGGTGCAAGTGCCTTTGATGTCACTGCCGTGGTGAATTGATTGCTAGATAGCAACCAAGAAAGCTTGTAACAAAGTTCCTCAAGACAGATTTCTTAGGAAATTAAAAAATCAAGGGATAGGGTGCAGTGTCCTATTATGATTGCTAACTGATTAAAAGAAAACAGAGACTAGGGCTAAATGGTAAATTTTCCCAATGAAAAACAGTGAATAATGGAGTTCCCCAGGGATCTGTTTTGGGACCACTGCTTTTTAATATCTTTATAAACGACCGGGAAATAGGAACAACAAGTGAGGTGATCAAATTTGCCGATGACACAAAATTATTCAAAGTTGTTAAATCATAAGAGGATTGTGAGAAATTTCAAGAGGACATTACAAAACTGGGAGACTGGGCATGCAAAGGGAAAATGAAATTTAATGTGGACAAGTGCAAAGTGATGCACTTAGGGAAGAGTAACCCAAATTATAGCTACATAATGCAAGGTTCCACATTAGGAGTCAACACTCAGGAGAAGGATCTAGGTGTCATCATTGAAAATACATTGAAATCTTCTGCTCAGTGTGCAGCAGCTGCCAAGAAAGCAAATAGAATGCTAGGGATTATTAGGAAAGGAAAGGAGAATAAAGCCGAGAATATCATAATGCCTCTGTATCGCTCATTGGTATGACCTCATCTTGAGTATTGTGTGCAGTTCTGGTCATCACATCTCAAAAAAGATATAGTAGAATTACAAAAGGTACAGAGAAGGATGACCAAAATGTTAAAGGGGATGGAATAATTCCCCTATGAAGAAAGGCTAAAGAGGTTAGGATTCTTCAGCTTGGAGAAGAGATGGCTGAGGGGAGATATGATAGAGATCTATAAAATAATGAGTGGAATAGAACAAGTAAACTTTAATCAGTTGTTTACTTTTTCAAAAAGTATAAAGACCAGGGGAGACACAATGAAGTTACTAGGTAATACATTTAGAACTAGTAACAGAAAATGTTTTACTCAACGCATAATTAAGCTCTGGAATTTGTTGCTAGAGGATGTGGTGAAAGCTATTAGTGGAGCTGCATTTAAGAAAGGTTTAAGAACATAAGAACATGCCATACTGGGTCAGACCAAAGGTCCATCAAGCCCGGCATCCTGTTTTCAACAGTGGCCAATCCAGGCCATAAGAACCTGGCAAGTACCCAAAAACTAAGTCTATTCCATGTTACCATTGCTAGTAATAGCGGTGGTTATCTAAGTCAACTTAATTAATAGCAGGTAATGGACTTCTCCTCCAAGAACTTATCCAATCCTTTTTTAAACACAGATATACCAACCGCACTAACCACATCTTCTGGCAACAAATTCCAGAATTTAATTGTGTGTTGAGTGAAAAAGAACTTTCTCCGGTTAGTTTTAAATGTGCCACATGCTAACTTCATGGAGTGCCCCCTAGTCTTTCTATTATCTGAAAGAGTTAAAGAACCAATTCACATCTACCCGTTCTAGACCTCTCTAGAGGTCTAGAACGGGTAGATGGATTCTAGAGGATATGATAGAGGTGATTTTAAACACCTCTATCATATCCTCTTCTCCAAGCTGAAAAGTCCTAACCTCTTTAGTCTTTCCTCATAGGGGAGCTGTTCCATTCCCTTTATCATTTTGGTCACCCTTCTCTGTACCTTCTCCATCGCAATTATATCTTTTTTGAGATGTGGCGACCAGAATTGTACACAGTATTCAAGGTGCGGTCTCACCATGGAGTGATACAGAGGCATTATGACATTTTCCGTTTTATTCACCATTCCCTTTCTAATAATTCCCAACATTCTGTTTGCTTTTTTGAATGCCGTAGCACACTGAACCCATGATTTCAATGCGTTATCCACTATGACGCCTAGATCTCTTTCTTGGGTAGTAACACCTAATATGGAACCTAACATTGTGTAACTATAGCATGGGTTATTTTTCCCTATATGCATCACCTTGCACTTATCCACATTAAATTTCATCTGCCATTTGGATGCCCAATTTTCCAGTCTCACAAGGTCTTCCTGCAATTTATCACAATCTGCTTGTGATTTAACTACTCTGAACAATTTTGTATCATCTGCAAATTTGACTACCTCACTTGTCGTATTTCTTTCCAGATCATTTATAAATATATCTTATGTTCTTATGTTCTTATCTTTTGGAGAGCTTGAAAACAGCCCAAAAGGTGGCCAGATACCTCTCTCTTGCTACAATAGTTGAAAACTGATATGCTGCCGCTGAAATCCCGCAAAGTCCAGTTGACCTGCAGGTTTCTACATGCGAGGAAAATGTTTGCTGAACATTGAAACGTTTATTCGATGTTATTCCAGAGAGGGGCCTCTGAGAGGGTTTAAGTCCACATGCTGGAACAGCACCAGGATCTCCGGGGCCCTCTTGCAAGAACTTTGATGAGCTAAAGAGCATTAGAAGTTCTTCCATGATTTGACAATGTAGAAGATATTTGCAAAAGCCGAGCAAAAGGCATCAGATTGGTAAAACATATTTTCAGGCTTCTGCTGGATGATAAAATTGTTTGTTGTGTGACTAAACTTAAAAGGGAGCTCCCATTGAGGCTGGGTGAAAATGAGCATGGCTAGTGTTTATCTGCAGGCACGCACACAGCAGCCATGATATGCCAAGGTCGGGGAATCCACAAAACTGAGCTGTGGACTGACTCAATGGCTTAGTGGCAGCACTGCAGGATACCGTGTAGATAGTCCCCCAGTTTCTTCAGTTCCCCAGCACACAATTGGGAATTGCAATGGAAGAGAAGGTTACAGATAAAAGTGGCTCGTCTGATGAGCGGAGTGCATGAAGAGGGGTGTAGAAAGAGAGAAAAGAGGAGAGGTACCGAAGTGCTACAGAGTGAAAGTATTTGTAGATGAAAAAGAGGGGCTTGAACTGTATGTGGGAGCAGATAGGGAAGTCAATGTAGTCAGGTTTTCCACCTCCTTTCCCCAGATCGAGTGAGAATGGTGTACCGGCACTGTTCACAGCCCTCTGCAAGGAGGGAGTTATGGTCATCACTCAAGGGTAAAAATCTGGTGGCTCAGATTTAGGGTCCACGATTTCAGGGTTCTGGAAGGTTTGATGCAATTGTAACATTGCTCCCTGCTTTGGCTGGTAGGGGAAGGGGAACTGGATATAGACAATAACCAATATGGGCAATGATTTTTATGGTGTGGGGTACTGACACACAGACATAAGAGAAAAAGCACAAGATAGCTTCGACGGCCAAGTCCCAAACCAAAGAATGTCAAACAGCATTGTCTAAATTATCAAGAAGGCTCCTCACCCAGTAAAAATTTGCTAGCAGTAATTTATGGGTTTGACAGTTGCTTAGTTTTGATTGCTTGTAAATATTACTACCCTTATTATAAGGTTTGGGGGTAACTTCACGGAGCAGCAGTTACTACCCTTGAGAGAAACATGGGGACATCCTGCAAGGAGCAGCAGACACTACCATAAGAAGCTTGCTGGGTAGACTGGATGAGCCATCTGGTCCTTTTCTATTGTTATTACTGTGTGAAGGTGCAGTGCAGCGGTGCTTGGCCCAGGGCCATTAGGTTAGTGACAAGACTAAGTATGTTGGGTGAGAGGTGGGGGATATATTTTCCAATGAAGGCTCCTGGAACTAGATCCCACTTCGTTTTCCAGGTGAGCTGGAAATACAAAAGGAGGAGGAGGAAACTGCTGTCTGAGCCCGCTCTGCTGGGGCCAGGCGTCCTGTGCCTTGGCAGAGGCACACCTTAGAGAGGCCGGGCAGTGCGGAACCAATGTTTTCTGCTTGCAGCAGCCTCCATTCCCCACGGGTTGGGAGGCTGGAAACTGGAAACGAAGCAGGACCCAGGAGCAGCTCTGAAGACAAGGATCAAAGCCGAGGACCAGGAATGAAGCAGGAGTCAGGGTACAGCAGGCACCAGCCACATGCAGGAAATCAGCCAGGCAACAAGATATCATGCAGCTACCTCTTCATAGACTGTTGGACCAGCAAAAGCTAGGGCTTCTTATATACAGAATTTGGGACATACCTAATGCTGGTCCAAAAGGGAGTCTCTGGAGGCAGGTCTCCCCTAGATTTGCTTCACTTATTATGTTCAACAGAATTCTTGGTAAGGCTCTGTAGCTCCACTGCAGGATCCCCTGACCTTGAGCACCGAGGGCTACAGGTTTGATCCCCACTGCCTTGTCCCCTGACAACTCAGGTAGAAAAAAAAAACCCAAACAAACTTGAGCTATAATTCAGCAAGATGCCTCAGTCCTGCTGCTTTAAGTTTAAAACAAAAAAACTCTTAGCTGCTGAGCCACCTGGGAAAATTAAAGTAATACAGGCTATCCAAGCAAAGGCATCATTAAGTAAAGTTTCTTTTATCTCGGAGCATATGTAGTAAATGAATGAAAGTTAATTTGTAATTCAGAGCTTTTACGTAGATTGGCCTCCTTTTTTTCAAGCTATTTTATTTGCATCTTTTCTCATAGTGTGGAAGCAAAGATATGCAGATCGAAGCGATGAAATTGCCTCATCCTACTGAGAACAATGAACATTCCCAAGCTGAAAAAAGCCAAGCACGGCACTGTTAGCAGATTGAGGATTGTGTTACTAAAAATTAACATAGCAAAAAGCCACAGTGAGATTTTAATAATAATAATCATATTTTATGTCTTTCATGCTATAGAGCTGTAGGTGCTTAAAACATGTTACAGCATATTAAATATAGATAAAATCCAATTACAGAATAAAATAATAACAGATAATAAAATACAAGTTAAAAATATCCTGCAATTGCATAACTATAGAACTTATAATCAACAAAATATGACCATATATTGTAAGCTAAATTGAACAGAATCTCCAGAATATGGACATATTATTTTCTGTTCCATAAGTAAAGTAGGTCTAAATAAATAAACAGAAAATATCAATAAAACGATACCATACATAGCCAGGGTAAAATCCCATAGGTTTTGAGACCACAAAATATAAAGATAAAATCAGCCTTCCATGCGCTTTCTTTTCAAAAAGATCACTGTCCCAGATATTTTGGTGTCCCTTTTAACTGTTGAACAGGAAATGAAAGACATGACATTTCATTACCTCTGTTGCACTCAAAATTTCTGTTTAGGACAGGGAAAGATAGGAAGAGTCTTCATCATACCTTTAATATCATTCATAGCTAATAAGTTTTCTGCTTCCCTTAAACCTAGTTCTGCATAGAACATAAAAAAGTGTTCTATATTAAAGAGCAGCAGAGTTGGATCACATAAACACGTAATAATCATGCATCATTAGACGTTCATGGCCCGCAGTCTATCACAAATTTTAGATTGGCCCACTCTTAGCTATTTTGTTTGGTTTTTTGTTTTTTTTTTAACAGTATCCCCTATCATTTTGAGGTTTGTCTTCTGAGCTAAGATACATTTAACTCCATTGTGTGGTTGACGTTCCTGAGAGGAAATCAGAGCAGCAAGGGAATTAGTATAATAATGAGAAGAGAAGAGGGTCCAGGATAGAACCCTCAGGCGCACCAATTGATATCGGACTTGGCAGTAGAGGAGGAACCACCACAAGAAACACTGAAAATACGATGAATTTTGCATGGGCGCTGGATTTTAGCCAGTGACGTTCTGCAGAGTGGGCGCAGGAATGTAGGTAGCCAGTTCTAGAGGTGAGCCAAGGCTGGTGGGTTTAGTGCACTCTACAGGACGGGTAAGAGGAGGGGCAAGGGTGTCTGAAGCTGAAGAGAGTATAGTGTTGTAAGAAGAAACTGCTTAATATTTTACCCAGTTTTACAGACATAATGTTCTGCCCTGTTTGGCAAGTCTGGGACCAGAACCAGCATCGTGGGATTTCATTAAGAAGAGAACCAAGATAGTGAAACCCTTAGGTTAGGCACTGGATTTTCTAAGACTCGGGACCTACAATTGAAATCACTCATGGTTCTGCCCTGTTTCCTGAATTATTTAACCTTTATATTCATCCTCTTACTCAGCGTATTGGTAAAGCAGGTTTTAAGTATATGATGTATGCAGATAACATACGGACATACTGTGATCTAAGAGACAGATGCCAGGAAAAAAATAGAGATGTTTAATGAATGCCTATCGGGCCAATACAGTAAGATGCATAGAAATAGAAACATAGAAATGACGGCAGAAGAAGACCGAATGGCCCATCCAGTCTGCCCAGCAAGCCTCACACATTTTTTCTCTCATTCTTTATCTGTTTCTCTTAGCTCTTGGTTCTATTCCCCTTCCACCCCCACCATTAATGTAGAGAGCAGTGATGGAGCTGCATCCAAGTGAAATATCTAGCTTGATTAGTTAGGGGTAGTAGGGGCAGTAACCGCCGCGATAAGCAAGCTACACCCATGCTTATTTGTTTTACCTAGACTATGTTGTACAGCCCTTGTTGGTTTTTTTTTCTTCTCCCCTGCCGTTGAAGCAGAGAGCCATGCTGGATATGCATGGAAAGTGAAGTATCAGGCACATTTGGTTTGGGGTAGTAACCGCCGTAACAAGCCAGCTACTCCCCGCTTTTTGAGTGCGAACCCTTTTTCTTCTCCCTTGCCGTTGTAGCAGAGAGCTCTGCTGGATGTGTGAAGTATCAGTTATTCTTCTCCCCTGTCATTGAAGCAGAGAGCTATGCTGTATATGCATTGAAAGTGAAGTATCAGGCATATTTGGTTTGGGGTAGTAACCGCCGTAACAAGCCAGCTACTCCCCTCTTTGTGAGTGCAAATCCTTTTTTCCATTACCTCTTGCTGTTGAAGCTTAGAGCGATGTAGGAGTCACAGTAAGCATGTGTATGTTTATTTAATAAGGGTATTGTGTCAATAGCCATCATTCTGGCGAGTCACCCACTCTTCATTGGCGGCCTCTTGACTTTATGGATCCGCAGTGTTTATCCCACGCCCCTTTGAAGTCTTTCACAGTTCTGGTCTTCACCACTTCCTCCGGAAGGGCATTCCAGGCATCCACCACCCTCTCCGTGAAGAAATACTTCCTGACATTGGTTCTGAATCTTCCTCCCTGGAGCCTCATATCGTGACCCCTGGTTCTGCTGATTATTTTCCTACGGAAGAGGTTTGTCGTTGTTTTTGGATCATTAAAACCTTTCAAGTATCTGAAAGTCTGTATCATATCACCTCTGCTCCTCCTTTCCTCCAGGGTGTACATATTTAGATTCTTCAATCTCTCCTCGTATGTCATCCGATGAAGATCCTCCACCTTCCTGGTCGCCCTTCTCTGTACCGCTTCCATCTTGTCTTTGTCTTTTTGTAGATACGGTCTCCAGAACTGAACACAGTACTCCAGGTGAGGCCTCACCAAGGACCTGTACAAGGGAATAATCACTTCCCTTTTCTTACTCGATATTCCTCTCTCTATGCAGCCCAGCATTCTTCTGGCTTTTGCTATCGCCTTGTCGCATTGTTTCGCTGTCTTCACATCATTAGACACTATCACCCAAGGTCCCTCTCCTGCTCCGTGCACATCAGCCTTTCCCCCCCCCCATCGAGTACAGTTCATTCGGATTTCCACTCCCCATCTGCATGACTTTGCACTTCTTGGCATTGAATCTCAGCTGCCATATCTTCGACCACTCTTCCAGTTTCCTTAGATCCCGTCTCATTCTCTCCACTCCTTCCGGCGTGTCCACTCTGTTGCAGATCTTAGTGTCATCCGCAAAAAGACAAACCTTACCTTCTATCCCGTCCGCAATGTCGCTCACAAAGATATTGAACAGGACCGGTCCCAACACCGATCCTTGCGGTACAACCACTTAAAACCGCTCTCTCTTCAGAGAAGGCTCCATTTACCATCACACATTGTCTTCTGTCCGTCAACCAATTTGCAATCCAGGTCACCACCTCAGCACTCACTCCCAAGCTTCTCGTTTTATTCACCAGTCTCCTGTGCGGAACCGTATCAAAAGCTTTGCTGAAATCCAAGTAGATGACATCTAGTGCTCTTCCTTGATCCAATTCCTTGGTTACCCAGTCAAAAAAGTCAATCAAATTTGTCTGACAGGATCTTCCCCTGATGAATCCATGCTGCCTCTGGTCCATCAATTCTCCAGACTGTAGATAGTTCACTATTCTCTCTTTCAGCAGTGACTCCATTACTTTTCCCACCACCGAAGTGAGGCTAACCGGTCTGTAGTTGCCTGCCTCTTCCCTGTTCCCACTCTTGTGAAGCGGGACCACCACCGCTCTTCTCCAATCACTCGGCACCACTCCCGTTTCTAGGGATCTATTGAACAGGTCACACAGCGGACCCTGCCAGAACATCTCTGAGCTCCCTCAATATCCTTGGATGAATCCCATCAGGCCCCATGGCTTTGTCCACTTTCAGGTTCTTTAGTTCTTCCCACACATTTTCTACTGTAAAAGGATTTTCATCTATTCCCCTTCCCTCCAGTTTCTTGTTGTTTAGAGATGGTCCTTCTCCAGGGTCTTCTTTAGTGAACACAGAGCTGAAGTATTCGTTTAATATTTCTGCCATTTCTTCGTCTCTCTCCACACATTGATCATTACCACCTTTCAATTTCACTATACCACTTTGGACCTTTCTCTTTTCGCTGATGTATCTGAAAAATGTTTTGTCACCATTTTTTATCTCCTTGGCAATCCTCTCTTCTGCTTGACTCTTTGCCAACTTGATTAATTTCTTTGTCTCCCTCAGTTGATACAAATATTCTTCTTTGTGCTCCTCCCTTTGGGATCCTTTATATTTCTTGAATGCTGTTCTTTTAGCTTTAATTTTGTCAGCCACCTCCTTTGAGAACCAGATAGGTTTCAGTTTTCTTTTGCTTTTCTTTACATTTCTAACATATAGAGCAGTTGCCTTGGTGATTGCTCCTTTTAGATTGGTCCACTGCTGATTCACATCTCTCTCGTTCTCCCATCCTTTAAGTTCTTCCTCCAGGTAGTTCCCCATTTCCTCAAAGTCTGTGTTTTTGAACTGTAAAACTCGGGTCTTTGTGGTTCTTTTCCCTATTCTTTTAGTGATATTAAACCATACTGTTTGATGATCACTGCTGCTGAGGTGGGCGCCCACCTGGACATCTGAGACATTATCTGCATTAGTGAGTACTAAGTCGAGTATAGCTCCTTCTCTCGTGGGTTCCAACACCATTTGTTTGAACAAAGATTCTTGCATGGCATCCACTATCGCTCTACTATTTTTAGTTTCTGCAGATGGGATTTTCCAGTCTACATCTGGCATATTAAAGTCACCCACGATCACCACTTCTCCCTTCTTACCTATCTTATGGATGTCTTCAACCAGATCTCTGTCCAGCTCTTCCTTTTGGTTTGGAGGCCTGTAAACCACTCCAATATAAATGGACGCTCCGTCTTCTTTTTTTAGGTCGACCCATAGAGCTTCTTCAATACCCCAACTTCCTTGTAGCTCAGTTGCTTGGATGTTGTTTCTGACATAAAGAGCCACACCTCCCCCTTTTCTATCCTCTCTGTCCTTCCTTAACAAGTTGTAGCCTGGTATTGTTGTATCCCATTCATGAGATTCTGTGAACCATGTTTCTGTGATAGCAACAATGTCCAATTCTGTGTCAGCCATTAGGGCCTGCAGATCTGGGATTTTATTTCCCAAACTATGAGCATTTGTGGTCATAGCCTTCCAGGTACTCTCTTTACGGTTATTGCATTTCCTGGACTCCTTGTGAGATATTTGTTGAGATTTGTTATTCACTTCACTATTTCTTTTTGCGGTAGTGCCACTGTTGACAGAGTTATCCATCTCAATTAGATTTTTCTTTTGGTTATGG
The DNA here is from genome assembly GCF_901001135.1 of Rhinatrema bivittatum. NCBI lineage: Eukaryota > Metazoa > Chordata > Amphibia > Gymnophiona > Rhinatrematidae > Rhinatrema > Rhinatrema bivittatum. Next base: position 11,098,351 of record NC_042621.1, on the reverse strand, counting down.
ATCTTGAAATTCTGCATGCATTGTGTTTTTTCTCTCATTTCTGGTAACACTTCAATGTTTTTCTCAAGAACTTCTTCAGTTTTTAATATAGAGATGGCTTGTTGTTCTTTTTGCATTTGGTACATTGTGTGTCTCCTCATCACAGGTCTAATTCTACCAGAGCCAACTGTATTCCTGGTTTTTAAAGAATTTCCTAATGACCTGTTTGAGTGGGGGGGTATGCCTGTTGACTGCTCTTCTGTCAAGAATGGGTGACTGTGGGTCCTTCCTGAGCCTAATGAATTTCCTTTTCTTGACTCCTGGTTTTTCTGTGATATTGGGGAATTATTTTCTGAGTAATGCAATGTGGGTGTATTATTTTTAATTGAAGCTAATTGATTTTTAATGTCAGTCAACTCCTTTTTCAGGGAAGAGAGTTGTGCACAAATTGGGCAAGCTCTAAGTTTCCAGATGCTTTCCCTCAGAATAAAGGCTCCACAGCAGTTACATTGGATAGTCCTCATCTTGGTAATTTGTGACTTTATTTCCTTGACTGTAACCAATGTACTAATTTATCTTGCTGCCAATGGTAATCTAGGCAGTCTTTATTAGAAACAAGCCCCAGGGGTGGGAGGGAGTCAAACAGTTTAGCCTGGGACAAGCTGGGTAAAGCAGGGCACTACTGGACTGTTGTCTTTGCGTTTTGGTCAATTCTTTTTTAAAAAAACAGTCTTTATGCCCCAGTTTTTTTGTTTGTGCCAGCTAACCCCAAACTAGAGAGATTTTACCAGTTTAAAAGCTGATAGCTTTGCAGACAGGAAATAATCACAAAAGCTTTCTACACAAGCTTTCTACACAAAATGAAACAGACTATAAAGAAGTTAAAACACAGGCAGGAAATAATCACAGAAGCTTTCTACACAAGCTTTCTACACAACTTCAGATCAATAAGCAAAAATAAGTAAAAATAAGCAGAAAATACTTAGCCAGAATGAAGATTCTGCAATGCAGTAAACAGTTCCACCAGAGAAATCCCTTTAGCATGTGCTCAGGACAACAATGGCTAACCGGGAGAACCGGCTAGCACCCGCTCTCCCGACACGAGCCCAGGCCACTCTCCTGGGCGCGCAATTCAGTAAATAAAGATATGCAAATTAGGGCCCGCGGTAGCACCTCCCTAGTGCCTCCTTTTTGACAGAAGCGGCGGCTATCAGCGGGTTTGACAGCCGAAACTCAATTTTACCGGCGTCGGTTCTCGAACCCGCTGCCAGCCACGGGTTCGGAAAACCCGCGGGCCGTGGGCAGATTTTTAAATTTTAAATTTTTTTTTATTTTTGGGGCCTCCAACTTAAAATCGCTATGATATCAAGTCGGAGGGTGTACAGAAAAGCAGTTTTTTCTGCTTTTCTGTACACTTTCCTGGCCAAAATTAACGCCTGCCAAAGCATTAATTTCTGAAAATAAAATGTGCGGCTTGGCTGCACATTTTACTTTCTGTATCTCGCGGGACTAACTAATAGGCTGATCAACATGCATTTGCATGATGATGATGGTGGTGGTGGTGGTGGTGGTGGTGGTGTGTCACGATGAAGTGAACCCTGTGTTGGGTGTGCCACGGCACAAGAAAGGTTGGGCATCACTGGACTAGGGAATAATCTGAGAAAGGGTGGCTGATGTATGAAATAGCATCCTAGTAGAAGTGGTGAGGACAATGGCAGTATCGGAATTCAAGACCATGGGGGACAAGCTCTCTACCTTTTCTTTTGTTTGTTGATCTCTCATTTCATTCATTCGTTTGTTTAATTTATAACCCACTCCTTATGCCCCTTTGCCTTTCTTAACAAAACAGAATAAACAAAAGTTTATCAGCAAAGAAAGAAAAGGTGTTCTAAAAGAAATACCTGGCTCTGAACTTTGTAGAACACTGACCTTTTCCTTTTATATGGAAAATTCAGACCTACCAAGTTTTTGGGTTTTTTATTTCTCATGAAACCTGCTTGTTTTAATACAGTTATTTACTTGCCCAGCTCATTGGGCTGATAGTTTTCACATATATATTTCCTGAAATTGGCTGTTTCCAATTGAATCTCAATTCTGCTCATGCCTATTCCCCATAGACACTCCAAATAATAGATGACAATTTGAGAACCTTGCACAAATGGATTCTCTCGGCTTATAGTAGTAATGAGAATTTCCCACTGTGCGACATTTACAGCACAGATAATTACCTGGAGTTAGATTTCACAAAAATAGCATTTAAGTATTTTGTAGGTATTAGATTTAGCAATTTATCTTAAGGATACAATTTTCGGGCCTGATGCCCAACAGGACGTTGTGTTCACGTGTTGATGTGTTGCTGGAAAACTCACATGACAGACTACCCATGAGAGTGGTTGCAAACTGTACGCTACTTTTTACTAGCCAATCTCACGTAACTATTATTCGCAGGGACAGTAACTTTCAAAACCAACGCGCATGTGCAAATGTGCATGTGTTTTTGCCGGCGTGAGCACGTGGACGCGCCGATGTTATAACATGCGCGCTTTTATGTGTGCGTGCATGTGAGCGCGAATCCCGTCTCAAGCACATAAGGGGGGAGTTTTAGTAGGTACATGCAGTGACGCAATAGGCCTATTTCCCAGTTCACCCCAGTAAAGGAGTGGACTTCCTAAACCCCCTACCTAACTTGCCTCCCTTTTACCCTACTAGCCCCAATCCCTAAAACCCCACTGACTACCCTTTCTAGAGCAGAAGCAAATTACGTAGTTGTGGGTTCCTGACGCATGCTAGTGTGCGTAACTGACTTCATGGGTGCAGTCCCAGCCCCCCCATGCCCCCCCATGCCCCTCCTTCTCACCCCTTTTTCACCAAACCTTTTTTATCCGCATACTGAGAGATATGGGCGTGGCTGCAGGTCCCTTAAAATCCACGTGGCGCACACACATCCCAGTCACGCGCATATCTCCCAGCTTTGGTGCGCATAGGGCTTTTTAAAATTCACCTTTAAGTGAATATGTCAGTGAGCAGTTGGATCCTTTGCTTGCATGAGAAACTGTAACTGGTACATGGGGGAGCTTATTGAAAAAATCTACAGTGCTTCCACAGTAGAGTGAGACTTCAAGTAGTTTGCTGTGCGACTACTGATTATGCATGCAGATTACCTGGGGTCCAGGGATCACCAGATAGCATGGCCTAATATAAGAGCAAAGAGGGCTAGCGGAAAAGGTTGAGCACTTCACTGCTGCCACCTTTGTTAAAATTAGGGAGTACTAATCGGAAGGCGCTGATAGGGTGAGACTTGAAATCTGAATACAACAGTGGAAAGTAAAGACAGCCCTTATAAGGAAAGCAAGAGGAAAAAAAGTGGCCAGCACTGTTTCCAAAATAGCTGAAAAGGAAAGGTGGTATTTGGAAGATACAAGGGATCCCAGGGAGAGGCAAGGTAGGGAGGGTGGGGATAAACATTTGGAAAGACTGAGAGAAGCTTGATAGGTGGTCAGGAGAAAGCAAAACAAAAAAAGCTAGCAAGGTGACAGACATATATATATATATTCATATACAGAATATATACACACTCCAATGTTCAAAGAAATATATAAGTTAGTGAAAGGAGGAGATGGAATTGTAAGATTGAAAGGTGAGGGATATTTTATTTATTTTTATTGATATTCTGCCTTTCCCTAGAATAATGGGCCGGATTTTAATATCTACGCGCGGGTGTGGATTTGTGCGCGCAACCCGGCGCGCACAAATCTTACACCCGATTTTATAACATGTGCGCGCAGCCGCACGCATATTATAAAATCCGGGGTCGGCGCGCACAAGGGGGTGCACACTTGTGCACCTTACACGCGCTGAGCCCTAGGGGAGCCCTGATGGCTTTCCCCATTCCCTCCGCCCCCCCTCCCCCATCTTCCCCTCCCTTCCCCTATCTTTTTTTTTTTTATTTACACTTTATTGAAGATTTTTTAATTATATACCATCCATAATTTCAAAATAATTATAAGAAATCTTG